>NC_092370.1:122080515-122399444 GCF_030028105.1 Mobula birostris | reverse complement strand
CATGAAGACTCATTGAAGGAAGTGGAAAGCATGTTGACAGGATCTGAGGGCCAGAGTTCAGGATGAGGCTGAGCAAGCTAAGAGTTTATTCCTTACAGGCTTGGAGAGTGAGATGTGACCTTATAGAGGTTTATAAAATCCTGACTGGTATAGATGGAGGGAATGTTCATTACCTTTTTTACCCCAGGGAGAGGGAATCAAAAGCTAGTGGGCATAGGTTCAAAGTGTAAGGGCAAATATCTTATGGGGACCTGAGGGGCAATTTTTCACCCAGAGGACAGTCTGTATATGCAATGAGCTGCCAGATGAAGTGGTTGAGGCAGGTACAATAATGACATTTAAAAGACATATGGATAGGAAAAGTTCAGAGGGGTATGGACCTAATGCAGGCAGATGTCTTGAGCATGAATGGATTTCTTGGTCAGTATGATCTGACTAGTCCAAAGGGCCTTTCCTACGCTGTATGATTCTGGCTCTATGATGTTCAAGTGGATGATTTATAACCCATCTCCACACTTCCTGCTGAAGAAGTTCCCATTGAAAGCTTTGATCGGCAATAATCTATCAGATTCAGAATTTAAAGGTGATCAAGCACCAATTACCACTGAACTATAATGGATAGAAGAGTTGGAAGAATTGTTACATCACCTCAGTTTTTCTCTCTCCACGAATGCTGCCTGACCTGCTTGGTATTTCCAGTATTCTCTTTTGTTTTGGATTCCCAACGGGTGCTGTGCATTTCCCTTTTCCTCTCTGTATTCTCCCCAAATGCTGTTAATGAAATGGTACCAAAAGCAAAATGTAATCTGGAGTACACTGTATCGCTGATTGCACAGCTCTGATGTGGGACTTTTTAAAGGTTCAAAGGTTCATTTTGTCATCAAGGTATACACGCAGAATACAGCTCTGAGTTTCCTCTTCTCCAGATAGCCATAAAATACAGAAAAACCATGAAAGACAAAGAGAAGACATCAACCGCCCCCACCACACATAAATAATAAAGAAACAAAGCTCGCAAACCCAACCCAAGACCCCCAAACCCTCATTCACACAAAAACTAACAGATCGCCCACCCAGAAAGTAGCAGCTAGAACATCGGACCCCTAACTCCCAACCCCCCCACGTAAAAGAAAGCAACGGTAACATCAAACCCTCAGCCCAACCACCTCGCCAACACATGCACACACAAAAACTAACAGATTAACCGCTCAGAAAAACAGCAGACCCCAAGTCCCCAACTCATCCCTCGCACAAACACTAACATATCGCCCACCCAGAAAACAGCAACAAGAAAGAAAACACAGACAGCTGAAGGAGACCAGATAAACTACAGTCCACACCAATCATCATATGTCTCGGAATTTTGAAAACATCCTCCATCAGCATCAAGGAGAGCGACAGCTTGAATTCAGTCCTTCCATGGGGAGCAACTGCCAAACCTGTAGCCTCCATCTGCTGACCCGTGGCCTCCCAATCACTGGCCTGACGTGGTCTTCGTAGAGAGTGTCCACTGACTCGGCCTCCACCTCATTCACCTCCACCTTCCTCAATTCACCCACATTCATTTCCACCTTCCTCAATGCTTTGATCAGCGAGAAACGGAGTCGATCGTGGCCCTGCGTTCCATCTCTGGTCTTCTGCCTGAGGCAGCTCTTGCTTGTGGACCTCTCCTGGAATTTTCTTGGGGACAACAAAACACTTTATCACTCGATCAAACTCCAAACAGTACGTCACAGGGAAAAGTTTAGCCCATCCAGTCTCTCCCAATAATGAAAATGTTCTATCCCAGGCAACATCCAGATGAATCTTATCTGCACTCTTTCCAATACAATCACATTCTTTCCATTATTTGATGATTTGAATTCCAAGTGTGGCTGAAACATTACTTTTTAATATTGCATCATAATTTACCAGCTCCTTTATTCTGTCCTCTGAGCACTGAAGGCAAGCATACAATTTACACAAGAAATTCTGCAGATGCTGGAAATCCAGAGCAACACACACAAAACGTTGGAGAAAATCAATGGGTTAGGAGGCATCCATGGAAATGAACAAACAGGACTGGAAAGGGAGGGGGGAGATGTCAGAATAAAAAGGTGGGAGGAAGAGAAGGAGGATAGCTAAAAAGTGAAGCCAGGTGTGTAGGAAAGGTAGAGGACTAGAGAAGAAGGAATCTGATAGGAGAGGAGAGGAGAAAGAGAAGGAGGAGGGGACCCAAGGGGACATGATAGGCAGCTGAGAAGAGGTAAGAGGCCAAAGTAGGGATTAGAAGAAGAGGGGAGGGGAAGGAATTTTTTTACTGGAAGGAGAAATCAATATTCATGCCATCAGGTTGGAGGCTACCCAGACGGAATATAAAATGTTGCGCCTCCACCCTGAGGGTGGCACAAGAGGGGGCCATAGATCAACATGTCGGAACAGGAATGGGGAAACTTCATCGCCCTATTGGCCTGTGCTGCTACTTTCAGAAGACAATGGACTTGATGATGAGGCCTCTGTGTCATCAACATTCTTTAATACCCTACCATTTACTATATATGTCCTTCCGCCATTTCTTACACCAAGGCCTTGCACTTGCATAGTCTTTTTTGTCACTGCATGGTATAATTTTATGTATAATTTATGTTCAGTGTGTTCCCTGCACTAAAGTGCCTGTGATGTTGCTGCAAGCAAATTTTTCATTGTACCTGCACATCTCTGTACTTGCGAGCATGACAATAGCACCATAAGACCATAAGATCTAGGAGCAGAATTAGTCCATTTGGCCCATTGAGTCTGCTCCTCCATTTCAACATAGCTGATCTAATTTTCCTCTCAGCTCCAATTTCCTGCATTCTTCCCATATCCCTTCATATCTAGACCTATCAAGAACCTATCAATCTCTGCCTTAAATACTGTGTACATAAAGATTTGGCCTCCACAGCTGCATGTGGCAGAGAACCTCTCTGGCTAAGGAAATTCCTCCTCATCTCTGTTCTAAAAGGATGCTCTTCTATTCTGAGGCAGTG
The DNA here is from genome assembly GCF_030028105.1 of Mobula birostris. NCBI lineage: Eukaryota > Metazoa > Chordata > Chondrichthyes > Myliobatiformes > Myliobatidae > Mobula > Mobula birostris. The sequence goes on along the minus strand of NC_092370.1, from coordinate 122,396,436 downwards.
TCCTCTGGTCTTAGACTCTACCAACATAGGAAATATCCTCGTCACATCCGCTCTATCAAGACATTTCTCCATTTATAAACGTAACATGCTGTAGCAGCAATGTTTGGGTTATGACTATAGATAATGGGGTTTGGAATGCGGGGACTATCCAATGAGAGAAATGTTGTTCTTTCTTGTGAGTCTGGAAGGGAAATTTTCACAGTCTTATGCCGGGGAGAGATGAGGAGAGAAGACACGAATGGAGAGTTGGTAGACTGCCGGACGGAGTGGACTTGGAGTGAGGGTCTGAAGGTCAGTGACAGTCAGAGGAGGTCGATGGTGGACGAACGGCCTTATCAGTGAGCTCCAATGTTTGTACATTAGACTGTTTCATGAGAATGGGCCCTTTCTCTTTTTTTTGGTTTCCTTTACTAACCATATAGTCAAATTAAGAATTAAAAAGCTCAATCATTTAATCGCATATTGTGTACTGTTTGTTATTTCAGGGTACTGATTTGTAACAGGGAACACATCGCGCAGCATCCACCCAAATGAGATTTCTTAGGTTTGGCCGGGTCGGGTTCTATCACCCCCTATGTTAAGCCGCTAGCCGAAGTGACAGTTACAATTGTGGGGGGCTCATCCGGGATGAGGAGTAGGAGAGTGTTCCTACCCTGGGGGGGAAGGCCATGTGTCAGTTTGCCATCACCATGAAGGCAGAGGAAAAGGAGGGGCAGGATCGAGCGGTGGATCAATTGGGGGCTTCTTATGGTGCCATCCCTCAAGTTTATTGTAACCTGACTGCTCTGAAAACAAACCAGCTGCCGAAATTGAGTTCTGAGGAAGTGGCTGCTGCTCAGTGAGATGATCCAGGCATAGGTACCATTTGGGTGGCAGTCAAAAAGGGAGAGACGTCTCAGGTGGAGAGGACGAAACACGCCTTGGTGCCTCTATTACTGCGAGAATGGCCTCGGTTGGAGTTGGAGAACCAGACCTTATATTGGATCACATCACCCCCAGACCAACCCCGGTGTTGCCAGCTGGTTCTGCCCGAGAAGTATCGGAGGATGGCGTTGAAATCACTTCATGATGATTCTGGACATTTGGGGGTGGAAAAGACCTACGGATTGCTCAGAAACTAGTTTTACTGGCCCCGAATGAAGTTGGAGGTCGAAGAATACTGCAAGTCGTGCATTTGATGCATACTGCGGAAGACACTGCCTGCGCGGGCAGCTCCTTTGTCCCACTTGCAGACTACGGGGCGTCTAGACCTGGTGTGTATGAATTTCCTGTCAATAGAACTCGATACCAGCAACACAGCGAATGTCTTAGTCATCATGGACCACTGCACCAGATATGCTTAGGCTTTTCCTACCAAGGACCAGAGGGCATCTACAGTGGCAAAAAAGTGTAACGGGAGAAGTATTTAATTTATTATGGCCTTCCCAGGTGAATACATAGTGATCAGGGACAGGATTTCGAGAGCAGACCCATCCGCGAGTTACTGGGCATGCTTGGAGTCGAGAAGTCGAGGACCACGCCCTATAACCCACATGCTCAGTACCCTGGAGATCAGCAAGAAGATCAGGTGGAGTCAACATATTGGGCATCTGCTTCACAGTTATAACTGTACACAAAATGAAGCTACTGGATACTCCCATATTATCTGATGTTTGGGCACGCGGCAAGGTTGCCCAGTGACCTTTGTTTTCGGACTGATGAGGGTGACTTACCACCAAAGGCTTATCTGAAGTATGTGTCTGACATGGGAAGAGAGTTGAAAAGGGCTTATGAATTAGCCGGGGTCGTGGCTGCCAAGCAGAATCAGGGAATTAAGAAGAGGTATGATCAAAAGGTGAGGTTCTCCCAACTCCTGCCAGGAGAGAGAGTCCTCATCAGGAATTTGGGGCTACCTGGAAAACATAAGTTGGCTGACCACTGGGCAGCTACACCCTATGTGGTGGAGAGTCAGATGCCAAACCTACCAGTTTTCCGGGTGAAACCAGAGGATGGAAATGGGCCTGTCAAGATTCTCCATTGAAACCACCTGTTGCCTCTTGGTCAAGAGGTGCAGGTAGACCCAGAGCCTGACTTGGAGCCTACAACTAGTAAGAGGACTCTGCGGAAACACGGGGCGACTACTGGGTCCCCAACAGGCGAGGTTAGGCCGGCCCCCACCCCTGAGAGGGATACTGATTTGGAGGATGAGGACCTGGATGTGTGGTATATGCTGCCTTTTGCGAACTCCCCATTGATTGAGGAAGAGACTCCTGGCCCTCCTCCCATTGTGACAGGTGAAGTGGGAGGGTGCTATCTGCGGGCAGCCTGGGTTGCAGTGGAACTCTGCAGGGCAGGAAGTGGGGTTTGGCCATGGGATAGAGGGCCTTGAGCTGCAGGTGGGCACGAGTGATAGAACAGGGGAGGCCTTACCAGGTAGACCGAAAGTATCCCCAGTAGTGTCGGAACCTGAAGAGTTAGATGAGGGGGTGCAGAGGTCTCGGAGAATTAGGACACCACCGGATAGGCTGGTCTACGTAACGCCAGGAGAATAGAGTGTGACTCCTACTGTGTTGGGGAGCTATGCCACTGCCATTTGTACCTAGATTGGGCTTTGTGTTTTGCAGGAAGGGTTGGCGAATTATCTCACCGTCATTAGGATATGACTAAATTTGGTGGGGGGAGAGTGTAACATGCTGTAATGTTTCACTGCTAATGTGATGCTTTCTCTGTAGCAGCAATATTTGGGTTATGACTAGAGATCACGGAGTTTGGAATACGGGGGATATCCAATGAGAGAAATGTTGTTCTTTCTTGTGAGATTTTTGCAGTCTTTTGCTGGGGAGAGATGAGAAGAGAAGATGCAAATGGACAGAACTGGTTGACCACTGGACGGAGTGGACTTGGAGCGAGGGTCCGAAGATAAGCGACGATCGGAGAAGTTCAATGGTGGACGACCGGCTTATCAGTGAGCTCCAATATTTGCGCATTAGACTGTTTCACGAGAATGGATCCTTTTTCTTTTTTGTTTCTTTACTAACCATATAGCCAAATTAAGAATTATAAAGCTCAATCGTTTAAGCACATATTGTGTACTGTTTGATATTTTGGGATACAATACTGATTTGTAACAGGTCACATCGCACAGCATCCACCCAAACAAGATTTCTTAAGTTTGACCGGGCCGGGGACTATCGCCCCCTATATTAAGCCACTAGCTGAAGCGAGAGTTACAATCGGTTTCAATGACGTCACCCTTCATTCTTCTGAATTTTAGTGAATACGGGCCCAGAGCCATCAAATGCTTTTCATATGACAAGCCATTAAATGCTGGAATCATTTTCATGAACCTCCTTTGAACCATCTCCAGTTTTAGTACATCCTTTCTAAGATAAGGGCCAAAACTGCTCACAATACTCCAAGTGAGGCCTCACCAGTGCTTTATGAAGTCTCAACATTACATCCTTGCTTTTTATATTCTAGTCCTCTTGAAATGAATGAGAACATTGCATTTGCCTAATTCACCACAGATTCAAACTGCAAAGTAACCTTTAAGGAATCCTGCACAAGGACTACCAAGTCCCTTTGCGCCTCAGTTTTTCATATTTTCTCTCCATCTAGAAAATAGTCAACTCTTTCATGTTTTCTACCAAAGTGTATGACCATACGCTTCCCAACACTGTATTCCATCTGCCACTTCTTTGCCCGTTCTCCTAATCTGTCTAAGTCCTTCTGTAGTCTCTGCTTCCTCAAAACTACCTGCTCCTGCACCTATCTTCATATCACCTGCAAACTTTGCGTCAATTCCATCATCCAAATCACTGACATATAACGTAAAAAGAATTGGTCCCAACACAAACCTCTGTGCAACACTGCTAGTCACTGGAAACCAACCAGAAAAGGCTTCCATTATTCCCACTCTTTGTCTCCTGCCAATTAGCCACTGCTTTATCCATGTTAGAATCTTTCCTGTAATACCACGGGCTCGTAACTTGTTAAGCAGTCTCATGTGTGGCAGCTTGCCAATGGCCTTCTAAAAATCCAAGTACAGAACATCTACCGATTTTCCTTTGTCTATCCTGCTTGTTATTTCTTCAAAGAATTCCAACAGATTTGTCAGAAACCACTCAGACTAGAAGAAACCACTCAGTCTACAGACTATCGTATCATGTGCCTCCAAGTACCCTGAAACTGCATCCTTAACAATCGACTCCAACATCTTCCCAACCACTGAAGTCAGACTAACTGGCCTACAATTTCCATTCTTCTACCTCTCTCCCTTCATGAGGAGCGCAGTTACATTTGCAATTTTCCAGTCTTCTGGAACCATTCCAGAATCTAATGATTCTTGAAAGATCATTATTAATGCTTCCACAGACTCTTCAGACAGGTTTTTCAGAATCCTGGGGTGTACACCATTTCGTTCAAATGACTTACCTATCTTCAGACCTTTCAGTTTCCCAAGAACCTTTTCCTTAGTAATGGTAACTTCATACATTTCATGACCCCTGACTCCTGGAACTTCCCCATACTGCTAGTGTTTTCCACAGTAAAGACTGATGCAAACTACTCATTCAGTTTGTCCATTATTTCCAATATAATTTTCCAGCAGTCCAATATCCACTCTTACCTCTATTTTACACTTTATGTATCTGAGAAATTTTTCATATACATGAGGCGGGAGGAGGCAATGGCAGTGCGCCACACGCGCGCAGATCTCCGTTGGAAATGATATCATATCCGTTAAATAGGGGCCGTGGACAATTCTGATTTGATGGAGACAGACGTGAAAGCACAGAGGAACATCTGGAGAAATTTCTGAAATGCTGGTTCGCTGCTGCTGTTACTGCGTGATCGAGAATCTTCCGGAGGGAAGGCCTCAAAATCCTTGGCTTTGCCTGCTGCTGGCGAGCGAGATTGAGGTTGAATCGCTCGGATAGAGACGGTGCTCGGTACTCAGTGTTGGAGGGCTGATCGGAGGCTTGAAGTTTTCGGACAACTCAGAGTCGGACTGTGGTCGGGCATCGTAGGGAGAGTTTTCTTCCTTCTCCTGTCTATGTGAGATGTGGGACTTTCAAGAAACTTTGAACTCTTTTACTGTGCCATGGACTGTTCTTCATCAAGTTATGGTATTGTTGCACTGTTGTAACTATATGTTATAACTATGTGGTTTTGTTAGTTTTTTCAGTCTTGGTCTGTCCTGTGTTTTGTGATATCACACCGGAGGAATATTGTATCATTTCTTAATGCATGCATTACTAAATGACAATAAAAGTGGACTGCATGTCCTCATAATCTAATCTAATATCCTCTAACATTATTGGTTAGTTTACTTTTGGATTCCATCTTTACCTTCTGGCTTTTATGTTGGCTTTGACTTCTCTTGTTAGCCTCGGCTGTGTCAATTTGCCTTTAGAATAAATCTTTCTCCTTGGGATGTATATATTCTGTGCCTTTCAAATTGCTTCCTGAAGTTTCACCCATTGCTGTTCTGCCATCATCCCTGCTAGTGTTCTTTTCTGATCAATTCTGGCTAACTCCTCTCTCATGCCTCTCTAATTTCCCTTTATTCCACTGTAACACTGACACATCTGACTTTAGTTTCTCCTCAAATTTCAAGGTGAATTTGATGATATTATGATCACTTCCCCTAAAGATCCTTTAACCTTAAGCTCGCTAATCAATTCCTCTTCATTGCATAACACCCAATCCAGGATACCTTATCTCCTCTTGGGCTCAACCACGAGTGCTCTAAAAAGTCATCTCATAGGCATTCTAGAAATTCCTTCTCTTGGAATCCAGCACCAACCTGATTTTCTCAATCTACCTGCATATTTAAATCCCCCATGACTATCATAACATTGCCCTTTTGGCATGAATTTTCTATCTCCCATTGTAATTTGTAGACCACATTCTTACTACTGTTTGGGGGTCCATATACAACTCCATTCAGGGTCTTGCAGTTCCTTAGCTCTATCCACAATTATTCAACACATCCTGACCCTATGGCATCTCTTTCTAAAGGTTTCATTTCATTTTTTACCAACAGAGCAACACCGTCTCCTCTGCCTTCCTGCCTGTCCTTTCAATGCAATGTGTATCCTTGAATATTAAGCTCCCAGCTATAATCTTCTTTCAGCCATGACTCAGTGATGCGTAGAACATAACACATGTCAATCTGCAACTGTGCTACAAATTCGTCTATTATATTCTGTATACTGCACACATTTAAATATAATATCTTCTTCTGGTAATGCCCCCTCCCCCTTCTCTATTCCCCATCCCCTTTTCCCTATCTCACCTTTTCTCCTTGCCTGCCATCGCCTCCCTGGGGTGCTCCTCCCCTTTTTTCTTTCTCCCATGGTCCTCTGTCCTCTCCCATTAGATTCCCCCTTCTCCAGCCCTGTATCTCTTCCACCAATCAACTTCCCAGCTCTTTACTTCAACCCTCCCCCTCCCAGTTTCACATATCACCTTCTGTTTCTTCCTCCCCACTCTTCTAACTCTGTCTCCTCATCTATTTTTCTCCAGTTCTGCTGAAGGGTTTTGGTCCGAAATGTTGACTGTACTTTTCCAGAGATACTGCCTGGCCTGCTGAGTTCCTCCAGCATTTATAGTCATAGTCATAGTCATACTTTATTGATCCCGGGGGAAATTGGTTTTTGTTACAGTTGCACCATAAATAATAATAAAACCATAAATAGTTAAATAGTAATATGCAAATTATGCCAGTAAATTATGAAATAAGTCCAGGACCAGCCTATTGGCTCAGGGTGTCTGACCCTCCAAGGGAGGAGTTGTAAAGTTTGATGGCCACAGGCAGGAATGACTTCCTATGACGCTCCATGTTGCATCTCGGTGGAACATTACATTACGTAGAGGATGGGAGACATTGTCCAAGATGGCATGCAACTTAGACAGCATCCTCTTTTCAGACACCACCGTGAGAGAGTCCAGTTCCATCCCCACAACATCACTGGCCTTACGAATGAGTTTGTTGATTCTGTTGGTGTCTGCTACCCTCAGCCTGCTGTCCCAGCGCACAACAGCAAACATGATAGCACTGGCCACCACAGACTCGTAGAACATCCTCAGCATTGTCCGGCAGATGTTAAAGGACCTCAGTCTCCTCAGGAAATAGAGACTGCTGTGTGTGTTGCTCGGATTTCCAGCACCTGCAGATTTTCTCTTGTTTGTGATTGGTTAAGATCTTCGGTCCTGTATTCAGTCTTTTAGATTTTGTCCACATTTTAGATTGCAACTTATCTTGTTCGCTGCAACTTATCTTGTTCGCTGCAATTTTGCCTTAACAATAGCCTCTCCTCACTACAAATTGCCTCTGTTTGTAAACCAGCTAGCTCATCTTCACCATTATCATCCACCTTTTCTGTAATACTTCTTGCATTAAATATAGGGAATTCAGGACATGAGTCGCAACATGTTCAACCTTTTGATTCCTAGCTTTGTCTGAGGTCTTACCAATGCCTCCATAATTTCTCCACTAACTGTCTAGCAATCTGGTTCCCATTCCCCCACAACACTAGTTTAAACCCCACCATGTAGCAGGAAATCTTCCTGCTAGGATATTAGTCCCCTTCCAGTTTAGGCGCAAACTGTCCCTTCAGTACAGGTTCCACTTCCCTGGAAGAGAGCCCAAGATACAAAAATCTTATGACCTCCCTCCAACACCAACTCTTTAGCCACATATTAAACTGTATAATCTTTCTAGTTCTGGCCTCACTAACACGTGGGACAGGCTGCAATTCTGAGATCACAACCATAGAGGTCTTGGCCTTTAACTTCGCACCTAACTCCCTGAACTCCCTATGCAGAACTTTGTCATTCCTCCTACCCATGTCATCGGTACATTCATGGACCATGACCTCTGGCTGTTCACCCTCCCAGTGCAGAATGCTGAGGACTCAATCTGAGATGCCCCAGGCCCTGGCACTCAGAAGGCACCATACCATCGGGGAATCTCATTCTCGCCTACAGAACCTCCTATCCATTCCTCTAACTAATGAACCCCCTCAATTTGACTTGAAAGCTGTAAATTTTGATGAATAAGTTATTCTGCATCACATTCATTACCAACCATAAAGGAAAGAGAAGGCCTCACTTGCCTGTGTTATTTGATTGGGGCTAAGGCAGATCTAAACATCCCTAGACAGGTCTTTGATGACTCAAGAGGTTACAGATGCTGGATCCTTGATTTCTTCTCTTGCTGACCCCAGTCAGTTCATAAAGGCAACAACATCTCCTTCATGATCTCCATCAGCACAGGTGATCCACAAGGCTGTGAGCTTAGCCCCCTGCTCTACATACAGCAGCGTGGCTAAGCACAGCTCTGATACCATTTGCTGATGACATTATTGCTGTAGGCTGAATCAAAGGTGGTGATGAATCAGCATATGAGGAAGTTTGAAAATCTGGCTAAATGGTGCCATAACAACAACCTGTCACTCAGTGTTCGCAAAACCGAGAAGCAAGGAGTTTGCAAAGATTCAGCATGACATCTAAAACTTTGACAAACTTCTATATATGTGTAGTGGTGTAGTGGAGACTATATTGACTGGCTGTATCATAGCCTGTTATGGAAACATCAATGCCCTTGAATGGGAAATCCTACAAAAAGTAGTGAATACATCCTAGTCCAACATGTACTAAGTCCTCCCCACCACTGAGCACAACTACAGGAAGCAATTTTGCAGAAAAGCAACATCCATCATCAGGGACTTCCACCACCCAGGAAATGCTCTCTTCTCACTGCTGCCATTAGGAAGAAGGTACAGGAGTCTTACTACTCACACCACCAGGTTCAGGAACAGCTATTGCCCCCTCAACCATCAGCCTCTTGAACCAAAGGGGGTAACTTTCCTCAACTTCACTTGCCAGTTTAAGATGGCACTGGTGAAGCACAACAACTATTTGCTGGTAGCAAACAAAGCAGCTAACTACTTTATTAATCACACTCTTTGAGATAAGTGATCACTACAATCAATAGCTTATAACCTTCCTTTCCGGGTCGAGCATTTGAACCACCTGTACGATCTGGCATTTTTACAGTGTGAACTGAAGTCACAAAGGTGCAGCATTGTTGCGGCATGGTGTGTATGAGCTGATTCAATGCACTGGGGCCGAGGCCTGACAGTGAGGAATCAGCCAATGTACGGCCATTGCTGGAGCATACTTGGAGGTGATTCAAGTTCAAAGTGCATTTATTATTGAAGTACGTATACTTTATACAACCTTGAGGCTTGTCTTCTTACAGGCAGCTACAAAACAAGGAAACCAAATAGAACCTATTAAAACAAAAGACCATCAAACTCCCAGCGTGCAGAGAAAAAAATCACGCAAACAATAAAAGTAAGCAAATCACATTCAGAACTGAAGTTCACAAAAGTGAGTCCACACTCTTTGATAGTTGCAGGCCACACACAGTTCAGTGCAGAGATGAGGAAACCTCCCAGAGCAACAAGATGAAGTTCAGTGCAGAGCTGAGTAAAACATGTGGAGCAGCGAATGATCCAGCCTATCCCTTGCCTTTGGCCCTGACACCCTAACCTTGATGTTTTCAATCTGGCCCGGCACCTAAATCACTCAAATCTCAAGTCATTCCTTGTCCTCAGTTCTGGGACCTGTCGCCTCGATACACTCTCGGGTTGGTGCTCCACTACTTCAATTCAACCCGCACCCAACTTTTCCATCTCGGCTTGATGCTTGAATCAATCATACCTAGTGTTCTTCCTTGCTCTCAATCCCGGGTCCGGGCTCCGTCGCCTCAACTCTGCATCATCTCTGCTCTCCACGTCTCGGTTCTGCCGAATTGAATTGCCTCCAGGTCCACACCAGCCAAACATTGGCTTGTTCCCTGCTCTCTGGCCCAGACCTCACCAGCTCGATTCAGCCTGCATACACCTCGCCACAACTGTCCCGCACCTTTGAGACTTCAGTTCCAACCTCAATAATGCCAGGTCTTACAGGTGGTTCAAAAGCTCAACTCCGATAAGGAAGTTCCAGGCTATTGTTTGCCTAGATCGTTTACCAGAAAAAGTGTGATTAATAAAGTATTTAGGTGTTTTGCTTTTTTATTTGGCACTAGCAGGTAGTCGCTGAGCTTCACCAGTGCCATCTTAAACTGGCAGAACTGAGGCGAGCGGAGGTGAGGCAAAGTTGAGGCAGTGGGGCTCAGGCCTGGGCTTGAGAATGAGGAAAGATCTGGTGTTTATCCAATTTAAGTGCTGGGCCAAATAGCAAAGGTCAGATCTGGGCCAAATCGTGGTGGCAGAGCCGAGGCCCGAGCGCGTACTGAAGTAGCAGGGCCCAAGTCCAAGTGCAAGTAACGACCCAAGCTTTGATCGATTTAAGCACCGGGCCGAAATAGAAAGGTTAGGTACAGGCCGCATATAGGCAGCGGGGACTTGACTCAAGAGCATAGCGATGTAACAGGGCCTGGCTCTGAGAGTGAGGAATGGCCCAAGGTTTGGATGATTTAAACGCTGGGCCAGATTGAGGAACAGGCCTGTCCAGCTCATTGCTTCACGAGGTTTACTCATCTCTGTGTTGAATTGAAGCTGTGGCTTGCAAATACTACATCTGCTGCAGTGATGACTGGCGGCACGAACTTCAATTTATTGCCTGCTTTTTGTTGCTTGCACAATTTTTTTTTGTTTCTGCACACTGAGTGTTTGATGGTCTCTGTTTTTTAATGGGTTCTGTTGGATCTCTTATTTGTGGCTGCCTGTAAGGAGACAAATCTCAAGGTTACAGATGGTATAAATACTTAGATAATAAATGTAGTTTAAATTTTGAACTTTGCCCGATCAGTGAAATGTTCCCACAACCTAAGGATTCTCTTGCAAGGAGTCATCTCATGTTCTCAAGATTTGTGTCTTATTTATTTATCATTATTATTTCTTCCTTTTTGTATTTGCACAGTTTGTTGTCTTCTGCACTCTGGTTGAATGTCCAAGTAGGTGTGGTCTTTCACTGATTCTATTATGGTTCTTATTGCATTATGGATTTATTGAGTATGCCTACAAGAAAATGAATCTCAGAGTTGTATATGATGATACACATGTACTTTGATAATAAATTTGCTTTGAACTTTGAACTTTGAACCTGGAGCAACCATCTATCTGCTGTAGGAACTCAGCATGTTGAGCAGCATCTTTGGGGGTTATGGAATCGTCAATATTTCAGGTCGAAATATTTCATCAAGTTATTGATGAAGTACCTTATCTGGATCTGCAGAAAATCCAGCTTTCACATCACCAGTTGCTGATTCTTTGAACTAATAAAAGTGTTTTGGTCCAGAATGGTCTACAGGTTGCCCCCTATTCTGAGAGTGTGTTGCTGATCTCATATTTTGCTGTTGGGGTCTGACCAGAGTAGTCCTAGAACATCACGCTATCTCACTGCATGTTCAATGTCAAAGTTCAAGGTAAATTTATTATCAAAGTACATATATGTTACCACATACCATGCTCACCAGGCGGAGTCTGGTGGAAACGTGGAATTAAGGCGGTGGAGAAAGTTCTAGGAGAATATGATTCAGAAACCTACAAGAACAACTCCTGAATTACTCCAGGAATCAACACAAACACTGCTCCTGTCAACAGAAGAATATCCCTTAACAGTCTGGAGTGGTCTGGAGTTAACACAGTTAACTCCAGACCACTTTCACACTGACTGCATAAAAACATGGTGGAACACTTAGATGCAAATTAGATTGAAACCAAGGGTACAGTGTTCCACAGGTACCTCTAACTAGGATAGATTATCTCAGTCAAATGGAATCCAGGTGCAGAACTCAAGACATGTCCCTAGAAGATCCAGACAAAATTACAGTGCATTAAATATTAAGTGTGAAGTACTGGGTTTCTGCTGTGTTTCAAGAATTGCCAGGTATCAGAATAGTAAGGTTAATTACAGTAACTGGTATGGTTTCAGGTGTGGAACCGTATAGAGCAACACGGGGTTTGAGTTTAAAAATGTCTATATCCTCAAGGCTTTCGACACAACACATTCTGCCAATGTGAGTGCTTGTTGAGAGTGCCAAACTTTATCCTCAGTCTTCACATGTGAATTGGTTTTAAAAGTGGTGAAGCTGTCAGTTGACGTCAGATACAGGTCTCTATAAATAACGAAGCAATAAGGCTTTTCTGCAACTGCTGCACTCTCAAAACATCGGCACAAATTCCATCAAGTAACTCCATGGAATAAGGGGCCAAAGTGTTTCAGCTAATCGAGCCGCTGCCTTACAGCATCAGAGACGCGGGTTAAATCCTGACCTGGGTTACACATTTTCCGTGTGACCATGGCGGCTTTCCTCTGGGTTCTCCAGGTTCATCCCACGTTGCAGGATGTGGAAAGGCAGCGAGACCTTGCAGTTTTCCCTGACGAATACAACTGCAAGAAGTGCATCCACCTGCACCTGCTTTCAGGCCACGTTAAGAAATTGGAGTGGAACTGGATGAACTCAGATCATTCAGAAGGCTGGGGGGTTGATAGACAGGACATACAGGGAGGTAGTTACACCCAAGGTGCAGGACCCAGTTAACCAGATGACTGTCAGGAGGGGGCAAGGGGAAAGGCAGCTAATGCAGACTACTGCTATTGCTGTATCCCTTAAGAACAGTTATACCGCTTTGGATATTGTAGGGGAAATATCCTAGTGGAGGAAAGCCACAGATGTCAGGTCTTTGGCACTCAGTCTGGCTCTGGGCTCAGAAAGGAAGATGGGAGAAGAAGTGATCTGTAGTGAAAGGGGATTTAATAATTAGGAAAACAGAGAGCAAGTTCTGTGGGCAGGAACACAATTCCTGGATGGTATATTGCCACCCAGGTTTCAAGGTCAGAAACATCTCCACTTGAGTCCACATCATTCTTAACTGGGAGGGGTAAACAGTTAGAGGTCATGGTCCACTTTGTTACTCATGACACGGGTAGGTAGGATGATGAGGTCCTGCAAAGTATTCAGGGAGTTAGGTGCTAAGCTGAAGGCATAGGGTTGTGATCTCAAGATTGCTACCTATGCCACATGCTATTGAGGCCAGAAATAGGAAGATCATACAGTTTAACATGTGGCTAAGGAGATGGCACAGGATTGAGGGCTTTAGATTTTGGATCATTCGGCTCTTTTCCAGGGAAGGTGAGATCTGTATGGAATAGACTGTTTATACCTGAACTGGATGGGGACTAGTATCCTTTTGTGAAGGTTTGTTAGTGATACATGAGAAGTGGGAGCGGGGGGTTGGAGGGGAGAATTTTAGGGTGGTGGGAGCCAAGAGTGCCAGAGTGGAGTAGTTGATGTTGTTAAGCCTACATACAAAGTCATGAATCAAAAGGTTGAGCATGGTGGGGCTAATGTTCTAAGTGGTGTATATTTCAAAACAAGGAACATTATAGGAAAGGCAGATAAGATTAGAGCATGGATCAGCACATAGAATTATGACATTGTAGCCACTAGTGAGGAAGGCTAGGACAGGAAGCTCATTGTTTTGGGATATTGTTATTTTAGATGTGATAGAACAAGAGGGATTAAAGGGAGAATGTTGGCTTTGGTAGTCATGGAAAATGTCATGGCAGTGTTGTGTTCAGACAGAATAGATAGACAACTCGTTTAGTGAGACTTTACATGTGGATTTGAGGAATAAAGAATGGATGACCATATTAATGGGATTATATTATAGACCATCCAACAGTCCTCCAGATTTAGAGGAGCAAATTTGTAGACAGATGGCAGACTATTGCAAGAAACTTAAGATTGTGATAGTAGGTGATTTTAACTTTCCTCATATCGACTGGGATAACAAACTGTAAAAGGCCTGGATGGGGAAGTGGTTGTCAAATGTGTTCTGGAAAGTTTCCTTAATCAGTACATAGAGTTCTCAACCAGAAAGTGTGTGATGCTAGATCTACTATTAGGAATGAGACAGACAGGTAACCGAAGTTTGTGTAGAGGAACACTTTGCATCAAATGATCATAATGCCATTAGTTTCAATATATTTATGGAGAAGGATAGGTCTGGTCCTCAGTCAAGATTCAAAATTTGAGAAAGGCAAATTTCAGTCATATCAGATAGGATCTGGCAAGTATGGACAGGGATTTCATTTTTTTTTAAAGAAAGGGGCTTCCCTTCCTCCACTATCAACTCTGCTCTTAAACGCATCTCCCCCATTTCACGTACATCTGCTCTCACTCCAACCTCCCGCCACCCCACTAGGAATACGGTTCCCCTGGTCCTCACCTACCACCCCACCAGCCTTCGGGTCCAACATATTATTCTCCGTAACTTACGCTACCTCCAACGGGATTCCACCACTAAGCATATCTTTCCCTCCCCCCCTCTCTCTGCATTCCGCAGGGATCGCTCCCTACGCGACTCCCTTGTCCATTCGTTCCCCCCCATCCCTCCCCACTGATCTCCCTCCTGGCACTTATCCGTGTAAGCGGAACAAGTGCTACACATGCCCTTACACTTCTTCCCTTGCCACCATTCAGGGCCCCAAACAGTCCTTCCAGGTGAGGCAACACTTCACCTGTGAGTCGGCTGGGGTGATATACTGCGTCCGGTGCTCCCGATGTGGCCTTTTATATATTGGTGAGACCCGACACAGACTGGGAGACCGCTTTACTGAACACCTATGCTCTGTCTGCCAGAGAAAGCAGGATCTCCCAGTGGCCACACGTTTTAATTCCACATCCCATTCCCATTCTGACATGTCTATCCACGGCCTCCTCTACTGTAAAGATGAAGCCACACTCAGGTTGGAGGAACAACACCTTATATTCCGTCTGGGTAGCCTCCAACCTGATGGCATGAACATCGACTTCTCTAACTTCCGCTAATGCCTCACCTCCCCCTCGTATCCTATCTGTTACTTATTTTTATACACACATTCTTTCTTTCACTCTCCTTTTTCTCCCTCTGTCCCTCTGAATATACCCCTTGCCCATCCTCTGGGTCCCCCCTCCCCTCCTTGCCTTTCTTCCCGGACCTCCTGTCCCATGATCCTCTCGTATCCTTTTTGCCAATCACCTGTCCAGCTCTTGGCTCTATCCCTCCCCCTCCTGTCTTCTCCTATCATTTTGGATCTCCCCCTCCCCCTCCCCCTCCAACTTTCAAATCCCTTATTCACTCTTCCTTCAGTTAGTCCTGACGAAGGGTCTCGGCCTGAAACGTCGACTGCACCTCTTCCTAGAGATGCTGCCTGGCCTGCTACATTCACCAGCAACGTTGATGTGTGTTGCTTGAATTTCCAGCATCTGCAGAATTCCTGTTGTTTATGGACTGGGACAAGTTGTTTTCTGACAAATGTGTACTTGGTATGTGGGAGGCTTTCAAAAATGAATTTCTGAGACTACAGAGTTTGTACAGTATGCTCCTGTCAGAATAAAAGACAAAGATATCACATTCAGGGAACCTTGGTTTCCAAGAGATTTTGAGGTCCTGGTGCAGAAAAAGAAGGAGCTGCATAGCAGGTATGGGCAGGAAGGAGCAAATGAAGTATTCGAGAAGTATAAGAAATGTAAGTGAACAGTTAAAAAGGGAAATCGGGAGGGCTAAAAGAAGGCATGAGGTTGCTCTGATAGTCAAGGTGAAGGAGAATCTCAAGGGCTTCTACAGAGCAACAGTGAGGTCATAGACCATATATAGATTACAGATGAGGAGATGTTTTCTGTGTTGGGGAAAATTAGGGTGGATGCCAGAGGATTGAAGGATAGCTAATGATCCATTGCTTAAGAAAAGCCCTAAGCATAAGCCAGGAAATTATAGGCCAGTGAGCCTGACATCTGTAGTGGGTAAGTTACTGGAAGGTATTCTAATGGACAGAACTGCTTAGGGATAGTCAATATGACTCTGTGTGAGATAGATCATGTCTAACCAACCAGATTTGTTTGAGAAAATTACTAGGAAAGTTAATGAAAGCAAGGCTGTGGATGTTGTATACATGGACTTTAGCATGGCTTTTAACAAGATCACGCAGGGGAGGTTGGTCAAGAAGTTTCAGTCGTGTGGCATTCAAGAGAAAATAGTAAATTGGATTAGACAACACACATCAAAGTTGCTGGTGAGCGCAGCAGGCCAGGCAGCATCTCCAGGAAGAGGTACAGTCGACCTTTCAGGCCGAGACCCTTCGTCAGGACCCTTCATCAGGTCTGAAACGTCGACTGTACCTCTTCCTAGAGATGCTGCCTGGCCTGCTGCGTTCACCAGCAACTTTGATGTGTGTTGCTTGAATTTTCAGCATCTGCAGAATTTCTGTTGTTTGTGTTTTTAAATTGGATTAGACATTGGCTTTATGGGAGAAGTCAGAGGGTGGTAACAGATGGTTGCCTCTCTGACTGGAGACCTGTGACTAGTGGAATGCTGCAGGGATCGGTGCTGGGTCTGTTGCAGCTTGTCATCTAAATCAACGATCTGGATGATGATGTGGTAAACCAGATCAGTGAATTTGCAGATGACACCAAGAATGGGGATGTAGTGTTCAGCAAGGAAGATTGTCAAAGCTTGCAGTGGGATCCAGACCAGATGGAAAAATGGGCTGAAAAATTGCAGATGGAATCTATTGCAGACAAGTGTGATGTTTTGCACTTTGGGAACACAAACTAGCGTAGGACTTATACAGTCAGTAGTGGGGTACTGAGGAATGCAGTAGAACAGAGGGATCTGGGAATACAGATCCATAATTGTTTAAAAGAGGTATCACAGATAGATCAGGTTGCAAAGAGAGCTTTTGGCACATCAGCCCTCATAAGTCAAAGTATTGAGTACAGGAGTTGAATGTTATGTTGAAGTTGTATAAACTTTTGGGGTTCTAACATTTTCTGTCATTTATTCTTTGGGCTTTTTCTTCTTCTTCATGGAAGCCTGCAAAGAGTAAGAATTTCAGGCTGTATACTTTATACATTCTCTGATATTAAATGGAATCATTAAGTTATTGAATATTGGTGAGGCCTAATTTGGAGTATTGTGTGTGTGCGCAGTTTTGGTCACCAAGCTATAGAAAAGATGCCAATAAGATTGGAAGAATGAAGAGAAAATTTACAAGGATGTTGTCAGAATTTGAGGACCAAAGTTATAGGGAAATGTTAAATAGGTTAGGATTTTATTCCCCAGAGCATAGAACAATGAGGGAAGATTTGATAGAGGTATACAACATTTTGAGGGGTATAGATAGGGTAAATGCTAGCAAGCTTTTTCCATTGACACTGGGAGCTACTAGAGCTAGAGGTCATGATTTAAGGGTGAAAGGTAAAATGTTTAAAGGGAACACGAGAGGGAATTTCTTCACTCAGAGGGTGATGAGAGTGTGGATCGAGCTGCCCGTGGAAGTGTTGGATGGGGGTTTGATTTCAGAACTTGAGGGAAATTTGGATAGATACAGGGATGGAAGGGGCATGGAAGGCTATGTTCCAAGTGTTTATTGATGTGACTAGGCAGAAAAGTAGTTTGGCACAAACTAGACGGACCATTTCTGTGCTGCAGTGTCCTATGTGAGAGGAGGTTCTTTACAAAGAGTGGCATATGCCTGGTTTGAAAGGGAAAGAATAGTGAAAGCTAATAACCAGTAAAAAGAGATGTGTATTTTGCTAAGTTGGTAATAGGGAACCGGAGACAAAGCCTAAAATTATTGACATGAAATGCAGCAGTGACAACACTCAAATTTCAGGAACATCATCTACTATGTTATAGCATGCCCCCATTGTTGTAGTAGAAATCTAGATTTACTAAATTAGACTTGTGGACAATCATTTCATTCAGTAAACAAGACCTCATTTGTTACTTAATTGAGTATTTCTGTAACAGCCATTCTGTTATCTAAAACCTGTTAATTAGTTTCTGTGGAGTCTCGTCAACTGAGAATGTAAAAGCTCTACCAATTCATGCCCTGGTAGATCAGATTTGTCTGGTCTCCTGGAGAACAGCAGTTGTAATACATCTCCTGTTATTTCTCTGTATGGCCTTTCAGTTTGCTCCTATAGCCTGGAATGCTTTGCTGGGGGTAGTAGTAGAGGCTGGTGCATTAAGGGTGTTTAAGAGACACTTAGATTGGCACATAGACATGAGAAAAATGAAGCATTGTGGGCAGTGTAGCAGAGAAGGGATGGTTGACTGAGAGGGAGGCTTATAGAGGTTGACACAACCTCAAAGACTGAAGGGCTATGTCCCACGTTCTATGTTCATATATATATATTGGGTGGCTAGTCAGGATCTTTATCCCATGGCAGGGCTATCAAAAACAAGGGGACATAGGTTTAAGGTAGGAGGAAGGAATTTTAAAGGAGAATTGAGGGAAAAGTTTGTTTTTTCACACAGAGGGTGGTTGATAACTGGAGCATGCTGCTACAGGAGGTGGTTGTATCAGATATAATCACTATGTTTAACAGATATTTGGACAAGCAGGCATAGAGAGATACGGACCAAATGTGGGTGAATGGGATTCGTGTAGGTGAGCGAAAAGGTCAGCCTGGACGTAATGGGCTGGTGCCTCTGCTGATTCTACTAAACTATGACCCAATTTCGTTTGGATCAAGTGACACAAATCCGTGTGGAAGCTGAACTATTAAAATTGTTTTTATTTCTTTACATACAATCAAGAATGCTCAAAATTGGCCAGTAATACAATAGTGAGTCCCCCTGCTTATCTACTAATACACTTCCTCCGTGTGAATCTAATTCCAATTGTCCAAATATGTCTCCATGGCCCTCACTCTGAAAACAGTTTCAGATCTATATATTCAGTGCACATGGAATTTGTCTCCCATTTGTTCTGATACAATCTTATTCTTCAGAACAGCCCGAGACAGGCTCAGGGGTAATACTGTCTGCCTGCACTCTGCTGCCATATAGATGTAGCGTTGAATTTTGTGCCTTCATTATGGTGACCTCTCCTAGTTAATGATATAGCTCATTGATTTCTTGTTCTCAAGGAATCAAAGGATGGCAATGAATACACTTGAAATTCTCCGGCACTGATCTTTTGGAAAGCAAGTCTGACGGCACTCAAACACTTACAATATTGAACACTGAATGTGTACAAATCTAAAAGCTTGTAGTGTTAAGGTTTGGAGATGGCAGGAGCAATGACTGAAAGAAGGAAGCAATGATTCTCAGGGAATTTGGGCTGTTGAATCTCGAAAGCCTTGGCAATCTTATTGCTAAAGAGAGACAAATTATTTTCTGACTCTGCCAGACAGATAAATCCAATACTCCTGCTATTTTTGACCGAGACAAATATACCCTTTATTGAGTGACGATCACATACACCCAGTGGCCATTTTATTAGGTACCCCTTCATCTGCTTGGCAATGCAAATATATAATCAGCCCATCATGTGGCAACAACTCAATGTATAAAAGCATGCAGACACAGTCAAGAGATTCACTTGTTGTTCAGGCCAAACAATACAATGTGGAAGAAATGTGATCTAAGTGACTTTGACTGTGAAATGATTATTGGTGCCAGGCAGGGTAGTTTGAGTATCTCAGTAACTGCTGAGAATGGTGCAAAAACAACAGTAAGCCCAGTGAGCAGCAGCGCTGCAGGCAAAAACACATTGTTAATGAGAGAGATCAAATAAGAATGGCCAGACCTGTTCAAGCTGACAGGAAGGCACCAGTAACTCAAATAACCACATGTTACAACAGTGGTGTGCAGAAGAGCACTTCTGAACACACAACACATCGAACCTCAAAGTGGATGGGCTACAGAATCAGAAGACTATGTACAGGTATACCTAATAAAGTGATCATTGAGTGTATATGATTACTTTATATCCGTCTATATATTGTATTTATATACTCTGTGTGTGTGTGTGTGTGTGTGTGTGTGTGTGTGTGTGTGTGTGTGTGTGTGTGTGTGTGTGTGTGTGTGTATATAGGATAAAGGGTTTGGACAGAGTGGCTAGAATCTGGACATCACTGCTTGTTCTATTGTGGCTTTCAGGAGGGAATTTTTTTAGATTACATTATGAGGACACGCAGTCCTCTTTTATTGTCATTTAGTAATGCATGCATTAAGAAATAATACAATGTTCCTCCAGAATGATATCACAGAAACACAAGACAAACCAAGACTGAAAAACTGATAAAAAACACATAATTATAACATATAGTTACAACAGTGCATAGCAATACCATAATTTGATAAAGAACAGACCATGGGCACGGTAAAAAAAGTCTCAAAGTCTCTCAAAACTCCCACCATCTCATGCAGATGGTAGAAGGAAGAAAAACTCTCCCTGCCATGAGCTTCCAGCACTGCAAAGTTGGCAATGCAGCACCCTGGAAGCACCCGACCACAGCCGACTCTTGAGTTCGTCCGAAAATTTCGAGCCTCTGACACCAAGCACCATCTCTGCTGAGTGCTTCGACCCTGGTCCCGGCAACAAGTAGTAGGCAAAACCAAGGATTTTGGGCCTTCCCCTCCGGAGATTCTCGATCGCATAGTAGCAGTGGCAGCGAAGCGGGCATTTCAGAAGTTTCTCCAGATGTTCCTCGTGCTTCTCACATCTGTCTCCATCAAATCAGGATTGTGCACGGTACCTACTTACAAATACGATATCATTTCGGAGTGGCCGCGCATGCTGCGTTGCGCTGCCATCTTCTCCTCCCCTCCTGAGTTAGATAGACATATGGCAGAGAATATTCATAAAGCTACATGAAAAGGACTACTAGGTGGAATTGGAGAATTGCTTTGGCAGAGAGCCAGCATGGGCAGAATGGGCCAAGTGGCCTCATTCAGAGCAGGAACCACCCTATGATTACTGATGTACGTTAATTATTCATCATTGAAATATGCAGATGTGGTCCAGAATTCCTTTAAAACGCATTTATCACTGAAAAGAAACTTTACCGTTGAAGCATACACAATATCAAAATCAAAGTTACTCATTGGGCAGAACATTACTCACATGCATTTTACATTATTAGCCCAATCACGAAGGCATCAAATACAACACTAAAGAGCTCAATAGTCTAAAGGAACAGACAAGATGCTGAAGGAACTCAGTGGATTTGAACAGATGAAGAGTTTCAATCCAAAGCCTCAGCTGGTCATTTCTCTCCACAGTTGCTGTCTGATCTATTGAGCTCCTCCACATCTTATTTGTTGTCCAGATTTCAGCATCTGCAGTCTCTGGGTTCTCCAATCTGAAACACCTTCTTGAGACAGTCCTTCTAAACCCTCCCGCACTTTTGGGGAAAACAGCTTGCCACAGTTTTATGCTAGTGGGGATCTGCTTCACTCCTGTTAGATACTTTGCAAGTTCAAGAGTTATTTATAAAACACCAGCAGGAACAGAAATAAACATAATCAATTATACAAATAATCAAAATCAATTTGACAAACTACATTACACAAGAACATCTAAAAATGAAACCATAGTTTATGAATAGCCCAGTTTAAATATTACACAGTATGAATCATACAAAGATTGATTATGCTGCCCAGATGGTCTATGCCAGCATTTAGATTCTATTACAGACTCTTTACCATTTACCTTTGCCCCATGTAATACTCCATGGGTCCTATTAATTGTAATTGGTATATTATTGTCACTTCTACTGACATGCAGTGAAAAGCTTTTGGTTGCATGCCAGACAGACAGATAATCCCACACATAAGTACATCACAGAAACTAGGCTTCCCTCTGTGGACTCTGTCTAAACTTCTCGTTGCCTCAGTGAAGCAGTCAACAAGAGAATTCCCCACCATCGTTGGTATCCACAAGAGGTGCTGCCTCAAGTAGGCGACATCCATCATCAAAAATCCCACCATCCGGGGCATGCCATATTTTTGCAGCTTCCATTCAACAGGAGGTACCAAAGCCTGAAGTCTCACATTGCCAGATTTAATAGCAGCAACTTCCATTCAACCGTTCGAATCTTATCTTGAAGCATACTGCACTACACTAATCGCTACTTCAGTATGGCAATACTATGACTACTTTGACCACCGTACTAAAATGGATTTGTTTTGTATCTTCTTGTAAAAATTGCCTATAATTTATGTTGTTCTTATGAATGCTACTTATATAGTGCTAAGTCTATGATGCTACTGAAAATAAGTTTTTCATTGTACCTGTTCATGCATGTACTTGTGCATATGACAATAAACACTCTTGATTTTTTATTTACCTTTGAACATAATCAAAGACCTCAGCACCCCAGGCATTCTCTCTTCTTGCCCTTCCCATCAGGCAGGAGATACAAAAGCCTGGAAGCATGTTCTGCAAGTATTTCAAATGCAAATATTTATTTATTCAGGTACAGCATGAAAAAGGCCCTATCGGCCCTTCAAGTCGCGCCACCCAGCAATCCCCTGATTTCATCCTAGCCTAATCACGGGGCAATTTACAATGACCAATTAACCTACAAAGCGGTGCATCTTTGGACTGTGGGAGGAAACCAGAGCACCCAGAAGAAACCCTCACGATCACAGGAAGACCATACAAGCTCATTACAGGCAGCACCAGGAATTGAACCCGGGTTGCTGGTACTGTAAAGCGTGTGCTAATCACTACGCTACCTTACCACCCATCGACTGTCTATTTCCCTCCACAGTTGCTGCCTGGCTTATTGTTATGGCCTTATACATTATGGTCTGCCTGCATTGCACCTTTTCTTTAGTTGTAACAATTTATTCTGCCTGTTGTTATTGTTTTCCCTTATACTACCTCAATGCATTGATATGATGAAATGATTTGCAGATAGCATGCACAACAGGGTTTTTCACTGAACCTCGGAACACATGATAACAATAAAACAATTTTACTTCATTTATCCTGTACCACTATTGATGCAATTTATAATGCTGACTTTGGATGCTTTTTGGAACTTACTCATTTACTAATAGTTTTCTTAGCTCCAAGCATATATTCTCTTGTTTTAGATTGCAGAGCTGGGCCAATTGCATTAGGGTGTATTTCTAGAGCAATGGAAGGGAAAAGCAGAAAGGTGGTGCTAAATCTGCAATGAATCTTTGTGAGGCCACAAGGGTGTACCTATCAGGAAGAGATGAACAGGCAAGCTCTCTTTTCTCTTGAGAAAAGAAGGCTGAACTGTGAGCATGTAAGAGTCTTTAAAATAATAGAAGGTTTTAATCAAGTGGATACAGAGAGGCTCCAGCTTAAGGGGAGGTTATAACTAAGATGTTCACGATAAGATGATCGTCAATAGAGGAATTCAAAGAAACATTGCTCCCTAAAGATGTGTGAGTTGTGGAACTCCCTCCCATAGTAAGTGTTTAAGACAGAGAAGGAATCGAAGTGGGACTGGGCAAACACATGAGAGAGATGTGAATAGAGGGTTACACTGAGGTAGGATGGGATGAGGCTAGAGTGGAGCATAAAGGCTGGCATGATCTAGTTGGGCTGAATGGCTTGTTTCTGTGGCATATTTCTCACACAATTCTTTGCTCTATACTCCTACTTTAAGCAAACCTGAATTCACACTCACACATTTACCTGCAATATGTTGTCCCTATGTGGCATGTGAACATATAATTTGAAGATATGCCATTTTGTGCTTTGCGGTAGCATATTATTAGATTAATAACCTAGAGGTCTGAATTAATAAGTGAATTTACAATTCAACTCTGGCAGTTTGGTAATTAAAATTCACTTAATGAAAAAGGAAGCTGCTGTCAGTAATGGCAATGATAAGATTACTGGCCTTTGTTATATATTCTTTTGGTTCACTGATATAAATTAAGGACGGAAATCTGCCCTTCTTACCTGATCGGACCTATCAGTGAATCCAGACTGACTGCATAACTACCCTCTGAAATGGCTCACAAAGTCACTCAGTTCAAAGGTAATGAATGGCAGTGATAAAAGCTGGCTGTACCAATGTTATTTTCTTAGAAGATTAAGGAAGTAGGGCATAACACAAAACACTAACAAATTTCAATCGATGTATCATTAAAAGTATTCTGATTATTTGCAACATGGTCTGTAATAACAATATCAATGTGCAGAAAGTAGTGGACTCGGCCTAATACACCATGGGCACATCCTTCTCCATCACTGTAGAATCTACATGAGTTGCTGCCTCAAGATGGTAATATCTATCATGAAAGATCCCCACCATCCAGGCCATGCCATCTTCTAACAGCTACCATCAGGCAAGAGATACAGAAGCCTGAAGTCCCACACCACCGGGTTCAAAAACAACTACTTCCCTTAAAACACTCTGTTCTTGAACCAGCCTGAACAAAGCTACGTAATTTGTGTTTAATCTATGTTTATTTGTGAGTGTTGTGTATCTGATGCAATGTGTCTGTGATGCTGCTGAAAGTATAAGTTTTTCATTGCAGCAATCCATGCTTACACTTATATGTATGACAATAAATTCAACTTTGACTTTGATACTAATTTCCTGAGATCCAATGAATGCTCCAGGATTAATTATTTTTGATCGGCAGCAGATCCTCATTTGGGAGAGATGAAAACCAAGAAAGAACTTAGCCAATAAGGGTAATTCCTTTCAAACTCTGTCATATACTTAAAGGTGGCTCAGGAAATCACACAGAATAAGAGAACATGTTCAGGGACAATTTCTAAATGACATACGCTCTAAATGACTTGTCTGCCCAATCAGTAAAGGCTCCACTTCCCTTAAGACAACATTGAGAGGTCTCAGCCTCAAATTTTGCTGCCCAGCATCTGACTCCGTGCTTCTTCCAGACCATTCACAATCCCAGAGTGGTGAAGAACCACAAGTCAAGTTTCAGTGCATATACACTCAGTAGCCACTTTATTAGGTAGACCTGTACACCTGCTTGTTAATGCAAATATCTCATCAGCCAATCATATGGCTGCAACACAATGCATAAAAACATGCAGACATGGTCAAGAGGTTCAGTTGTTGTTCAGCCCAAATATCAGAATCAGGAAGATATGTGATCTAAATGACTTTGTCTATGTAATAACAGGGTGAGTCTGAGTATCTCAGCATTTGCTTATCTCCTGATATTTTCACGTACAGCAGTCTCTAGTCTTTACAGAGAATGATGAAGAAAACAAGAAAAGAACTAGTGATGGCAGTTCTGTGGGCAAAAGTGCTCTGGTAATGAGTGAGGTTAAAACTGACAGGAAGAAGACAGTCCCTCAGATAACCACGCATTACAAGAGTGGTGTGCAGAGAAGCATCCCCAAATGCACAACACATTGAATCATGAAGAGGATTGGGCCACAGCAGCAAAAGAGCACAAACATACACTCAGTAGCCTCTTTATTATGTACAGGACGTACCTAATAAAGTGGCCACTGAGTGCATCAGCTCCCTCTGTCCTTTCAGCTACTTAATAGGGTTCAACTCCCTGGAATGTCAGATCATTTGCCAAAATGTCCATCACTGATTCTAATTTTTCCATCTGAAATATAGTCAGTAAGTATAGCAACGCCCGTTCATCCATCACCTCCAGCAGTCGTTGGTGGGAAAAGCATGGCGATTGCAGTGGAGATTTGGAGTAAGAGGATGTAGGTGATTGTTCATGTTTCTCAGATGAAGATGTTCCTTTCTAAATATTGCCATTTTGATGATAAATCTAACCTTAAAGTCAAAGTCAAATATGAGTTCATTGTCCTATGCATAAGCATATGTGGGCACATGTACAATGAAAAACTTACTTACATCAGGCACGTAGACAGACAAGAATACATCCACAAGAATAACACAAAGCAGATATAAATTGTACAAAATTATACAAAGCTGAACACAACTATACTAAACAGGAACAAGGGTCATTGTAATATGAAACGGACAAAATGGTCATAGTGTTGCTATACCAAGGTAGTGATTAGGATTATGCAGCTTGGATCAAGAACTGAATGATTGAAAGTGAGGAATTGCTCTTGAACTTGGTACTGTGGAAATTCAGGTCTCTGTACCTCCTGGCCAATGGTAGCTACAAGAAGTTGGTAAGTATCGTGAGGACCTTTGATGATAGACGTTGCTACCTTGAGGCAGTGCCTCTTGTAGATAGTTCCGGTGTTGGGAGGGATGCGCCTGTGATGTAGTTGGCTGAGTCCACTACTCTCTGTAACTTCTTACATTCCTCCGCATTCAAATTGACAAAGCAGACCATAACTCATACATGAATTTAGACCTCCTAAATATGCAGAGAAAAGGATCCAATGACTATCTTTGGTGGTACTTATGACGCCTGAAAGGTATCATGTGAAATTCCGGGCATCATATTTTCTCAAGCAATCTGTTTGGCCTCAAAATTGGCCCAGTTTTTGTTCACAATATAAACCAGATATGAAATGTCTTTCTCTACACAACATAGCCAACAACAATAAATCAAATGCTATTGTCATGAGGCATTAACTCCACAGATGCAAACTAGCCTACTGAATGTTCCCAGAGTTTTCTGTTTATCTTTCAGATTTCCAGCATTTGCAGATCTTTGCTTTTCATTAGCAACAAACAAGTGCATTTATAGAATGTCTTTAATGTAGCAAGATGTCCCACAGATGAGTGCATCTGAAATAACATTGAAAAAGCTTGACACTATTTGGGACGAACCAATCAGATTTACTAACACTCCCCGGACATTAATATCCTTCACCATCAGTGCTCAGTGATTGTAATGTGAACCATCTGCAAAATGCAGCCAGTCATTAGCCCTTGTTATTCTGAGAGAACTTCCCAAGTATGCAAACGTGATGACCAAGAAAGGCATAGATAACAAACACATGGGAGCACCATCATTTGCAGGTTTTCCACCCTTGACTTGAAACTATATCAGCAGTCCACTGTCACTGGGTCCAGATTCTGAAGCTCTCTTCCCATTGCATTTTGGGTGCATCTTCAGCAGAAGGACTGCAATAATTCAGTAAGGCAGCCCGCTATCATTTCCTCAACGATAATTAGGGATGGGTGATAAATGCTGGCCTTCCCAGCAATGCTCACACCAGGAAAAGGAATGAATAAATGAAAAAGCAAGCTAAATTACAACCAATGAAATAGGAAATCAGGTAACCTACAGCTTAGTTAGAGATAGTTTCCACCTCAGAATCAGAGTCAGGTTTATTATCACTTACACGAACTTTATTGTTTTGAGGCAGCAGTTCAATGCAAGGACATAAAGTTGTCATGATGTAAAATAAATAAATAGTGAAAAAAATAGGAATAACAGGTCGTGTTCATGGGTACATGGGCCATTCATAATTGGCCCATGTACCATTTCTGTATAATTGACTGTTTCTGTATAATTGACTGTGGGTCTTCAGGCTCCTCTTGTCACAAGGTGGGCACTGGGAACAGACTCAAATGCAGGACACAGACACTGAAGTACTAGGAACAGGACTTGACTAGAGTTGGGTTGTGACAGGATACAGACAAGGAGCAGGGACAAGAACGCAGACTTGGGCTAGGACATGGACTAGAAACAGGGAACCCGGACAAGGAACCATGAACTAGGAGCCTGAGCTTGGGAAAGTGGGACCAGGACTAGGAACCATGGGGTCTGCCGGCTGCCGGCTGGGGTCTGGAGGCTGCCAGGACTTATCCTTCGAAAAGCCAGGACTCATCTTTAACATGACACTAACACAAGACTGGACAGTACATAGACATAGAGCCGGGACTTATCCTTAGACAAGCTGGGACTCAACTTTATCTCCACACCAAGGTGGGACAGGTCCATCCGTCGGGAAATGGCGGAGCGGCCAGACATACCCCACGGAGGTGACGACAAGACAAGACAGATCTCCCCGCAGGGCAATGGCAGAACAGCCTGAATTACCCCACAGAGGTGAGGACAAGACAAGACAGATCCCCCCACAGGCAACAGCAGAACGGCCTGACTTACCCCACAGAGGCGAGGACAAGAAGAGACAAACACCGAAGAACAACAGACAGTTCAATCTCTGCATTGGGGTTGCTCCGAGTTGCAGTTACGGCCTGCAACCTTGGCTGGCTACAGAAACAGCTGGATCCCTACCTAGATCGGAGCAGCTGACGGCCACTCAGCTGGCCCGGGAAACAGCCAAATCTATACCGCAAAGACAGCTCCGACTGCCGACAGCAAGGCTCCATGAAGCGATGGTTCTCCAATGCCGCCTAAAGATGGCAAGTGGCCGACCTAGCCTTCCACCAGCAGGTTGCTCCTAGGGGATCTTGACAAGACAAACCAGCAGCCCACACTCAAACCAAGATGGGAATCAGGTGCCTATGATTAACCCAACCGAAACAAGGGACAGCTGGAAGACCCGGAGTCCATGGACCAGACTGTGAACCAGAATGCGGAGTTCATGGACTGGACCATGACACCTCTACCTTCTTCCCAATGGTAGTAATAAGAGAAGGGCATGTCTTGAATGTTAAGGATCCTCAGCGATAAAAGCCACCTGCTGAGGTACTGCATGATGAGGATTTCTTCAATGGTTTGGAGAGTTAGGCCTGTAATGGAGCTGGCTGAGTATACCCTCTGAAGTCTCTCGCGATCTTCTCTCAAGGTTTGCATTAAACTGTATGTCTCAGTGGTCAAACAAGCCTCTTGTGTGGTTAACTAAAAAATAACCTCAAGGATCAAGTTATTCCTGAGTCCCTCTCAAAATGCCACATCTTTCTTCCTCTGCATTGTTCCGTCACCTAGGAATAGCCAATCAAATTCAGCCGTCTGTCATGTGGACGACCATTGATTGAACCCCATGAATAATGATTAGACAAAGAGTCGCAGTCCTGGCTATAACCAAGAGATTATTCATGAGTGTGAATATAGAAATTTTGACAGCAGCCCAAAAAGCAGGTTGATGAAAAGTTATGTACTTGTGTTACCACTTCTGTAATGTAAATCTAATTTCTATGACAGAACTTCCTTCAAAATTCCAGTTCAGCAGAGAGCTTTTTCTTGTGTCCATGGACATATTAATAACAAATCATCAAGTGTTTGTTTCCTTAACAAGAAAATATTTTTTTTCTTTCACAAGTATAGGCACTTTAATATTTATTCTGGTTTAACTAACTTCCAATCATTTTTATAAATATACAAGATGCCTTTGTGCCCTAAAGCTGCCTTAGTCAGCACTTTAGATATCCATTTTATTTCCTTTTGAAGTTACTTCAGCTAGGGAATATTAAAAACTGGACGAAGGAGGCCAATGAAAATCTTTTGGCTCACTGGATAGCCCACTTGCTTATCAGTCCGAAAGTGCTGTGTTGAGCACTGCCCCAGGTTACGCTGGTGCTGCAGTGCCATGTTAAGGGTTCCAGGATTTAGACCCAGTGACAGAGGGCTACTGATATATTTCCAACTCAAGGAGAACCTGCAAGTGATGATGCCCCTACGTGCTTTCTGTCCTTTTCATTCTTGCTGGTAGAGGCTGCAGATTTGTGAGGTACTCTCGAGGTATCCAGGGCTAATGGCTGTAATGCAATTTTCGCATGACACACTCTGCTGCCACTGTTCACTGATGGTAAGGGAAATTAATGTCTTGGGAGCGTCAATCAATGTGGTTGCTTTGTCCTGAATGCTGTCAAGCATCTTAAGTGTTATTTCAGCTGCCCTGATCCTTGAGACATTTTGCTACATTAAAGGCATTATATAAATGTATGCATATGTTGTTACTAAAAAAGCAAAAATCCGCAAATGGTGGAAATCTGAAATAAAATAGAAAATGCTAGAAACATTCAATAGGTCAGGTAACATCTATGGAGTTAACTCTTCATGTCAATGACAACTTATTTGTTGCTGTTGGATATGTTGTGTAGAGAAAGAAATTTCAGATCTGGATTTTATAGTGTGACAGAGAAGTGGACTAATTTTAGGGACAAACTGATATTCTGAGAAAATGGGTTGTCTGGAATTTAACACAATAACTTTCAGGCATTACAAGTGTCTGCCTAAGACAGCCATTGGGTCCTTTTCCTTATATGCCCATGGAGGCCTAAAGCCTGAGAAATGTTGAAGGTAACGTCTTTCAGATGGGATATTAACCCAAGGCACAGTCTGATATATCAGATAATTCCTATGGCATTTATTTAAAAATAAAATCAATAGTGGCATTTTGCCTATTCTGCCAATATTTATCCTTTCTTAAAACAGAAGAGCATTCAATCCATCCACAGTATGCCAGCTCATAATCAATCTCATTTCCCTACAGTCTTTCAACCTATTCTCTCTGACATGCCCATTAACACCCCTTTAATTCTTTAACTCTTTTGCAATATACCTGTATGAAATGGAGCAGGGCAATTTACAGAGGTCAATATTAAAGCAAGGCCCCATTCATTCTCTAAATCATCCTAAGATTACCTTAAAGAAGATAAAAATATTTCCCACCAGTATTTATTTTTTGCATAGAACATGAAACACAGTACAGACCCTTTGACCCATGATATTGTGCCAACTTCCTAATCCACTCCAACATCAATCTAACCCTTAACTCCCACATAGCTCTCCATTCTTTTCCAGCTAAAAGTCACTTCAATGTAACTTAAATGTAATTTTAACTGTGGTATGAATCAATTTGACCCATTTTCACAATCAGAAACAGCACCAGAATCAGGTTTAATATCACTGGCACATGTTGTGAAATTTGAAATATAGCATTCTTGTAATCATATCAATATGTTGGGCCCAGGATAGGTCTTCAGAGGTGTTGACATCTCAGGAACACCCAGGAACTGGAATCTACTTACCCTTTCTACTGCTGATTTGTAGCAGCAGTACATTGCAGTACAAAATATTAAGAATTATAAATTACAATATATAAAAAACAAATAAGTAGAGCAAAGAGAGCAAAAAACAGAGGTAGTGTTCATGAGTTCATTGTCCATTCAGAGATTTAGTTGGGGAGGGGAAGAAGGTGTTCCTGAAATGTTATGTGTTGTGTCCTCATGCTCCTGTACCTCCTCCTTGATGGTAGCAATGAGAAGAAGGCATGTCTTATATGATGGGTGTCCTTCATGATGGATCTGCCATTTTGCAGCATCGCCTTTTGAAGGTGTCCTGGATGCTAGAGAGTTAGTGCCCATGATGGAACTGGAAAAGCTTACAGCTTTCTGATCCTGTACAGTGACCCCTCCATACCATATGGTGATGCAACCAGTTAGAATGCTCTTCACTGTGCATCTATAGAAATTTATGAGAGTCTTTAATGACATACCAAGTCTCCTCAAACTTCTGATGAAACATAGCATTCTTTGTAATCGTATCAATATGTTGGGCACAGGATAGGTTATCAGAGATGTTGACATCTCAGGAACACCCAGGAACTTGAATCTGCTTACCTTTTCTACTGTTAATCCCTCATAAAGTGTTGGTATGTTTGTTCGAGTTCCCCATCCTGAAGTCCACAATCAATTCCTTGGTCTTAATGATGTTCAATGCAAGGTTGTTGTTGTGACACCACTTCCAGCTCATCTAGCTTTCTCCTATATGTCTCGTTGGTACCATCTGAAATTTGCCAACAATAACTGTGTCCTCAGCAAAATTATAGTTGACATTTGAGCTTTGTCTAGCCACACGGTTGTGGGTGTAGAAAGATTAGAGCAGTGAATTAAGCATGCATCCTTTAGGTGTGCCAGCATTGACTGTCAGCAAGGAGGAGATGTTATTTCTGATCCACAAGGACTGTGATCTCTTGGTGAGGAAGTCAAAATCCAGCTTATCTCTTTATCCTGCAATTACTTGTTAGGCCTCCCTGTGAACAAATTGAATGCTACATATTATAGCAATCCCGGCAGACCAAAACAAAATTCCAAGTTTCCACATCCACAGCTCCCTGAAGGTGGCTGTACAGGTTGACAGGGTGGTAAACAAGATGTATAGCATTATTGTTTTTATTAGTCAAGACATTGAGTTCAAAGGTCAGGAAGTTATGTTGCAGTTATAACACTCAAGTTAGACCACACCTAAAGTGTCTGGAATATTTCATTCAATTCTGGTTGCCCAATTATAGGATTAATTTAGTTAAGCATTTCATTAATAGTTTAATTAGTCTGTCCAACTTCATGGGCTGAAAGGCCCATTCCTACAGGCTCTGCACTATGTTCTATGTTCTAATTCACACCAAGTCAAATGAACAAGGCAATGGCATTGGCTACTTTCCTTCTAAATTACAATTAAGACCACAAGACCACAGAAGTGAATGCAGTGAATGTTAGGGTTATCCACTGGGTTGGGTTGAGAATTTGTTGTTGAGATGCATTAGCTTCTACTGTACTGGGCAAAACCAGTATGGGGTACACAGATATGACAGTGTAGTAGGGTGATTAGGAGATGGATAATACAATGTTATTTGGTGTCAGCCCTCAATCATCCATCCTCAAAGTCTAGACACCAGCCTCCCAGTATATTCCAGCCGCAAGAATGTGGAATTTAGATCCACCATTGATACGTACATGGCTGAGAGCATGAATTCACCAAGTTGCCCTGGCAAAACCCAAACATGTATCAGCAGGTTCTGAGAATTGCCATTAACTTCTGGCCCTGGCTCCAACATTAACATTTCTCTCTAAGCACAGGGCACAAGAGAACAATTATTCAAATATGTCTGGAAAAACAGCTGTAACAGGGAGCCAATGCATTCCAGGGCCTGTCAAACACACATGGCAGTTGTCAGGAGCATATGCTGCTGTATTGTGAAATGATAAAGCAAAAGTATAGAAGCAACATAATAAAGAATCTATTTCAACTCAAATCCCTGGGCATGTCAAAGCTTTGAAAGGAGATTATTTTGCACAGAACATTCTCAAGACTACAGCAGCCGGTTTTTAAAGAAATTTGGTTAGCATTCCATTTTGTGTGATGCTTTGCTGATGTTCTGTCATTCGTTTTTGGTGGACAGAGCAAGTGTTTGACAAAATAGCAGGAAATTAAATTGTGCGTTGAAAGTTTGAGGTCTTACCATGTTAACTTTAACAGTCCAGAAGCCTGCAGTTTTATATACACCAAGCAAAGCCCCAAACTGTCTCCATTTCAATACTGTAGATGTGTATCAATCACAGGTGCTTAACACAGGTTCACTTCCTAATGGTATATAAGGCTACGTCCACAATAGACCGGATAATTTTGAAAACGCCAGTTTCGCGTAAAAACGATAGGCGTCCACACAGGCATTTTTGAAAATATCTCCATCAACATTAAAGCGGATATTTGGGTGAATCTCCTCCTACTGGACATATGAAGGACACACAAAAAACAAGCAAAGAGGAAACGGTATACCTGGTGCGCGTTTGTCCAGTTACAGACTAGAAAAACTTAAAAGGAAATTGCCAAACGAAAGACTTGGTGCACGTTTGTTCAGAAACATTTCCTACAGCCATCATCTCTTCAACGATGAAAGTGACGACAGCTACAACTAAATGCAATAAGGCTTGTTACTGGGCAAAAGTGAAATTTGCTGTTACCTCATCTGTTTGTCTTTACTTTTGCCATGTCTTTCTGTATTATTTTGCTGTATTTAACATGTGCAATAAAACGAGTTACTGGGCAAAAGTGACAATTGCACATACTGAATGTTTGCACAAACAATACATTAATAAAGCACCTTGTTAAATGTATAAAACATGTCTGCATCAGTGTTATTCTGTACTTCCATCCAATGTTACATTAGGCTGTTACACATCTATTGTCAGATATTGTTGTGGTGCTGGAGGTTGTGTTCAAGAAAACAATGAAATGCCGCGCTGCCGCCACCATTTGTTCCGGCACGTCGTGACAGCATTTTTAAAATTAGCCGGTTACCCCGTACACACTACAATGGCCAACCGGTGTTTTCAGATTTAAACACTCTGGAGAGTGTTTTAGAAAAGCTCCGTTTTCAGGGGAGGAAAACACCATTTCAGTGTGGACGGAGGATCAAAACGAAGAGAAAAATCTTTGGTTACGGATTTTTCCAGTCTAGTGTGGACATAGCCTAAGATACTTGGTTAGGTCCAAATTGGAGACAAAATGAAAGACCTGTCTTTAAACAGTACCTTTCACAACATCAGGACACCTCAAATTAATCTACAGGAGATTCACGCTCTCTGATAAAACAGAGTAAGTGGCAACCTTACTGGACACACCTAGACCTCATGAGCAGAGATGTGCTAATGACCGGACATAAATCTGCTTTATCTATAAATAAGAGAAAATCTGCAAATGCTGGAAATCCAAGCAATACACTCAAAATGTTGGAGGAACTCAGCACACCAGGCAGCAACTATGGGAAAAAGTACAGTCGGCAAATGTCGACTGTACTTTTTTTTCATCGGTTCTGCCTGGCCTGATGATTTCCTCCAGCATTTTGTGTGTATTGCTGTTTACCTACAGTTGCTGGTTCTAGAATAAATGTTGTTCGGGTCGCAAAGAGAGAGATCTACTTTTCTTCAAAGCAGAGCCATGACTGTGGTTATACGCAGCTGAGAAAGATGATGGAGCCTTGTTCCAACATCTTATCCAGGAGGCAACAAGGCTCCGAGTACAGCATTTCCACAATACCCACTTCTTCCCTGTTGGGGCTGTAACACACTATCATAATTGCAGCATTACAGTTTCTGAGAGATTTCTGAGCACTTGCATGCTTCCTATTTTACAGCAGTGACTAGGCTTCAAGGGGACATAGCAGAAGCATCCACACTACAGGTCTGCAAATCTTTCTGATTGCCAATCCTAATTATACCATTCAATACTATTGTGCCAAGGATCAATGATTTGGGTACATGGGACCAAGAAGAAGAAGAAGTCAGGGAAGAAGAAGAAAGCAGCTCACCTTCACTTGAGAAACCATAAGGATGTGAATGGTGACATATAATTAAATTTGTTTTTCTGCTTTAATAAGATGTTTATTGCATCACAGTCTGGTATGTTCACTCCAATGCATAGGATCGCAAGAGGCTGCTGATGACTGTAAACTCGACCAGTTCCATCATTCGCATGACCCACTCCCCTCCCCCCAACCCACTGAGTTCATCTTCAAGAGGCGGGGTCTCAAGAAGGCAGCATTCATCACTAAAGGCCCTCATCATCTGTGACATGCCTTCTCTTCATTACTACTATTGGAGAAGAGCTATGGGAGACTGAGGACGCACACTCAGTGATTCAGGAACAGCATCTTCCTGGCTGTCATCATACTTATGAAGTCCATAAACCCATGCACACTACACTGTTATCCTTTATATTTACATTATTTAGTTTTGGAAGTTATTGCATGTTTTCATCTTTGCATTGTACTGCTGCCACAATAATAATAAATTTCAGTGATAATAAACTTGCCTTTGTCTTTGCCATTGGGAAGTATGATTTGACACATTATTGAGAGTCAAATGATCATTTCCTAACATGAAGCACTTTACTTATCACTTTTGCTTACTGTCTCTGAAGGACAGTCCCTCCCCATTTGTATTTTGATTGGGTTTAGCTGGTTGCATCAATGCCCAGAAACTTAAAGTGCGTTTGACTCGGAAAATGAACAACTTGTGTTTCTGGTTGCCTTTTCTCTTTCCCAGTAGCAGAAATCCTGGAGGCACATGTCTAGAGATCGGACCGGAGCTGAGTAGGAGGACAAGGTGGCCATTGCAGTCAGAGGCTTAAAAGCAGAAAATGCTGGAAATCTCCAGAAGGTAGATTAACTAGGCAATAACTTTGTTATCATTGGCATATATATCTCCCTGGCTGTTAAAGGAGAATTATACCGCAGAATTACAGGAATGTTTCACATAGAAAGAGAACCTTTAGCCCATTGTGTTTATGATGACCTAAAATGACATTACAAAGGAAAGCAGAAGCTGGAGTCGGCCACCAGGCCCGTCAAGCCTGCCCTATCATTAAGTATAATCATGGCTGATCTATTCTGTCGTCAACTCATCTTCCATGCCAGTTTCCAGCTCAATTCTTCAATCTTTTAAAGACCTATCCATCTCCACCTCAAATATTTTTAATGATCTGAATCCTCAGGGACAGAGAATTCCAGAGATTCTCATTCCAGATGGTAAGGGTCCTTAATGCTGGTTGTCACCTTCTTGAAGCACTGCCTTTTGAAGGTGTCCTCAACAGTGAGGACTCATGTGCCCGTGGTGGAGCTGGCTGAGTCAACAGCTCTCTGCAGCCTCGTACCAGGCAGTGATACAACCAGTCAGAATGCTGTCCACCATATGTCCATAGAACTTTGCCTTTGGTGACATACCAAATCCCCTCAAACTCTTAGTCATGGCCACTTCTTTGTGATTGCTCACCCTTTCCACTGCTGAACCCTTGGTGAGAACTGATGTGTGTTTTCCTGACTTTCTCTTCCTGAAGTCCACAATCGATCCCTTGGTCTTGCTGATGTTGAGTGCAAGGTCCTTTTTTAGGGACACCACTCAACTAGTCAGTCTATCTCATTGTTGTATGCCTCGTCATTGCCAACTGAGATTCTGCTACCAGTAGCAGTGTCATCAGCAAACTCATTGATGTTGTTTAAGATGTGCTGAGCCACACAGTCATGAGCGTAGAGGGAGTAGATCAGTAGATAAATGGATTAGGCAAACATCCTTGAGGTGCACCTGTGTAATTGTCAGAGAGGAGGAGATGCTATGACGTATATCTGCACTCTCTGTGGTCTCCGGATGAATAAGTCAAGGATCTAGTTGCAGAGAGAGGTACAGAGGCCCAGGCAAAGCATGTTGAATAGTACTCACTAGTGAAAACATCTCAACCTTCCTCCTGTGTAGCTACCTTATGATATTTACTATGTGTTCAGATACGTAACATCACCTTTCATTCTTCTAAACTGCAAGGAATATAAATCTTATCTGTTTAGTCTCTCTTGACAGGATAACCTTCTCATTCTCGGATTTATCCAGGTGAATCTTCTTCGGTCTGCACCAATGCTACACCCTCTTTTTGTTTAGATAAGGGAACTAAAAACAGTACACACTACTCCAGACTCTCCCCACCCCACCACTCCATTACTCTCTCATGTTTTCTCTCTTTTCTTCTGCTACCACCTATCATTCACCTGCCACTGTCTCCCAATCCTACCCTCACCCTTCCTCTACTTAGTAACATCTTTCATCTTCCTCAGGCTACCAATCATCTTGGGCTCCTGTTTTACCACTGCCCCTCTTCTCTTTGTACGGGCCATCTCCCCTCTTCACTCTCAGTCCCGATGCAGGACTTCGAGCTGAAACTTTGACAATTGCATTTCCTGCACAGATGCTGCTTGAGCTATTAAGTTGCTCCAGTAGATTCTTAAGCTACAACACCTTCTCTTTAAAGACCAACATGTCATTTGAATTCTTAACCACTTGTCAGATCTGCATGCCAAATCTTTGTGAATCATGCACAAGAACACCTTGATCCCTTTCCATACATGGGATCATGGCGGGAAGTACAATGCTATTACAGTTTGTCTCTCCTCAACAAATTCATGGATTATGTAGGAAATAGAGTCAAAATACTCTGGTCATTATGAGATATGGAAAATTCTTGAGGACCAATCCATATTTTCCTGGCTAGCTATTCCAGAGCATTAGAAATACAAGTATAGAAAGGTTGATCAACTAAATGAGACACAAGAGCCTGCAGATGCTGGAATTGGAGCAACAAGCAATTTGCTGGAGGAACTCAGCAGGTCAAATAGCATCTGTGGGAAGGAAAGGTATTAGAAACATAGAAAACCTACAGCACAATACAGGCCGTTCAGCCCATAATACTGTGCTGAACATGTACTTACCTTAGAAATTACCTAGGGTTACCCATAGCCCTCTATTTTTCTAAGTTCTATGTACCTATCCAGGAGTCTCTTAAAATACCCTATTGTATCTGCCTTCACCACCATCACTGGCAGCCCATTCCACACACTCTCCATTCTCCTCATAAAAAACTTGCCCCTGACATCTCCACTGTACCTACATCCAAGCAAATTAAAACAGTGCCCTCTTGTGTTATCCATTTCAGCCCTGTAAAAAAGCCTCTGATTATCCACATGATCAATGCCTCTCATCATCTTATGCACGTCTATCAGGTCACCTCTCATGCTCTGCCGTTCCAAGGAGAAAAGGCCGAGTTCACACAACCTATTCTCATAAGGCATGCTCTACAATCCAGGCAATATCCTTGTAACTCTCCTCTGCACACTTTCTGTAGTTTCCACACCCTTCCTGTAGTGAGGTGACTAGAACTGAGCACAGTACCCCAAGTGGGGTCTGACCAGGGTACTATATAGTTGTAACATTACCTCTCAGCTCTTAAACTCAATCCCACGATTGATGAAGGCCAATGCATCACATGCCTTCTTAACCACAGAGTCAACCTGCGCAGCAGCTTTGAGTGTCCTATGGACTCGGAACCCAAGATCCTTCTGATCCTCCACACTGCCAAGAATCTTACTATTAATACTATGTTCTGCCATAATACTTGACCTACCAAAATGAGCCACTTCACACTTATCTGGGTTGAACTCCATCTGCCACTTCTCAGCCCAGTTTTGCATCCTATCAATGTCCAACTTGAACCTCTGACAGCCCACCACACTATCCACAGCACCCCCAACCTTTGTGTCATCAGCAAATTTACTAACCCATCCCTCCACTTTTTCATCCAGGTCATTTATAAAAATCACAAAGAGAAGGGATCCCAGAACAGATCCCTGAGGCACACCACTCGTCACCAACCTCCATGCAGAATATTACTCGTCTGTAACCACTCTTTTTGCCTTCTGTGGGCAAGACAATTCTGGATCCACAAAGCAAGCTCTCCTTGGATCCCATGCCTCCTTACTTTCTCAATAAGCCTTGCATGGGGTACCTTATCAAATGCCTTGCTGAAATCCATATACACTGCATCTACTACTCTCCCTTCATCAACATGCTTAGTCACATCCTCAAAAAACTCATTCAGGCTTGTAAGGCACTGCTGCCTTTGACAAAGCCATGCTGACTATTCCTAATCATGTTATGCCTCTGCAAATGTTCATAAATCCTGCCCTTCTGGATCTTTTCCATCAACTTATCAACCACTGAAGTAAGACTCACTAGTCTATAATTTCCTGGGCAATCTCTACTCCCTTCTTGAATAAGGGAACAACATCTGCAACCCTCCATCCTTTGGAACCTCTCCTGTCCCCACTGATGATGCAAAGATCATTGCCAGAGGCTCAACAATCTCCTCCCTCACCTCCCACAGTAGCCTGGGGTACATCTCCTCTGGTCCCGGAGACTTATCCAACTTGATGCTTTCCCAAAGCTCCACTACATCCTCTTTCTTAATATCTATATGCTCAAGCTTTTCAATCCACTGTAAGTCATCCCTACAATCATCAAGATCCTTTTCCATAGTGAATACTGAAGTAAAGTATTCATTAAATACCTCTGCTATCTCCTCCAGTCCCATATACACTTTTCCACAGTCACACTTGATTGGTCCTATTCTCACACACCTTATCCTTTTGCTCTTTACACACTTGTAGAATGCCTTTGGTTTTCTTTAATCCTGCTCGCCAAGCCCTTCTCATGGCCCCTTCTGGCTCTCCTAATTTCATTCTTAAGTTCCTTCCTGCTCGCATTATAATCTTCTAGATCTCTATCACTACCTAGTTTTTTGAACCTTTGTACACCACAGTTCCTGTTCCCTACCATCCTTTTCCTGTCTCATTGGAATGTACCTATGCAGAACAACATGTAACTATCCCCTAAACATTTGCCACATTTCTGCTGCACATTTCCCTGAGAACATCTGTTCCCAACTTATGCTTCCAAGTTCCTGCCTGATTGATTCATATTTCCCCTTACTCCAATTATACGGTTTCCTAATTTGTCTGTCCCTATCCCTCTCCAATGCTATGGGAAAGGAGATTGAATTGTGATCACTATCTCCAAAATGCTCTCCTACTGAGAGACCTTACACCTGACCAGGTTCATTTCCCAATACCAGATCAAGTACACCCTCTCCTTTTGTAGGCTTATCTACATATTGTGTCAAGAAACCTTCTTGAACACACCTAACAAACTCCACCCCATCTCAACCCCTTGCTCTAGGGAGATGCCAATCAATATTTGGGAAATTAAAATCTCCCACCACAACAACCCTGTTATTGTTACACCTTCCCAGAATCTGTCTTCCTATCTGCTCCTCGATGTCCCTGTTACTATTGGGTGGTCTATAAAAAACACCCAGTTGGGTTATTGACCCCTTCCTGTTTCTAACTTCCATCCACAGCAACTCAGTAGACAATTCCTCCATGACTTCCTCCTTTTCTGCAGCTGCGACACTATCTCCGATCAGCAGTGCCACGCCCCCAACTCTTTTGCCTCCCTCCCTGTCCTTTCTGAAACAGCTAAAGCCTGGCACTTTAAGTAACCATTCCTGTCCCTGAGCCATCCAAGTCTCTGTAATGACCACTACATCATAGCTCCAAGTACTGATACAGCCTCTAAGCTCATCTGCTTTGTTCATGATGCTTCTTGCATTAAAATAGACACATCTCAAACCATTGGTCTGAGCACGTCCCTTCTCTATCACCTGTCTATCCTCCCTCTCGCACTGTCTCTAGGCTTTCTCTATTTGTGAACCAACCACCCCTTTCTCCGTCACTTCAGTTCGGTTCCCACCCCCCAGCAATTCTAGTTTAAACTCTCCCCCATAGCCTTAGCAAACCTCCCTGCCAGGATATTGGTCCCCCTTGGATTTAAGTGCAAACTGCCCTTTTTGTACAGGTCACAACTGTCCCAAAAGAGGTCCCAATGATCCAGAAATCTGAATCTCTGCCTCCCGCTCCAATCCCTCAGCCACGCTTTTATCCTCCGCCTCACTCTATTCCTATACTCACTGTCGCGTGGTACAGGCAGTAATCACGAGATTACTACCTTTGAGCTCCTGCTTCTCAACTGCCTTCCTAACTCCCTGTAGTCTATTTTCAGGACCTCCTCCCTTTTGCTACCTATGTCGTTGGTGCCAATATGTACCACAACCTCTGGCTGTTCACCTTCTGGACGCGATCAGAAACATCCCGGATCCTGGCATCTGGGAGGCAAACTACCATCTGCGTTTCTTTCCTGCGTGTATAGAGTCGCCCATCTGACCCCCTAACTATAGAGTCCCCTCTCACTGCTTCTGTCCTCTTCCTTTCCCTACCCTTCTGAGCCACAGTGCCAGACTCTGTGCCAGAGGCGTGGCCACTGTTACTTCGCCCAGGTAGGTCATCCTCCCCAACAGTACTGAAACAGGAGTACTTAATGTCAAGGGGCACAGCCACAGGGGCACTCTCTAGTATCTGACTCTTGCCCTTCCCTCTCCTGACTGTTACCCCCTTATCTGTCTGCGGAGGCTCCGGTGTGCCTACTTGCCTATATTTCCTCACTATCACCTCCTTACTCTCCCTGACCAGACTGAACTGCATCTCCAGTTCCCTAATGTGGTCCCTAGGGAGCTGCAACTGGATGCACCTGGCACAGATGTGGCCCTCCGGGAGGCTGGGAGTGTGGTAAACCATGTATATGTTGTAACTGGGTTAACTGTCTGGACATGCCTTCTGCTGACTGCTCCTGTGGCTCCTCCCACAGATTCCTGTATAAAGGTGATTTCTCCTTGCCCCTCCCCCTCAGTCTGGGGGCAGACACTCAGCATGGAAGTCGTATTCTACTGCGAATAAAAGCCTTTCAGTATTTACCCTACTTCAGTCTTTTGGAATTATTGAAGGTGCTTCAGGGAGTCTCCTGGACTTCCCACATCTGACACCCAGTACAGAACACCAGCTTCACAGACATACAATGGCTTGCAAAAGTTTGGGCACCCTTGGTCAAAATTTCTGTTACTGTGAATAGCTAAGCAAGTAAAAGATGAACTGATTTCCAAAAGGCATAAAGTTAAAGATGACACATTTCTTTAATATTTTAAGCAAGATTACTTTTTTATTTCCGCCTTTTACAGTTTCAAAATCACGAAAAAGGAAAAGGGCCCAAAGCAAAAGTTTGTGCACCCTGCATGGTCAGTACTTAGTAACACCCCCTTTGGCAAGTATCACAGCTTGTAAATGCTTTTTGTAGCCAGCTAAGAGTCTTTCAGTTCTTGTTTGGGGGATTTTCACCCATTCTTCCTTGCAAAAGGCTTCTAATTCTGTAAGATTCTTGGGCCGTCTTGCATGCACTGCTCTTTTGAGGTCTATCCACAGATTGTCGATGATGTTTAGGTCAGGGGACTGTGAGGGCCATGGCAAAACCTTCAGCTTGCGCCTCTTGAGGTAGTCCATTGTGGATTTTGAGGTGTGTTTAGGATCATTAAAGCCATCCTCTTTTCATCTTCATTTTTTTTACAGACAGTGTGATGTTTGCTTCCAGAATTTGCTGGTATTTAATTATAGATTTTTTTTAGATTATGAGGACACTCAGTCCTCGTTTATTGTCACTTAGAAATAAATAATGCATGCATGCATTAAGAAATGATACAATGTTCCTCCAGAGTGATATCACAAAAAAAGCAAGACAAACCAAAGACTAACACTGACAAGACCACATAATTATAACATATAGTTACAGTAGTGCAAAGCAATACCAAAATTTGATAAAGAGCAGACCATAGGAACAGTAAAAAAAAGTCTCAAATTTCCGATCGACTCCCGATAGTCCCCGATAGCAGGTGGAAGAAGGGAAAAACTCTCTCTGCCATAAACCTCCAGGTACCGCCAACTGTCGATGTATTGGAAGCACCCGACCACAGCCGACTCTGAGTCCGTCTGAAAACTTCGAGCCTCTGAACAGCCCTTCGACACCGAGCACCGAGCACCATCTCTGCTGAGCTCTTCGACCCCGTCCCGGCCGCCGAGCAACAAGCAAAGCCAAGGATTCGGGGCCTTCTCCTCTGGAGATTCTGGATCACACAGTAACAGCGGCAGCGAAAAAGGCATTTCAGAAGTTTCTCCAGATGTTCCTCTGTTCTCTCACGTCTGTCTCCATCAAATTAGGATTGTGCACGGCACCCTACTTGACAGATTACAGATATCATTCACTAGAGTGGCCGCGCAAGCTGCGTTGTGCCGTCATCTTCTCCTCTGAATGTTACCAGTAAATGTGCCACTGGCTGCAACACAAGCCCAAAGCATGATCGATCCACAACCTTGCTGAACAGTTGGAGAATGGTTCTCTTCATGAAATTCTGCACCCTTTTTTCTCCAAACATACCTTTGCTCATTGCGGCCAAAAAATTCTATTTTAACTTCATCAGTCCACAGGACTTGTTTCCAAAATGCATCAGGCTTGCTTAGATGTTCCTTTGAACCTTTTGAATAGAACTTTTATAGAAAAGCCCTCAAACAAGAATTGAAAGACTTTTAGCTGGCTGCAGAAAGTGTTTACAAGCTGTGATACTTGCCAAAGGGGGTGTTACTAAGTACTTACCATGCAGAGTGCCCAAACTTTTGCTTCGGGCCTTTTTCCTTTTCTGTTATTTTGAAAATGTAAAATATGGAAATAAAGAAGTTTTCTTGCTTAAAATATTAAAGAAATGTGTCATCTTTAACTTTATGCCTTTTAGAAATCAGTTTATCCTTTACTCGCTTAGCTATTCAAAGCAACAGAAATTTTGACCAGTGGTGCCCAGACTTCTGCATGGCACTGTACTTCCTGGTTCTATTCCTCA
Organism: Mobula birostris; assembly: GCF_030028105.1. Lineage (NCBI taxonomy): Eukaryota > Metazoa > Chordata > Chondrichthyes > Myliobatiformes > Myliobatidae > Mobula > Mobula birostris. Next base: position 122,352,904 of record NC_092370.1, on the reverse strand, counting down.
CAGGTAACTGACCTCGCCTCGACCCGTTATCGCCGAAGCCCGATTGAGCCAAAGCCCTACCACTCTGTCTCAAATCACTCCGTCGATGACCGCTCCGCAAGGCGGTGTCTCCCTTTTATGCCTGAACCTTCCCTGCTTTCCATCTCATGATTGATGCTCTGGTTATAGCCGCCAATAGGCCACGTACAATGGACAAATGCTCACGAAACTCCCTTTTTAAATAACCGCCGCCAACCTGCGAGAAATCCCTGTATTGTTGATGTTTCAGGTCGAAACTCTGCATCAGGGCAGATAGATTAACTATTTCACTATCAAGCAGAGTTTGAAATCTACCCCCTAAAATGGCACGTTCACGCAAAAAAGAAAATCTGAAAGATAATGCAAGATAATTCCTGCTGAACAGAATCAGTGCTTATGAGCCTATTTGGAAGGCATTTTACTGAAGTAATTTGTTTCTGTCCCTATAAGCTTTTCAGGTGTAAGATATATGTTTAGAATGCAGTATTCAAGTTGCTCTCAGATTTAGCAATGCTAGAAGTTTGGGTAAGCAACATCACAGTGTTATTAACTGAGTGATTGAACAAATGGACTATGGATTTTTTTTTCAAGTCTCTGACATAATAGTGAAATATCGTATCAGTGAAATAACCTGAATTTGTTATTGGATTTCACTGTAAGTGCCTTATTTCGATGTTATCTCACAGCAGTTTCAAACATCAGTCTGATGGTCTGAGGTTTTGAAACACAGCTAAGAAAGAAAATCTCAAAGCTTGTCACATAACAGCACTTTAAATGGCAAAGAGGCTCGGAAAATCCATGTGGATATAATAGGAGATAGGAAGGGGGGAGTGTGAAGAAAGAAGGGTCAAAGCTATTGCCTGTCTGCTAAAGATTCATCAGCAAGAGCAGGAGAGAAGCCCCCATCAAAACCTAGCGTTTATCAAAGCATGAAAGTATATTGCTTGATGTTGAAGAAGTGGTGTATTAAAAATGTGATACAAGTACACTTTTGTAAATTAATCATTTTAATCCCCAAGTCTGTCATCCTTAATCCCTATTCAGTTGATATGCTGTGATAATGTTGTATTTTCATTATCGTCTCCTAAGAACTAGAGATCAAAGCCTGGCTGCTTTGTGGACAGCAGTTTAATACATGGGCTCAAATAGCTTGGCCGTCTAATACAAATTGCCGACAAGGTCATTCGCCTGAATTTGAGTGGGCACTTGACAAGAGGAGTGTGCTGTCAGGACCCTTTTCTCCCTCCTATTGTTGAAGGTGACTTTATACCATCACCCGTTCGCTGCTGTCCCTCACAATCCTTTCAGGTGCGAGATAGCAGGAGGACTAGGGTTTGCTTCTTCTTTGTCCGTTGTACTGTAATCCGACGAGATAGATTGTCAAGAATTCTCTGTTACCTTTCTGATTCAATGCAAAGTACAACAAGCTGGACATGTGTGTTTCCCACTGATATGTGGAGGCTGGGTGCCAACCATACAAGATACAAATACCAGAGTTCACCAAGCATCACAAAGGTTAAAGGAAACTGCAAAAAGAAATAACTTCGCCTTATGCCATTTCTTCACTTCATTGAGAACAGACACCCATCTTAAAGTCACAAAGACACAGGGCCATACAACAGGAATACTGCAGGCCATTCTGCCCACTGCATCCAGTGGGCATACATCCATATTAATCCCATCTTCCTTAAATACTGTCCGCAATTCTGCTTCCACCACTCTCTCAGACAGTTAGTCACCACTCCCTGGGTAAAAAGCTCCCCCTCAGATCCTCTCTAAATCTCTGATTCTTGACCGTAACTTTATATCCTCCAAATTTATTCACCACTGACTAGGGGAAATATTCCTGCAGTGTACCCCAGCTATATCGCTCATAATTTTATATCCCTTGTTCATGTCACCTCTTAACCTCGTCCACTCAAGGGAGCTCAGACCCAGCTTCTCCAGACTCTCCTTGTAACTGAAGGACTCCAATCCAGGCAACATCTTGGTGAATCTCTTCTGCACCTTTTCCAACTCTATCATTTCTTTCCTATAGTGTCGTCACCACAACTACATACAGTACTCCAGCTGAGGTCTCAGCAATATTTTATAAAATTTGAGGACATCCTCCCTGTCCTTGGGCTCAATGTCCTGTCTAAAGAAGGCCAGCATCCCATATGGCTTCTTAACCACTTTATCTCCATGTTCAAATTTCACAGTAAATTTATTATCAAATTATGCATCTGTCGCCATATACTACAGGCATTTACAGGAAAAAATGAAATACAATAGAACTTTACAAAAACTATAGATAAACAGATAAAGACGTGCAAAAGATGACAAACAGTGCATATAAAAATAATACTGAAAACATGGGTTGTAAAGAGTCCTTGAAAGAGAGTCAGCTCAGAGTAATGGTGAATGAAGTTATCTACAATGGTACAGGAGCCTCATTTTTGTAGGGTAATAACTGTTCCTAAACCTAGTGGTGTGGGACCCAAGGCTTCTGTACCTCCTGCCTGATGGTACTAGTGAAAAGTGAGTACGGTGGGGGATTTTAATGATGGATGCTGTTTTCTTGTGGCAGCGCTCCATGTAAATGTACTCAGTGGTGGAGAGGGCTTTGCCTGTGATGGATTGGTTGTATCCACCACTGACTGTATCCTTCTCCATCCCTGAATATTGGTGCTTCCACACAAGGGCATGCACTCAAGATAGTTTCCTTTATTGACTCTTCACTCAGCTCTGGAACACCTGGACAATGAAGATGTATACATACCGGGGAGCACTTTAGGTTTAGTGATCACAATTCTGTAAGTTTTTTAAAAAGTTATGGAAAACATGGAACAGGTTCATGGGTCCTGAATTGGAGCAGGGCCAGCATTGAGGAAATTAGGCAGGATCTAGCTGGAGCTAGCTAGGGCAAAAGAGCAGCAGGCAAGTGAGAGGTTTTTAAAGAGTCCTACCAACAGTCTTCCTGTTAGGGTGAAGGGTAGCCATACCAATTTCAGTGAACCCTGGCCGAGAGAGATGCTGAGGCTCTAGTGAGGAAAAAAGAGGAAAGCATCCATCACTTTTGGGCAGCTGGGTGTAAATGAACCCCTCAACAAATATAAAAAGTTTAAGGGCAGGCTTAAGATGGAAATCAGTAAGGCAAAGAAAGATAATCCCAAAAGTTTCTTCAGTTATATTAACAATAAAGTGGTGACTAGGAAGAGACTAGTTCCTCCTAAAGAATATCAGCGTTGCCTATGAGTGGAGCCACAGGAGATGGTTGAGACTTTGAGTGTCATTTTCTCCTTATTGTTTATGAGGAAGAATATTATGGATGCCAAAGAAATGACTGTAATTAGTAGAGAGTAATACATATTACTAGGAAGTAAGCATTTGCAGCTTTAAGTATATTAAGGTGGTCAAATCCTCAGAGCCTGACCAAGTGCACCCCTGGACCTTATGGGAGACCAGGGGGAAAAAATCACAGCGGCTCTGTTAGAGATATTTGCTTCATCATTAGGCACTGGTGAAGTTCCAGGAGGCTGGAGGGTGTCTAATACGGTTCCATTGTTCAAGATCAGTAACTACAGGTGAGATGGGGTCAGAATCGGCTCAATGATGGGAAGCAGAGGATGATGGTTGAAGGTTGATCCTCCAACTGGGTGGGTGCTTCAAGCGTCACTATTGGGACCTCTGCTATTTATTATTTATAATGTATGTAAGTGATTTAGATGTGAAGTACATGGCATGATTCGATTGTTCACTAATTTAGGTGTCTTGACAGTGAAGCAGTAGACAATGAATTACAAAGAAATCTTGTTCAGTTAGGGAGGTGAGCTGAGGAATAGAAAATAGATTTCAATTTAAGTATGAGATGACCCATTTTGGACACTAAAGCCAGATAGGACTTAAACAGTGAATGGCAGGGCACTGATGCGTTTTGTGGAAGAGAGGGATCTAGGAGTCCAAGTGTACAGTTCACTGAAAGTGTCTACTCAAGTAAATAAAGTGGTGAAGAAGGCATTTAGCATGCTGTCCTTCATCAGTCAGGACGTCAAGTTTATGAGTAGGGGCATTATGTTACAGTTATATAACTTGTTGGTGAGACTGCACTTGGAATTACTATGTACAGTCCTGGTCACCTTATCATGGAAAAGCTGGCGAGGGTGCAGAAGAGATCTATAAGGATGCTGCCTAGACCAGAGGGTCTGAGTTATAAGGAGTGGTTGACTACACAGGATCTTTATGTTTTGGAGAATAGGAGAATAAGAGGTGACCTCACAGAAGTTTATGAAACCATTGGTGTATGGATAAGATGGACAGGATGGCCTTTTCCCCATTGCCGTAGGGTCAAATACTCAAGGGCACGGATACAAGATAACAGGGTAGAGATTTAAAAGAGACTGAGAGGTAACACTCACAACATGCTGGAGGAACTCAGCAGGTCGGGCAGCATCCGTGGAAACAATCAGTCAAGGTTTCGGGCCAGAACCCTTCCTCAGGACTGAAGAGGGAAGGGGCAAAGGCCCTATAAAGAAGGTGGGCGGAGGGTGGGAAGGAGAAGGCTGGTAGGTTCCTGGTGAAAAACCAGTAAGGGGAAAGATAAAGGGGTGGGGGAGGGGAAGCAGGGAGGTGATAGGCAGGAAAGGTGAAGAAGGAATAGGGGAAAACCCATTGGATAGTAGAAGGAGGCGGAACCATGATGGAGGTGATAGGCAGGTGGGGGAGGGGGCAGAGTGAAATAGGGATCAGGGAAGGGAGGGGGAGGATTCTATGTTCATACCAAGGGGCTGGAGACTACCTAGACGGTATATGGGGTGTTGCTCCTCCAACCTGAGTTTGGCCTCATCATGGCAGTAGAGGAGGCCACGTATGGACATATCCGAATGGGAGTGTGAAGCACAGCTGAAGTGGGTGGCTACCGGGAGGTCTGAGAGGTAACTTCTTTACACAGAGTGTATTGAGTATTTGGAATGATAGACAAAGTGACTACTGTGGGTGTACTTGCAACATTTCGGAGGCTTTTGGACAGGTACGTTAAGAGGACATGTTTGGAGAGATATGGGCTGAACACAGGCAACAGACTAGCAAGGGGGATACTGTAGTTGGCATTGACCAGATGGGTCAAAGGGGCTGTTTATGTGCTGTAATTCAATATTAGTCACTCAATATTATTTTTTCTCTTAAAATATTTGCTAACCTTTGTTAGCTCCGGTTGCAATTTTTAATTCATTTCAAATATTTAGGGCTTCCATCCCAGACAGCTGTGAAGGCTGAATTATTGATGGTATTTAAATAGAAGTAAATACAATTTGAAAGATAGAAGAATTGAGGGCAATTACTCAGGTTTAATGGTCAAAGTAACTTACTCTTGAGCCTATTTCCTTTTACTTTTTTATGTACAGTATGTTTCTAATTTCAGGTGGTTGTTACAAGTCAGCCATATCTACCCTGAGTCAGGAGTCACATTTTAACCAGACCAGGCAAAGTTGACAGATCACCTTTTATGAAATGCAGTTAAAGGGGTTTTGTGTTTGACAGATCAATGGTTTCATGAACATTCCTGATGACACATTTTAAATTCCAAATTTAATTAATTAAAGTAAAATTCCCCAGCTCCCATAATATGATTTCAATAACTTAACCAAATTGCTGCTGTAGACCTAACATTATGTCAAAGAATACATCTCAATGTACAGGATTAAAGTGACTACAGGATTAAGAAGATTCAGTTCTTGAGGAACTCAATGGGTGGAGTAATATTCATGGGAGGAAAGGAACTGTTGGCATTTTAGGTCCTGATGCAGGTTTCCAACCCAAAACATTGATGATTCCTCTCCCTCTGCTGATGTTGCTTGACCCACTGAGTTCATCCAGCAGATTGTCTGTTGTTTCAGATACCAGTAACTGCATTCTCTTGTGTCTCCATTTAAATCCTTTTACTTTCATCCCAGGGAAGCTGGACTGAATTAAAAGTTTTAATTGATTTTTTTATATCCACTTGGTCAGCGGAACCAATTATTGATTTAAATTTCTTTAAAAAATCGCTCTTTTCTAGCACGTGGCCAGCTCTGTGTACTCATGGAAGCAGATCTACTTGAACCCAAATTGAATCAATACTGGAATAGCATAAATGTGAAAAAAATTGGATTGTTGCAATTTTTATTCATTAAAGAATTAAAAATCAGAAAACTGGCCTAAAAATAAACCTAGCAAATCTCCACAGTTTTATACCTTTATTGCTCCTTTCATGACTTCCTCAAAAGATATTTAAATCCTTCTATTGTAATGTAGGGAATACAGCAGTCAGTTTGCACCCAACCGGTTCCAGTGATAATTTGTTATAGACCATGTTTATTAAAAGAATTAATGTCACCTAACCTTCCTAATGATGTTGGTTATAAGGAAAGCATTATCCTGGGTATCTATGACAACTCTCTTGCTCCTTCAAACTAGTTAAACTAGAACTTGGATTGATATCTCATTGATCAATGGAGAGAAAGAACATTTAACGACAAAGAACAAGGATGTGGTTGGAGTGAAAGTTCAGTCCAGCAAGAGCCAGTAGCTTAAGGAAAGTATTTCATTTCTGCTTTCCCATGGAAAGGAGTAAAGGTTTCACCTTGAACTAGGCTTGATAACTAATAATCAAATCCAGGAGCCATTGAAATGTTTTTGACTTTCCTTCCATTGAAGGAACATCGACTCTAGTCTGACAAGGAGAAGATCAGATGTTAATAACTCTGTACTATCTCCACATTTGAGTTGAGCTAAACAAGATAATGTTCCAGTTCACTCAAGTTAATGTGCATTTCTTCCAAAGTTCTGAAACAATCTAAATCAATAACATGTTTTTGCAATAAAGAATAGGTGAAGGAAAAGAAGCCTGTAAACTAGCACCTTTCCCTCTACCATCAGATTTCTGAATGGTCCATGAACCTCACTATTCATGTTTTTGCGTTATTTACTTACTTCTGTAATTTAGTGATTTTTCTGTCCTTACGCTGTGCTGGTGCCACAAAACAATAGATTTCATGTCATACGTCAGTGAAAATAAATCTGATTCTGACTCTTATTTTATGAAACTTTTGCAGCAAAGTTTAACACAGGGACAGTACGTTGTCCTCTGACAGATCTCTCATACAATAACAATAAACTCTTGATCTCTCTACGTACCTATTTGTCTATCAGCACTGCACTACCTCTGCAACTGTATACATTCTCTTTTGTTCCTTTTGTCCTACTTATGTATGGAATGATCTTCCTGGACAGCAAGCAAACAAAAGCTTTTCACCGTATCTCAGTGCATGTGACAATAATAGACACATTACCAATGACCAATTAATGGAACTTAAAGTGTTTTGCTGAATTTGGAGTTTGTGCTTGCAATATAAAGCAGTGATGCTCTCTACATTAGAGCAAAAATGGGCTTTAATGAACAGGTTTGCTTCGGACAGACTTTGGTGAACTTTGCCACTAATGAAGGCTCTCAACTGCTCAATGCAATCCCATACCTTGGTCACAGCACCAATGAATATGGAGAACACATGCTTTTCACTAATGCTTAACTGTGCCCTTCTTTGAGCAGACAGATGTACTGCAACCAGTTTGAGACAGCAATACATTCCTGAGCAACAGACACAAAATGATAGGGAGACTCTGAAAATCATAGCATTTGATGCCTTTGTTTCCAGTCTTGATGAGTTATCTCGGCCTGAAACATCAACTGTTTATTCCTGTTTATAGATCCTACCTGACCTGTTAAGTGCCTCCAGCATTTTGTGTGCTTTACTCAGGATTTCCAGTATCTGCAAAATCTCTTGTGTTTATAACATTACTGAATTGTGATCACTATAAACTATTCTGACCAGTAAGAACACCACTCTGCTAAAATACACCTGGAGCTTTGCAGCATTTGGTGAATTGGGGGATATGAAAATTTTGTGTTAGACAAGTTTTTGGTTAGTCTCATAAAACAGTGGTTAACTATCCAACCATAATAAATAAGAATAAAATGCAAACTGGCTCTGCACAGCAAAGCACAAGTTATTTTTAAAACATGAAGTTAAGAGATGTTTTAACAGTAAACCAGAAAGCACAACTCTTGAACATGTTAAATAACATCTGAAAGAATAGTAATACTAATATTTTGCATTTTAATCCTAAGTAGTACATATTCATATACACTTAGTGGCCACTTTATTAGGTACATCTGTACACTCGCTCGTGCAAATATCTAATGCAAGTATCTAATCAGCCAGTCATCTGGCAGCAAAAAAATAGCATGCAGACATGGTCAGGAGGCTCAGTTGTTATTCAGACCAGACCTCAGAATGGGAAAGAAATGTGATCTAAGTGACTTTGCCCGTGGAATAATTGTTGGTGCCAGATGGGGTAGTTTGAGCATTTCAGAAACTACTGATCTCCTGGGATTTTCACATACAACATTCTCTACACTTTATATAGAATGGTACAAAAACAAAAACCATTCAGTGAATGGCAGTTCTGTGGGCAAAAACACCTTGGTAATGAGAGATGTCAGAGGAGAAAGGCCAGGTTCAACTTGACAAGAAGGCAACAGTAACTCAAATAATTACACATTACAAAAGTGGTGTTCAGAAGAGCATCTCTGAATGCTACATGGGCTACAGCAGGAGAAGATCATGAACATGCGTGCATTTATGACCAGGTGCACAGATGTATCTCCATATCTTCTGGTCAAGAACAATCTCCAACCACACCCTACTCCTTCAGTGCCATCAATAGGATATAGCCTCATGATCCCTGAAGGGCAGGGGAAATGTGGGAGACCAAAGACAACTTGGCGCCGTACCGTAGAGATGGAAATGAGGAACCTGAACCACACCTGGGACACAATACCAAGGAAAGTCAGAGTTGGAGAATCTTCATTGCTCCCCTAAATGTCTGCAGGCATAGATGAAGCGTCTGGACAGAATGGCTGGATATCTGGAACTCACTGCTTGCAGACGTGATAGAGGCAGTTTCCATTGTGGCTTTCAAGAGGGAGTTGGATACATATATGGCAAAGAATATATGCAAAGCTACAGGGAAAGGATGTGGAAGCATTGGAAAGGGTACAGAGGAGATTTACCAGGATGCTGCCTGCTTTAGAGAGTATGCATTATGATCAGAGATTAAGGGAGGTAGGGTTTTACTCTTTGGAGAGAAGGAGGATGAGAAGAGACATGATAGAGGTATACAAGATGTTAAGAGGAATAAGTAGAGTGGAGAGCCAGTGCTTCTTCCCCAGGACACCACTGCTCAATACAAGAGGACATGGCTTTAAGGTAAGGGGTGGGAAGTTCAAGGAGGATATTAGAGGAAGGTTTTTTACTCAGAGAGTGGTTGGTGTGTGGAATGCACTGCCTGAGTCAGTGGTGGAGGCAGATACACTAGTGAAGTTTAAGAGACTACTAGACAGGTATATGGAAGAATTTAAGGTGGAGGGTTATATGGGAGGCAGGGTTTAAGGGTCGGCACAATACTGTGGGCCAAAGGGCCTGTACTGGCCTGTACTATTCTATGTTCTATGTTCTATGAAAGTTGGTGAAATTAGGGAATTTCTTTGGCAGAGAGCTAACTCGGACATGATAGGCCAAGTGGCCCCCTTCTCTGCAGTAACCACTCAATGATTACTGAAGTCTATCAATTACTCATCTTTGAAATATGCACATTTGGTCTGGACGCTATCCTATAATCACTGAAGAGAAACTTTGGCCTTGAAGCATACACGGCATCCAGTTCTTCTGGTTAAGGTGGTGCCAAAAAGTTGAGAAATTCAGCTAAAAACATCATTGTTCTTAAAAATTAAAAATTTTAAAAATTAAAAACACCTTCTTTGAGGTGAATTGTGTTATATTATTGCAACAAACAGTGAGAGGATGAGTGATGGTGAAGGAAGTTCGGGGAATGAACCTGAATGGTGTGTTGCAGAATCAATGAAGATGGATTGAGCCATTTGGAGACGAGAGGCCAGAGCAGTGTGGTTCCAATGCCCGTACAACTGGCCTGCTTTGGACTGCGCGACATTGTCTAGGCACCAAGCCCTTCACAGTAGTCAGGTCCTAGTGTGAGGTACGATCTGCTGTTTAGACAATTGAAACACAAGTCCAGATCGGCTGAAAAGACAGGGTGTTGGGATCCGAGGTGAGAGCAAATTTCATTTGCTATCTGCAGCGGTCACTCCTCTCTTTATGGCGCTGAGGCCATGAAGACTGCCCTGGCTGCAGTGCTCCGTGCCCCCTAATATGGTGAACTGAGAAGAGAGGCTTTGGGCCTACTCTGAGCTGCTCCAGGGTTCAGATCTGAGGACTCAATTTGGTTCGGAATGTTGTTGTATGCTTCAACTATTTGTATGATTTGTGTTTTTTTTTTCCTTTCTCTTGAGCATTGGGCCTTGGTCTTTTAGTTTTTTTTCTTGAATTGGGTTCTTTCAGGTTTCTTGCTTTGTGGCTACTAGAAAGCAATCAAATCTCAAGGTTGTATAATTCATACATGCTTTGAATTTAAATGTACTTTGAATCAAAATCTTACAGTTACTCATTGGGCAGAACATCAATCTAATGTTATTCGAAGGAATAAATATCTGATAAAACTTGGTATCATGTCACAAGAGGCCACAGACTGGAAAGCGGTAGCTGTTAAGGAGCATCACCACATGAGGAGTGAGATGGACAGGTAGAGGTGCAGAGGATGTGAATTTCAGAGCCTGGGCCCAGTCAGTGAAGGCTTTGCCTTCACTGGAAGGAACCATGGTTGGGATAAAGGTCAAGAGGCAGTTAGAGGAAAGAGAGGAGAAATACTAATTTCTGAGATGCATCGTCTAAATGGTTCATCAAATACTTCAGCTATAATCAAAATATGGTCTATTTCAGTTGCACTCAAGAATTCCCCTGCATTTTACATAATTAGTCCAATCATGAAAACATCAAATGCAATACTAAAGAGTGTCCTCTATACAATAGTCTAAAGGAACTTGAGCAACTAACAAAATGCTCAAGGAACTGAATGGATCTCTGAACAGACGAAGGGCTTCAATTCAAAACATTGACTGTCCATTTGCCTCCACAGTTGCTGCCTGACCTATTCAATTCCCGCATCTTATTTGTTGCCCAGATTCCAGCATCTGCAGTCTCTGGTTTCTCCAATCCGAAGAACCTTCTTGAGACATTCCTTCGAACCCTCCCACACATTTAGGCAAAACAGCTTGCCACAGGTTTGTACAAGTGGGAATCTGCCTCACTCCTGTAAGATATTTTGCAAGTTCAAGAGTTACTTTATAAGACATCAGCTTGAACAGAAAGAAACATAATCAATTTTACAAATAATCAAAAGCAGTTATACAAATTACATTATGCAGGGACATATAAAAGTGAAATCATAATTTATGAATAGCCCAGTTTAAATATTACACAGTTTGAATCATACAAAGATTGATTATGCTGCCCAGATGGTCTATGCCAGCATTTAGATTCTATTACAGACTCTTTACCATTTATCTTTGCCCCATGTAATACTCCATGGATCCTATTAATTGTAATTGGTATATTATTATCACTTATACTGAGATGCAGTGAAAAGCTTTTGGTTGCATGCCCAACACACAGATTGTTCCATACATGAGTACATCATCACTGGAGGAACTCAGCAGGTTGGGCAGCATCCATGGAAATGAACAGGAACATTGAATTCTCCAACTTCTGGTAATTCCCTTCCCCTCCCTTCCCCTAACCCAGTTTCACTCTGCCCCCTCCTCCAGCTGCCTATCACCTCCCTCATTGTTCTGCCTCCTTCTACTACCCATTCTGCTTTCCCCTATTCTTTCTTCAGCTTTCCTGCTTATCTCCTCCCTGCTTCCCCTCCCCCACCCCTTGACCACTTGATCTTTCCCCTTACTGGTTTTTCACCTGGAACCTACCAACCTTCTCCTTCCCACCCTCCCCCCACCTTCTTTATAGGGCCCCTGCCCCCTCCCTCTTCAGTCCTGACGTAGGGTTCCGGCCCGAAACATTGACTGGTCGTTTCCACGGATGCTGCCCGACCTGATGGGTTGCTCCAGTGTTTTGTGCGTGTTGCTTTGACCCCAGCATCTGTAGAATATTTTGTGTTCATGAGTACATCAAGGTAGTACAGAAGAAAATCATGCAAAGTCCACTCTTACATCTACAGAGAGAGAGCAGTACAAATAAAGTGCAAGGACCACGCTGTGGTTGATTGAGATTGAGAGTTCGTCTCTATGATATAAGGCCATTCAAGAATTTTCTAGCAGTGGAATAGAAGCTGTCCTTGAGCCTTGGAGTATGTGCTCTCAAGTGTTTGTATGTTGTGCCTGATGGAAAAGGGAAGAAAAGTGGGGGGGGGGGGGGGGTCTTTGATTAGGCTGGCTACTTTTCTGAGGCAGTGTGAAGTGTGGTTAGAATCAATGGCGGAGAGGCTGGCTTGAGTGATAGATTGGCCGCATTTACAATTCTTTGTAATTTCTTGCAGTCTTAGGCAGAGCAATTGCCATACCCAGCTATGATATATCCTTTCTTAGTGTATCTGTAAAAATTGGTGAGGGTCATTTAGAATATTTTGAATATTCTCAGCCATCTGAAGAAGTAAAGACGCTATTGTGCTTTCTTGGCCATAGCAACTACATGAGCCCATATCACTTCTAATCAGATGAGACTTATGCTTTTTTCTGACTTCTTTTCACTCCTTTACTTCTAGTTTTATCAGAGAAACACCAACTAATTCTTAAGGTGGATTTTTAGATAACAAATTTCTTCAATTAATGTAGCTTCTGTATCTCAACAGTGTAATAGTGTTGCTCAGAAGTGATAGTCAGGCCAGCTGAGGAATGATTGACAGGAGCCCTCCTGGGCATCTTTATGTCATTCAGAGCCTGAATTGATTGGCAGTACTTGAAGTATATGCTGCCTCACAATGATTGCATCAAATTAACACAACCTACTTAATCCCATGCCAGGTCGGGGGGAAAAGAAAGAATTTCTTCCAAACTTAGTGAGACAATCCATTTTCTATTTCTAAAACTTCCCTCAGTCCAAGCCTGAAACTAATGGCATAAAGATAAAATTTTGAAGACACTTCCCTAACAGATCAGACTGGCCATTTTTTCTTTATTTATTCGTTTAGAGAAACAGCATGATAACAACCCTTCCAGCAAAAAAGCCTGTGCCATCCAAATTACACTCACGTGACCAACTAACCTACTAACCTATACACCCTTGGTATGTGTGAGGAAACTGGATAACCCCGAGGAAACCCACGTGGTCACGAGGAGGACGTACAAATTCCTGACAGTCAGTGCTGGAATTGAACCCAGGTGCTGGCACTGTTATAATGTTACACTAACTGCTGCTACTGTGCTGCCCTATCATTTTGTCAGTTTTTTGGCTCAGTTTTCCTTTTTTTTGTATTTGTATAGTCTATTCTTTTGGATATGACCAACAAACTTGCTATTAATAACAGTTTATGTAGGCAAAGGAGCTTAATCTGATTTTCATTGCTACCCAAGTTGTCTTTATTAATCCCTTTCGTCTTACTCTATCTGAGCTATTCCCCTTGTTTTCCCCATCCCTCTCCTAATTCCTCTGCTACTGAAAGTTAATTTATTTTTCTCTTCTTTCCAGTTTTGACAAAGGATCCTGGACATGAAAAATAAACTGTTTCTATTTTCAAATGTTGCCTGACCTGCTGTACTTCCAGAGATTTCTGTTTTTAAACCTAACAAACAAGTGGTTGGTCTTCATCCAAAAACTGACCCTCACACAGGAGAAGACTATTGCTTCCTTAGGCTTGCTGTATCTTTCAGTCACGACTAATCTATGCTCCATCTTCATTTACCCATTATTTCTCTGATAGCACTGTGGTGAGACAAATCTTATAGACAAAATAAGATACAGAAAGGAGATAGAGAGCTGAGGAGCATGACGTAAACATAGTAGCCTTTCCCGCATTTGGTGACTGACTTTGGGGGAGGGAAGGGCAGAGTACATGACCATGTATGTATCAATGGTGCTGAGGTGAAGATGGTTAACGTCCTTACTAATTGTGGTCTGCTACCCAGGGAGTCCAGGGTGCAGTTGCAAAACAAGTTGTTGACTCACAGATCTAGATATGTGGAGATATGTTTGCTTGGAATTATAATATTGAAGGCAGAGTTGTGGTAAATAAATAATGGTCTAATGTACAGAGGTATCTTTACTGTCCAGGTGCACCAGAGATGAGTATAGGACCAGGAGATGGTGTCCACCGTAGACCTGATTCAGTGATAGGCAATTTGCAGCGAGTTAAGGTTGTCTGGAAGGCTGTAGTTGATAAGTGCAATGACACTGTAAACCACTTCATGATGGTGGATCTCGGAGCCACCAGTCTGTGGTATTGTCCAGGACTGTTCATCACTGAAATGGTGTCCTGGAGCTTTATGCTCACCTGACAGGCAGACACTTCAACATTTATCCTGTACATTATGTAGAAGAGGCCATTCAGGCCAACGGGTCTATGCAGAGGCTGCTCTTCATTTTGGCTACACTTCAGCCCCATGCTGATGATGTTTGGTCGCCCAGTGTGGAGGGGGTGAGTCAGGCAAAGGATCTCCAGGTCGGTTTGCTCCTGGGCCTGGCCAAGGTGGCCATCTTAACTAGTCCTATTTCCAATCTCATTATTCCCTGCACTCCTGCAACATTTTCTCTCTCACATGTCCATCAATATCACGTTTTATACTCATTGCAGTTAACTTACACCAAGGCACAATTTACAGAGGCCTATTAACCTAATTTAAAGCATGGCCTCCTGAGGGGAAACCATGTGGTCACAGAAAAACGTGCAAGCTCCATACAGAGACCAGCTAAAGTAAATGTTGAAATGGGGTCCTTGGACAGATGAGACAGCTGCACTAACTACTACACCACCATGAAGCCCATCATTTTATGAAAGGCAATACCTTTGGCAGTGCAGGCTTCCCTCACTATTGGTGGCATGGCCCAGTTCAAATCACACCAACATTTAGGCCCTGGGTTGAAAGTATTACCATGAAATCATCAGCATTGTGGTAAACCATCTTCAACATCATTTAATTCCCTCACTTTTACTCAAAGTACATTCAATTGAAGTAAGAGCATTTTTGTTCAAGATGACTCTGACCGATTTTTTCAGATGCACCATAGAGAGCATCTGCCTGGATGCATCACACCTTGGTATGACAACTGTTCTGCCCAAGACCACCAGGAATTGCAAAGAATTGTGAACATAGCCAGTCCTTCACTCAAACCAGCCGTCCTTCCACTGACTCCACCTACACTTCCCACTGCCTTCGGAAAGCAGCAACATAACGAAGGACCTCTGCCACCCTCTCCCCTCCTCTTCTCTCTTCTCTCCTCTCTCATTGAGCAAAAAATCTTGAGAACGTGAACCAGCAAACCTAGGGCCATCTTCTATTCCAGTGTTATAAGACTATTGATCAGACCTCTCGTATACTGAAAGATGAACTTTTGACCTCTTGATCTTCCAATCTATCTCATCATGGGCTTTACACTTTATTCTCCTACCTGCACCCCACACTCTCTGTAATAACAACCCTATATTCTGCATTCTGTTCTTTTTCACAACTTCAATGTAATTATGCATGGCAGGACCTACCTGGATGGCATTCAGTACAAAAGCTTTTGCTCACTAAATGTGACCATAATAATAAACAAATAATGAATCAAAGAAAATCTTGTTTTATCCTGCTAACCCTGAATATATTTTTTGCAGTCAACTGTAACTTAACTTTCAACTCTGAAACCCGAGTTTCAGCTTACAGAGAAAATGACTGGAGTGTGCATTGACAGTTTAGGTTGGAGGCAAGGCAGGACTTATAGCAGGACTCTCTTCAAAGGCTCCATTTACTGCACAACCAGAGGCTATTTTAAACAGTATACTACAGCAAACAATTCACTTAAAGTGTCTCCACAAATTACAAAAGCCAGGAACTAGACAATAGCTAATTCTCCTAATAAAAAAAGAAACAAACAGGGAGTGGTGACATATGAAGCAAATTAGGAAGTGAGAACTCATTCCAAACTGAAAAAGAGCACTTTGCATTTATATAGCACCATACACTGGGTCAGTCTTTGAAGTATTTGAAATAGAATTGGGATTGGCTTATTACTGTCACAAATGCTGAGGCACAGTAGAAAACTTAGCATGCTTTCCAGGCAGATAATGCCATACACAAGTAGAGAAGAGGATTTTGATAAATATTGTGTTACAGCTAAAGAGAAAACACAGTGCCAGTAGACAAATAAAGTGCAAGGCCAAGACAGGGTAGATTTGGAGATCAAGAATTTGTTTTTAGCATATGAGAGATCTTGATCAAGAGTCTGATGACAATGGGATAGAAGCTGTCCTTGAACCTGCCCTTAGGCTATTGTTTCTTCTGCCCAGTATGAGAGAATGGCTGGGGTGGGAGAGGTCATTGATTCTGTTGGCAGCTTTACTGTGGCAATCCAAATGCGGATCTTGTCAATGGAAGAGAGACTGTCTTATGAAGGTCAAATTGAAAAATGAAAATCAAAGAAAAAGCTTCTTCAATGAAAACAAAAATTGCTGGAAACACTCAACTGAACTGATTCCATAACCTATGGGCTCACTTTCAAGGACTCTACAATTCATGTCCTCAATATTATTTATTTGTTATTCTGGCAGTATTTTTTTCTCGGCTCAAGCTTGATGAATGGGCACAGCCAAGCACACTCATTTTTCAATTGCTGGGAAATTTTGAACAATTCAAGTGCTGTGGCTTTCTAGAGATTTTCATAAGTATTGTTGTGTAAGCCTAATTGTTTAATGCCATGGTTTTAGTGACTTTGGGATGATACCTGATGTCAGTATTACTATTTGGACAATGTATATCCTGTTCATGCTCCATGGTCTTTCAATTTCCTCTTTTAATTCAGCATATTTCTGATGATTTTCATTTATTAATTTCTATATGACGTGTGCTTGGAATGGCTATATCTATTAAGTAGGTTGTTCTCACTTGTTTATCCTGTAATATTATATCAGGATGGTTATTATAGATTGTCCTATCTGTTATAATGGATTGGTTGTAATACAATTTGTAGGACCCTAACTCTAAAACTAGATGAGGCTTGTATATATAGTAAGGTATGGTGTCTTTTATGAGTTCGTATTTTAAAGCAAGATTTTGGTGAACGATGTGAATGCTGTTTTCCACTTGACTGTGCCTGTGTAAATGATCAGGTTGAGTTAAACTGCTGCAGGATCCGGTAGTATGTTGATTTTTTTCTGGTTTCTTGTGGCATTTTCTGCATTTATTGTCTTGAATTTGATGGTCTTTTATTATGTATTTTGATTATTTTTGTGTTAACCACCTGGTCCTGTATTACCACAAGGAACCCCTCTATTTCTAGGAAGAGGTCTCTAACTCTGAGTCAGGCATTTGACACCTCCTTGTTGACATGGAGTCTACTCAAATCATGGGGATGTCCCCTATGGAGGGGCGTTTTCTTCCATCAGTTAACTTTTTCTCTTGTAGTAATAATTCCTTCATTTTTCTGGGTCTGTGCTTTCATTTAAGATTAGTGGTGTGTACTTCTTATCAGAATTGCATATGCTCACATGAAGTGCTAAATCTTGTTTTTTCTGATGAAAATATATCCTTAGAAGTTTTATAAGATTGCTATGTAAATTGTTTGTCTTTTACTCACCTTCCTCTTTCTGTCCTAGGTAATGTTAATCTAAGTGCATTTGAGTGTACATAGTGTTTTCTAAAATTTGTCAATTCTTTGTAAATTTTCCAGAGTGGTTTTGGACCAAGATATTATGTCAAAAGAGTTGCTCATATGGGTATTATGAAAGTGTTTATTGCCTTTGGTATATTTTTACTATTAACTTGTGTTTTGCAGATGTTCTTAAGCCTTGATGTAAATTCTGTCAAAATTTTTCTCTTTATCTCACTATAATCGATTTTCTTTGCTTGTTGAAATCCCATGTACTTGCATGTTTTGTATTCATCCATCACTTATATTGTATCCTGCTGCTCTGTTTTAATATTCCACGAGCTCTATTGCAACTTCCTTTATGTTTAATGTTGTGCACTCATCTAGTCCAAAGTTCATGTTTATATCTTTAGAAAGTAGTTCTACTATTTGAATTAATTGCTTTAGACTTACTGATGCTTGACTTCCAGGGCTCAGTGATCAACATTGCTGGGGTCAGAGGTTTGCATTGTAGCATACATCATTCAAACACATCTTCAATCCACTGCAATGCCTTTGAAGATGAGTTATCTTTCTGTTCTATTATTATTATTATTATTATTATTATTATTTTGTTTTCTTTTGTACTTGTTCTATTTGTCTTCTTGTTCACATTGGTTGTTTGCCGGTCTTTGTGTGTAGCATTTCTTTATATCTCCCTTGAATGCCTACAAGAAAATGAATCTCAGGGTACTATATGGTGATATGCACGTACTTTGATAATAAAATTACTTTGAACTTTGAACAGTTTAAGCAGCTTTAGTTGTAAAAGAAACAAAGATAATGTGTCAGGTCAAAGACCCTTCTGAAACATTAACTCTTCTTCTGACACAGTTTCCAACACTTCTGCTTTTATGTTGTTGATGGAATGTCATGTTCTTCTCAAAGCCTGGAGCCAGCTGACCAAAAGTGATATAACCCAATCACTCCAAATGTCAATATAACCCAGGCTCAAACCAGTCCCCATTATATTCAATTGTTTCTGAATCCCAGTTGCCACTGCATGTAGTAAAGAGGACTGCTGCTCTTGTGGGTTATTTTCAATAAATATATTCAAACCAAAACCATCCAATTAAAACAAATATATTTTATGCAATTTCTCAGCTCATATTCCTTATTCTTAGCCCTTGAAGGAAATGTAGAATCTTATTTTCTTTTCCCAGTTCTTTATCCATGCACTACTTAGTCTCCTAATACAATAGTTTGTCAGGTCAATTCCTTTATTTCCTTCAACCTGTTCAATTCATTTGCCTTGCTTGCCTTTCCTTCCACACTTATCAGTCTCACTGTCCTCATTTACCACCACCTCGTCGAACCAGGAATCTGAAGGCTTCCTAGTCAACACACCGCATGGTGTAATGTTCAACCAGGCTTGTAATGGACGGAAAGGAATCTGCTGGGCAAGTGCAAGCTGCGTAGTTAACCAGCAATATGAGGTTGGCACACAAGGACAAATCCTAAAATAGGGTAACACGTATTTACAAAGAAACTTACATTTATGCGGAGCCTTTCATGTCACTTTTGGGACATCCCATCATGCTATAAAACAAATGAAGGATTTCTGGAAGTTCAGTCACTGTGAGAGTAAAATGGCACAGAAATGAGCCATTTGGCCCAACTCATTCATGCTGATCAAGATGATCACTTAATCTCATCCTATTTGCCCAGATCCTTTCCCATCCATGCATCTGTCTAAGAGTCTTTTAAATTTTGTTATTACACCTGCTTCAACCTCTTCCTTGGGCATCTTCTTCCATATACACAGATCCTCTGTGTGAAAAAGATGCCCTCTCTGATCCCTTTTAAATCTTTCCCACTCATACCTATGCCCTCTAGTTTTTGGTTCTCTAGTAAAAAGATGTGGTGCATTTACCTTAATGATGCCCCTCATGATTTTTGATACCTATATACGATCTCCTATATCCATCCTGCTGAATCTGTCCCTATAACTCACTCACACTCTTGAATCCTGACAACCTTCTCACTAACTTTCTTTGTATTCTTTCCAACTCAATGATACTGTAACTTTGGAAGGAACTTTTCAAATACAGGAAGCACCCACAAGTACAAATGTGACAATGAATAAACTATTTGTTTAGTGATAGCAGGTCGGATGATGGAGAGAAGTCCTTTTTTCTTTTTGAAATGCCCTCTGGAGTTATGGTCCCTGAAAGTGAAATCACAAGATGGTGAAGATGGCTTTGAGCACACTGGCTTTCATTTGTCAGGGCACTGAGTATAGAAGTTGGAATCTTACGTTGCAGTTGTATAAGATGTTGGTGAGACTGCATTTGGAATATTGTGCTCAGTTTTAGTCACCCTGTTATACGAAAGATGTCAGTAAACTGAAAAGAGTACAGAGGAGATTCTCAATGGCCTAAATAATACAGAAAGATTGAGCCGGCAATGAGTGCTGGAGAATGAGGGGTAATAGTACAGAGGTGCATAAAATCACAATGGCATAGATCTAGTGAATGCACTCAGACTTCTACACCAAGGTTGGGGAATTAAGCATTAGAGAACACAGGCGTAGGATTGAGGGGGGAGAAATTTACTAAGAACTTGAGGGGCAACTTTTTCACCCAGAGGGTTGTCCGTATATGGAGTCAGCTACCAGAGGAAAAGCTGGAGAATGGTATAATAACAGCATTTAAAAGGCACTTAGACAAGTAAATTGTTAGAAAGGGTTTAGAAGGCAAAGGGCCAAACGCAGGCAAATGTGACTAGCTTGGATAGGAACATGGAATGGATGGGCCAAAAGGCCAGTTTCTATGCTATATGTTTGTACTCTGACCCTATGAGTGCTATGGGATCTTTACTGACTACCTGATAAAGCAGTTGTACCTGTGGGTAATGCAATATTTATATAACAGATTTTATTCTCCATTAGTAAGTTCCCTTTAAGTCAGTTGCTCCCTGGGTAACTTTGATTGCTGTATATATAGAATTCTTGAAGTGAGTCCCACCTCTCTGGTTGGCATAGTGTAGGTGATACTATATGTAGTCAATCATAATAAAGGCTAATGATCTGGTCATCATCACATCATTTCCACAAGATCATATTTTGTGTGTTTGTTTCTGTTATGCCATTGTGCTCGCAATCCAGATATTTTAACTAGCAATTTGGTAAACATGAGTTGGAATCATACCATCAAAACTTCTGGATACAAAATTAGTGAGTTGGAATTTGATGGAAAATATGACAGGGATCTCCAATGTAAATGTCAAATCTCTCAATATCTGATCCTTGATGAACCAGCACAGTGGTACTGGAAATGGACAAATTAACCCTCTGCACAGATAAGCATTGTCATTAATAATTCCTAAGGATTGAAAAACAAAAAGAATCAAATAGAAAGTTCCATAAATTAAGGGCGGCATCGTAGCACAGCCGATTTTGTCATTTCCTCACAGCTTCAGGGGCAGGGGTTCAATCCTGACCTCAGGGGCAGTGTCAGGTGTTATGAACCAGAGGTCACAGATGATTGATAAAGAAAAAGACACAAAATGAGAGCTAGTGAAGAGTCTCAGCCTAGAACGTCAACTGTTTATTTCCCTCCATAGATGCTGCCTGACACATTAGTTCCTCCAGCACTTCTTGTGTACTCTGCAAAATGAGAGAAAATGTTTTAATGCAACAAGTGACAAAGTTAGAATATACTAAATAATACTGAGACAGAAACAGACTCCTTTCTGGTGTTCACATGGGGAATTTGATAAATATTCAGAAAAGATTGCAGTGATATGGTGTATGAGTGGATGACTGAGACCAACTGGATGTCTCATTATAAGAGACAATACTTTATGGGCTGAATAAACTCCTCATGCACTAGACGTTCAATGAATCTGCAGACATCAGCATCAATCCCAAACTCATTCTTTTATTGATAAATGGAAGTAACAATGGTGATTGGGTCTGAAATGTACAAAGTTTCATGGCTAAAATTACAATTGCAAAACTAGCAATACCTGAGGCTTTTTCTACAACCACTTATTGACTATTTTAAAAATCTGGCAGATTTTTTGACAAATAAAGTACCTCACTGATAGCATTAATCCTCTAACAACATTCAAGCTAAAATGATAATATTTAAATATTGTCCCAATAATTTATTGCTGATCATTATATACACAAAAATTCATTATCTCTAAAACCTCCAGTGAAGAATTATCATAACAATAGTAGTACCTGTGTCAGATTGATTATTGACTACAGCTCAGCGTTCAACATAGCAATGCCCTCAGTTCTAATCAACAAGCTCCAAAACCGGGGCTTCTGTACCTCCCTCTGCAACTGGATCCTTGATCTCCTCACCAGCAATCAACACTGGTACACCTCAAGGATGTGTGCTTGGCACATTGCCTTCCCTCTCTACACCGATGGTACGATTGTGTGGCTTGGCCCAGCTCAAACACCATGTATCAATTTGCTGATAACACATCTATTGTTGGCAGAATTTCAGATGGTGACGAGGAGGCGTAGAGGAGTGAGATAGGTCAGCTGGTTGAGTGGTTTCACAACACAACTTTGCACTCAATGTCACTAAGACCAAGGAATTGATTGTGGACCTTAAGAAGAAGTATTCAAGAGAACATACATGAGTCCTCAGCAAGGGATTATGAGTGGAAAGGGTGAGTAAGTTTCACGTTCCTGGGTTGTCAACATCTCTTAAGATCTGTATCCTGGTCCCAACATTTTGATGTCATTACAAAGACGTGACAGTGGCTATATTTCATTAAGAGTTTGACGAGATTTTGTATGTCACCAATGACACTAATTTCTACAGATGTACTGTGGAGAGCATTCTAACTGGTTGAATCACCATCTAGCATGGAAAGGCCACTGCACAGGATCTGAAAAAGCTGCAGAAATTTGGAAACTAATCCAATTTCATCATGGGCACTATCCTCCCCAGCATCAAGAATACTTTCAAAAGGTGATGCCTCAAAAAGGTGGTAACTCTCATTAAGGACTCCTATCATTCAGGACATGCCCTCTTCTCATTGCTACCATCTGCAACTGGATCCTAGACTTCCTGACTGGGAGACCCCGGTCAGTCCTGATTGGAAGCAGCATCTCCAAACCATCACACTGAGCAGGGGGTTCCCCCAGGGCTGTGTGTGCTCAGTCCACTGTTGTTCACTCTGCGGACCCGTGACTGTGCTGCAACACACAGCTCGAACCACATCATCAAGTTCGCCGATGACACGACCATGGTGGGTCTCATCAGCAAGAACGATGAGTCAGCATACAGAGAGGAGGTGCAGCGGCTAACGGACTGGTGCAGAGCCAACAATCTGTCTCTGAATGTGAACAAAACAAAAGAGATGGTTGTTGACTTCAGGAAGGCAAGGAATGACCACTCTCCGCTGAACATCGACGACTGCTCTGTAGAGATTGTTAAGAGCACCAAATTTCCTGGTGTTCACCTGCCGGAGAATCTCACCTGGTCCCTCAACACTAGCTCCATAGTAAAGAAAGCCCAGCAGCGTCTCTACTTTCTGCAAAGGTTGAGAAAAGGGCATTTTTCCCCCAGCCCCCATCCTCACCACATTCTACAGAGGTTGTATTGAGAGCATCCTGAGCAGCTGCATCACTGCCTGGTTCGGAAATTGCACCATCTCGGAACACAAGACCCTGCAACGGATAGTGAGGTCAGCTGAGAAGATCATCGGGGTCTCACTTCCCGCCATTACAGACATTCACACCACACACTGCATCTGTAAAGCAAACAGCATTATGAAGGACCCCACATACCCCTCATACAAACTCTTCTCCCTCCTGCCATCTGGCAAATGGCACCAAAGTATTCGGGCTCTCATGACCAGACTATGTAACAGTTTCTTCCCCCAAGCCATCAGACTCCTCAATACTCAGAGCCTGGACTGACACCAGCCTACTGCCCTCTACTGTGCATGCTGTCCTGTTTATTATTTATTGTGATGCCTGCACTGTTTTGTGCACTTTATGCAGTCCTGGGTAGGTCTGTAGTCTAGTGTAGCTTTGTGTTGTTTTACGTAGTTCAGTGTAGTTTTTGTATTGCTTCATGTAGCACCATGGTCCTGAAAAACGTTGTCTCATTTTTACTGTGTACTGTACCAGCGGTTATTGTCGAAATGACAATAAAAAGTGACTTGACTTGACTTGACAAGGAGCAGGTACAGGAAGGCACACACTGAATGCTTCAGGAGCAGCTTCTTCCCCTCCACATTCAGGTTTCTGAATGGACGGTGAACCTATGAACACTAAATCACTATATTTTGTGTAGAGAGATAAAAGAAACTACAAACACTGGGATCTCTAGCACCAGTTAAGAAGACAGGCAGCATCTGAAGCAACCCACGTTGCCAACTGTTCTTTTCTTTCCACAGATGCTACCTGACCTACTGAGTTTGTCCACCATCTTGGGAGATCTGGCTTGTGGGTTTTTTAAATCTGTTCTATCATCTGCCTACAGGAGAAATTATTGAATGTTATTTTGCTTGGTTACATTTCAAGTGAAGACGCCAGACTGCTAAAAAATGATCTCCTTCTCATTTTTCTCAAGGTTTTTATCTCTTCTAATAAAGTCCTAATTAAGCTAGTAGAACTGAAGGGATAATTCCCAACAATTAATGAAGAATAAGATGTTAGTTACAAGGAAAGTGCAGTGCAGATAGACACCAAGGCATAGGCCTTGATGAGGCAGATTGTGAAATCAAGAGACCATTTTATTGCACTAGGGAATCATTCAACGGTCTTATAACAATGAGATAGAAGCTGCCCTTGAGCTGTGCTTTCAGACTTTTGTACCTTCTTTCCACTGGGAGGATAGAGAAGGGAGAATTTTCCAGGTGGGTGGGGCTCTGTAACTATGTTGGTTTCTTTACTAAGGCAACGAGAAGTGTAGCCAGAGTCCATGGAGAGAATACTGATTTTTGTGATATACTGTATTGTGTCCACAACTCTCTGCAGTGGCTTGAGGTACTGGGCAGAGGATCTGAATAGGATGCTTTCATTGGTACGCCGATAAGAATTGGTGATAGTCAAAATGGACAATTTCTTCAGCACAGTGACATTGGAAGTAATGCACAGAGAAGCCACTTTTATTAATGTATCCTATAAATCCAAAACCAGCAGCTTGCAGCAAGTAGAGTAAATAAATAGCACTTGGGAAGATTTCTACTCCAACACTAAAGCAATAATTGATCTTTAGTTACTCCACAGAAGGAGAAAATTAATTGTTTAATTGATTCCAATTGGAGAGAGCAGAGGAAGCAGATACTCTTTTGAAAATGAGAGTCAGCAGAAAGCTTAAAGCTTTTGAAGTAGATGCACTGGATAGACAAGTTTGGTAGCACTGTGGTTAAGTGTCCGGAGATACAGACATGAGTCTCAATCCCAGTTGGTCAGCTGGTGAATCTAAATCCTAACTGATAAAAACAGATGGAATTAAATATAAATTGTTAATAATAGTGACCATGAATCAAATTGACTGTATTGTGCTTGCATTATATCCTTCATGGTAAGAAATTTTCCATTCTTACCTAGTCTTGCCTACGTGTCATGTCAGACCACCGGTGTGGCTGACTCTTAGACCATAAGATACGGGAGCAGAATTAGGCCATTTGGCCCATTGAGTCTGATGGGCCATTTCATCATGGCTGATCCATTTTTTCCCTCTCAGTCCTAATCTCTGACTTCCCCTACTCCCCCCACCCCCCACCCACAATATCCCTTCATGCCCTGACTAATCAAGAATCTATCAACCTCTGCCTTAAATATACATAAAGATTTGGCCCCCACAGCTGCCTGTGGCAAAAATTTCCATAGATTCACCACTCTCTGGCTTAGAAAATTCCTCCTTACCTTCTTTCTGAAAGGATGACCCTCCATTCTGAGGTTGTGTCCTCTGGTCTTAGACTTTCCCATCATAAGAAACATCCTTTCCAAATTCACTCTATCAAGGCCTTTCACCATTCAACAGGTTTCAATGATGGCACCCCTCATTCGTCTGAATTATAGTGAATACAGGCCCAGAGCCATCAAGCACTCTTCATATGACAAGCCAATCAATACAGGAATCATTTTCATGAACCTCCTTTGAACTCTCTCCAGATTCAGCACATCTTTTCTATGATAAAGTTGCTCATAATATTCCAAGTGAGGCCTCACCCGTGCCTTCTAAAGTCTCAACATTACATGCTTGTTTTTATATTCTGGTCCTCTTAAAATGAATGCTAATATCGCATTTGCCTTCCTCACCACAGACTCAACCTGCAAATTAACCTTCAGGGAATCCTACACAAGGAATCTCAAGTTCCTTTGTGCCTCAGTTTTTTGTATTTTTCTTCAATTAGAAAATAGTCAACCCCTTCAATTCTTCCACCGAAGTGCATGACCATACCCTTCTTGATACTCTATTCCATCTACCCGTTTTTTGCCCATTCTCCTAATCTGTCTAAGTCCTTCTGTAGCCTCTGTACTTCCTCAAAACTAGCTGCCCTACCACCTTTCTTTATATCGTCTGCAAACTTTGCAGAAAAGCCATTAATTCCATCATCCAAATCATTGTCATATAAAGTAACAAGAACTGGCACCAACGCAAACCCTTGTGGAACACCGCTAGTTGCTGGCAGCCAACCAGAAAAGGTTCCCTTTATTCCCACTCTTTGCCTCCTACCAATCACCTACTGCTTTATCTATGCTAGAATCTTTCCTATAATGCCATGGGCTCATAACTTGATAAGCATCTTGATGTGTGACACCTTGTCAAAGGTCTTCTGAAAATCCAAGTGCACAACAGCAACTGATTCTCCTTTGTCTATCCTGCTTGTTATTTCTACAAATAATTTGAACGGATTTGTCAGACAAGATTTTCCCTTGAGGGAACCACGCTGCCTATGCCCTATTTTATCATCTGCCTCCGAGTATTCTGAGACCTCATCCTTAATAATCGACTGAGGGCACACTAATAGGCCTATAGTTTCCTTTTTTCTGCCGCTCTCCCTTCTTGAAGAGTGGAGTAGTATTTGCAATTTTCCAGTCTCCTGGAACCAATCCAGAATCCACTGATTCTTGAAAGATCATTACTAATGCCTCCACACTCTCTTCAGTTATCTCTTTCAGAACTCTGGAACGTACACCGTCTGGTCCAGATGACTTCATTACGTTCAGACCTTTCAGTTTCCCAAGAATATTCTCTCTAGTTATGGTAACTTCACACACTTCATGAAACCTGACACCTGGAACTTTCACCATACTGCTAGCTCACCTCTGTCCCAGGATACTGACGGACTTTTACCGCTGTACCATTGAGAGCATACTCACCAAATGCATCTCAGTGTGGTATGGCAACTGTCCTGTATTGGCCCGCAAAGCACTCCAGTGGGTGGTGAAAACTGCCCAGCGGATTATCAGCACCCAATTGCCCACCATTGAGAAAACCTACCATAAACGCTGCCTGGGCAGGGCAAAAAGCATTATCAAAGATGCATCTTACCCTAACCATGGACTTTTTACTCTCCTCCCATCCGGTAGGCGCTACAGAAGCCTCTGCTCCTGCCCAGCAGCACAGGAAGAGCTTCTTCCCTGAGGCTGTGACCCTGCTGAACCTCACATCACAGTGCTTAGCAGTATTGCACCTATATTGGACTGTGTCAGTACTTTTATATTTATATGCTGTAGCACTTACTTTTTATTCACAGTTATTTTGTAAATAATACTATTCTTTTGGACTTCTGGTCAGATGCTAATTGCATTTCATTGGCTTTGTATCTGTACTTGGCACAATGACAATAAAGTTGAATCTAATCTAATCTAATCTATAGACTTCCACAGTGAAGACTGATGCAAAATATTTATTCAGTTCGGCTGTCATTTCCTTCTCCCCCTTTACTACCTCTCCAGCATTGTTTTTCAGTGGTCCAATATCCACTCTCATCTCTCTTTTACAATTACTGTATTTGAAGAAAATTTTGGTATCTTCTTTAATATTATTGGCTAGCTTACTTTAATATTCCATCATTACCTTTTTAATGACTTTTTAGTTGCTTTCTGTTGGTTTTTAAAAGCTTCCCAATCCTCTAACTTTCAACCAATTTTTGCTCTATTATATGCCTTCTCTTTGGCTTTTATGTTGGCTTTGATATCTCTTGTTAGCCACATTTATATCACCTTTCCTTTAGAATACTTCATACTCTTTGGGATTCATCTATCCAGTAGCTATGGTTACTCTGCCATCATCCCTGCCAATATTCTTTTACAATTAATTCTAGCTAACACAAAACTATCCAAAATTAACAAGAGTACATCGAAGTAAGCAACACTTACAATGTTTCAAGAAAAAAAACATTATTTTAAAGATTGAAAAAATTTTGGTGATAAAAAAAACCCTACTAATTTTGGATAATAATAATAAAAAAGATTTGAAAAGAATTCTAGCTAACTCCTCTGTCATGCCTCTTTAATTCCCTTTACTCCACTGTAATGCAACTACATCGGACTTTAGCTTCTCCTTCTCAAATTTCATGGTGAGTTTGATAACATTATGATCTCTCTCCCCGAGGATTCTTTTACCTTAAGTTCTCTAATCAAGTCAAGTCAAGTCAAGTCAAGATTCAAGATTCAAAAAACTTCATCGTCGTTCTAACCATAGATCAGCTCTGCAGGGCAGAATGAGACAGCTTTCCTCAGGGGCAGTGCATTCATAACATAACAAATGCAAGACTAAATAATAAACATAACCATAAATAGTAAAACACAACAGCCACATGTCAGTTAAAATCAAGTTATAAGTGTCCAGTGCAAGTTAAAGTGTCCAAAGCAGAGTCAGGTGGAGCAGCTATTTAGCAGTCTGACTGCCTGTGGGAGGAAACTGTTTAGTAGCCTTGTGGTTTTAGTTTTGATGCTCCTGTAATGTTCGCCTGATGGCAGAAGAACAAACAGTTCATGAGGAGGGTGTGAGGGGTCTTTAATGATGTACTGTGTCTTCTGGAAGCATCGACTCTGAAAGAGGTCTTGGACAGAAGGTAGGGTCACAAGTCACTTTTTATTGTCATTTCGACCATAACTGCTAGTGCAGTACACAGTAAAAACGAGGCAATGTTTTTCAGGACCATGGTGCTACATGAAACAATACAAAAACTACACTGAGCTATGTAAAACAACACAAAACTACATTAGACTGCATAAAGTGCACAAAACAGTGCAGGCATTACAATAAGTAATAAACAAGACAGTAGGCACAGTAGAGGGCAGTAGGTTAGTGTCAGTCCAGGCTCCGGGTATTGAGGAGTCTGATGGCTTGGGGGAAGAAACTGTTACATAGTCTGGTCATGAGAACCCAAATGCTTCAGTGCCTTTTGCCAGATGGCAGGAGGGAGAGGAGTTTGTATGAGGGGTGCGTGGGTTCCTTCATAATGCTGTTTGCTTTACGGAAGTAGCGTGTGGTGTAAATGTCTGTGATGGTGGGAAGAGAGACCCCGATGATCTTCTCAGCTGACCTCACTATCCACTGCAGAGTCTTGCTATCCGAGATGGTGCAATTACCAAACCAGGCAGTGATGCAGCTGCTCAGGATGCTCTCAATACAACCTCTGTAGAATGTGGTGAGGATGGGGGGTGGGAGGTGGACTTTGCTCAGCCTTTGCAGAAAGTAGAGACGCTGCTGGGCTTTCTTTGCTATGGAGCTGGTGTTGAGGGACCAGGTGAGATTCTCTGCCAGGTGAACACCAAGAAATTTGGTACCCTTAACGATCTCTATGGAGGAGTCGTCGATGTTCAGTGGAGAGTGGTCGCTCTGTGTCTTATGAATCAATTCTGGTTCATTGCACAACACCCAATCCAGAATAGCTGATCCCCTCCTGGGCTCAACCACGAGCTGCTCTAAAAAGCCATCTTGTAGGGATTTTAGAAAATCCCCTTCTCAGAATCCAGCACCAACCTGATTTTCCCAACCTACCGGCATATTGAAGTCCCCCATGACTATTGTAAAATTATCCTTTTGGCATGCATTTTCTATCTCCATTGTAATTTGTAGGCCACGTCCTTACTCTACTGTTTGGGCTCTGTATACAACTTCCATCAGGGTATTTTTACCCTTGCAGTTCCTTAGCTCTATCCACAATGATTCATAGCCTTCCAACATTGTATCACCTCTTTCTAATGATTTGATTTCATTTCTTACCAACAGAGCAATGCCACCCCCTCTGCCTTCCTGCCTGTCCTTTCGACACAATGTGTATCCTTGAACATTGCGCTAACAGCTATAATCTTCTTTCAGCCATGATCCATGATGCCTACAACATAGTACCTGCCAATCTGCAACCGTACTGCAAGTTCATCGACCTTATTCCGTATACTGCGCACATTCATATATAACACCTTCAGTCCTGTATTCCCCCTTTTGGATTTTGTCCACCTTTTACATTGCAACTCATCCTGTTGAGTGCAATTTTGCCCTGACAACAGCTTCTCCTCACTACACATTGCCTCTGTTTGTAAATCAGCTACCTCATCTTCAGCAGTATTATCTGCTTTTCCTACAATACTTGCTGCATTGAAATATATGCAGCTCAGGTCACCAGTCACCCCATGCTCAACCATTTGATTCCTAAGTTTTTCTGAGGTCTTACCGACATCTGCCTCCACAACCTCTCCACTAACTGTTCTGGCACTCTGGTTCCCATCCCCCTACAACTCTAGTTGAAACCCCACCGTGCGGCATTAACAAACCTTTCCACTATGTTATTAGTCCCCCTCAAGTTCAGATGCAAACCATCCCGTCTGTACAGGTCCTACTTTCTCTAGAAGAGAACCCAATGATCCAAAAATCTTATGCCCTCACTCCTACACCAACTCCTCAGGCACATATTAAACTGTGTAATTTTCCTCCTTCTAGCCTCACAACCCTAAATGTCCTGCCCTTTAACTTGGCACCTAACTCCCTCTACAGAACCTCATCACTTGTCCTACCCGTGTCACTGGTACCTACAGGAACCACGACTTTTTTCTGTTCACCCTCTCACTTAAAAGCGCTGAGGACTCGATCTAAGATATCCCAGACCCTAGCACTTTGGAGGCAACATACCAGCTGGTTTCTTCATTGTCTACCGAACGCATTGCAAGCAATGTCAGCAGAACATGCTGCACTAAATCAGAAGCTCACCAGTTTCCTCCTTGCATATCCCAATGCAGCAATCTCCACAACCACCAACTCAACAGATATGCTGTTCCTGGGTTGTCCCTTGCGTTCACACTTGGATCTCCTCAAACCCAGTCTCAGAAGGAGTATGCAGGACAAGCAGTTGAGATAAATGGAAGGATCCTGGAAAAATAATAAAAAGATTTAAAAAGAAAGAAAGAAAGGATCCTCAAACAAGGAGTTTCGATGTTTCACTCCTGAATGAGCAGCCCTGGTGAGGAAATACAGCGGTGATCAAAAGTGGATATTTGGAAAGCTTAGGGACAGAACTGGACCACTCTCCTACACAGTGAAGGTTGCATCTGATATCATCCTGAGAAGACCTATCAATCAGTGGAGGAGAGCAGAATCAATTGTTAGAGAAGAAAGGTAACTACCTCTGTCAGAACCTCTTCCTGCAGTCTCCTACAACCATCACAGAGGAGGTCCCAGAACCTATGTTTGTTTCACAACCACCGGTCTCATCTACCAAGTAGAGAGATCACCCTTCTCAGGAAAGGCATTATCCCACAAGAGTAAGAAAGCCTCCACAGCGATTAAATCTCTAGGCTTGAATGGGACAATTTTAATTTACCATGCAGTGGATGTCTGCATGGTAGTTGTATTATATAGCATATTGTGTATGTAGTTAAGATGCATTCTATATTGATTTGGAGTTCATAGCTAAGCAGAAAGGAGTGTTGTGATTTTTAATATCCCAATACAATTTGAGTAATATCGTTTGATTAAGCATTCTTGTTTGTTTAAATCATTCATTACAGGTTATTTGTAAAAATAAGTGAATTGCATGCAGTACGTCATGTTGCTACTACGTGATACATGCACTCCCCACTCAAAGTAAACGCAAAATTATAATCACATTCCGGACTCTCCATCTTTTCCTTTAAATTAGTTTAATGTTTTGGAGGTGCAAAGCATAGCAGGAGGAAAGCAGTGCACTCCTGAGGAATTCCAACTGGCTAGAGGGAGAACGTGCAAACTACATACAGTTGGCACTGTAGATCGGGATTAAACCTGGGTCTCTGGCATGGTGAGGCAGCAGCTCTACAAGCTGCACATCATGTCACAGCATTCAATTGAGACAAGTCCAGAAACCATCGGTCCATTGACTATTTTATAAGTTTTGCCCCTTAATTTTGGACGACTCACTTAGCTGCAAAGGGGTTAAAGAAAGAAACCCAGTTAATACAAAAGACATGATGCAATGAACGGGTAAAAGTAATGAAAAATTTCACTGTTAGCCCTGTCATCTCTTATTACCAGGAGCACTCATAAAAAACTAACCAGATCATGATAGTTTAGATATACGGGTAAGTAAATGTTCGCTAATATATTGTTGCAACATTTCTATCTGGTTCCTCTAATGTCTCAATAACAAGATTATCTACATTATTATATTTTGGCTTCACAGATTACATAGTTAACAAATGGAAGTGATATATGTTCTGTCACATATTTTAATGGGTCCAATTGTTTGAAATTGCTTGTTTTCCAAAGCGTTGTAGATTGTTTCAGAGATAATTGGAGGAATGAGCATTGCCAAAACCAAATGATCCCTTAGCAAATTGGTTATGTGGGACCCTAAAGCAGTCTTATCTCTCGCTCTGCCTCTGGAGCCCCAAGGGATTCAAAGGATATGGGGACTAGGTAGAAAAGTAGACTCTATCAAAACCCAGCCCTCCACAATTCAATGAATAAAATGCTATGGTTTTCTCACATTCACTGACTGAAATACAATAACCTATGATGCATGAACAAGTCTAAATGAAATAATAATATCCTTAGTGGTGAAAAATGGATTGGTAAAACTTTATTTGAGCAGATTTATTGCCATCTCCGTGAGGTAGCCTGCTGAAACAGTGTGCTATTTTATTTAATCTCATATCAGACGAATTATTGGCTGCTAATCTATTGTTAAACATCATTTAGAGTGATGAATGGAAATGTCAGCTTTCTCAACATAATCAATTCATATCTCATTAGCACATATTATTTATGGTTCCCATAATGAGATTTTGCAGGGGTCTCCTGGGAAAGTGGAAAGCCTCAGCTGCACTGTGAGATGATAAGTACTGTAGCTTATGAGTTAATAACTGCATATATAATAACACCTTTTCCATGATACTGATGGCACTCTCTGTTGTGTAGAACATTTAAGCTGCCCGAGTCACATCTTGTTGAATCCAACTGAAAAAAAATAACACTTCCTGTTACACACAACACAAAATGCAAACGGACTCGAAACCCTCTGCAAGGTAAATTAAGACAAAACATTTAAGGTAACAGGAATGAACTACCGGCAACAAAATAAAGATTGAGAATGAATTAATTTTGGTAGAAACACGTCTTTAATCTCTTACAAATGGTTACGAATCTGTGGAGGAATTCTGTTTTGCATATATGAAGATGGATTAGTATGTTATTCCAATTGTAAAATTATTTAGATTGAAGGTAATGTTCTGTTGCAGTACAGTACTTCTATGGGATGGGCCAATGATAAATCAGCTTTGATTCATAGACCTAATGCAGCTGAAGGCACGGTTATAATCATGGTCACAGTGTCAACCACTGCCTCAATTAAAGTGCGCTTGCGAATTATTTGATGCTCCAATTCATAAACATCAATAAAGGAAAATGAGTAATAAATGAGTGTCAGGAGGTACAAAGGACTGGTCCATATTTCAGATGGAAATGAAGACAAAATGTGGCTTTTATTTGGTTGCAAAATTCCCATTAACTGCCGCTCTGACAAGAGGAAACTGGATCAATAGGTGACCACTCACAGAAAACTGCTCACTAGCAAAGGCATAAAGGCAGGCTGTCATATTGTGATCTTTATCCTGTAATCTCCATTACACTGGCACTTTGATCCATAGATACATAGTCTCTTTCTCTTTTGCTGCATAAATTATTACCTAGATATTATGGATACAAATTTTAAAAATGCAAAATCGTTAAACATTCGATGAATCCTTCCCAATATCACCATTTTATTTGCTTTCCAGTGACGTGTGTTCTTTGCTAAACCAAACAGGAGCCAAAAGTGAGGGTGGAGGAGGACAATATTATTGATATCTCGATTCCTTATCACTGATGAACTAATCCTACTTATAACCAATTTGCATTATCCCTGAACACTTTTATTCAGGGTCCACGAGCAAATTGTGTATTAAAAATGAAGTACAACACTTGAAGAGGAGCAATGATCTTCAAATGGCACCTTGTATCTGACACCTCCATGAACAGAGTTTATTGACTGTCAGCACTTTTATAGTGCAATAATGCAAAGCATCATTGCTTGATATGACAACTGCTCTGCTTGAGACTGCAAGAAACTGTAGGGAGTTGAGGACGCAGCTCAGTACACCACAGAAATCAGCCTCCCCTCCATGTCTACACTTCTCGCTGGCTCAGATCAGCAGCCAACATAATCAAAGATCCCACCCACCCCAGTCATCTTCTCTTCTACCTTCTCCCATTGGGCAGAAAACACAGAAGCCTGAAAGCACGTACCACCGGGCTCAAGGGCAGCTTCTATCCTGCTGTTATAAAACTACTGAATGGTCCCCTAAAGCAAAAAGACAATTTTGACTTCACAATCTACCTCGTCATGGCTTTTGCAACTTATTCCCTACCTGCACTGTAACACATTATTCTGCATTCTAACCTTGCTTTCTCATTGTACTGCATCAAAAGGTTCTGTAATGAAATTATCTGTATGGATGTTATGCAAAACAAGTTTTTTCACTGTACCTCAGTACATGTGACAATAATAAAACAATTTGCGTAAATTCCATTATATGCAAACAAGAGAAAATCTGCAGATGCTGGAAGTCCAAGCAACACACATGCAAAATGGTGCAGGGACTCAACAGGCCAGGCAGCATCTATGCAGTGGAGTACAGTCGATGCTATGAGCTGAGACCCTTCAGCAGGACTGGAGCAAAAAGCTGAGGAGTAGATCTAAAAGGTCGGGGGGGAGGGCAGAGAGAAACACGAGGTAATAGGTGAAACCTGAAAGCAGAGGGGTGTAGTAAGGGGCTGGGAAGTTGATTGGTGAAAGAGAATCAGAGCTGGAGAAGAGAGAGTCTGATAGAAGAGGACAAAAGGCCATGGAAGAAAGAAAAGGGGGGAGGAGGAGCACCAGAGGGAGGCGATGGGCGGTCAAGGAGATAAGGTGAGAGAGGGGAAAAGGGAATGGGGAATGGTGAAGGGGGGCATTACCGGAGGTTCGAGAAATCCATGTTCATGCTATTAGTTTGGAGGCTACCCAAACGGAATATAAGGTATTGTTCCTTCAACCTAAATGTGATTCCATCACAACAGTGGAGGAGGGAATGGATAGACATATTGGAATGGGAATGGGAAGTGGAATTAAAATGGGTGGCCATCGGAGATCCCGCTTTTTCTGGCAGACGGAGCATAGGTGCTCGGCAAAGCGGTCTCCCAATCTACGTCAGATCTCTCCAATATACAGGAGGCCACACAAGGAACACCAGACACAGTATATGACCCCAACAGACATGCAGGTGACGTGCCGCTTCACATGGAAGGACTGTTTGGGGCCCTGAATGGTAGTGATGGAAGAAGTATAGGGGCAGGTGTAGCACTTGTTTTGCTTGCAAGGATAAGTGCCAGCAGGGAGATCAGTGGGGAGGGACGAATGGGCAATGGAGTCGCATAGGGAGCAATCCCTGCAGAAAGCAGGAAGTGAGGGGGAGGGAAAGATGTGCTTGTTGGTGGGATCCTGTTGGAGATGGTGGACGTTTCAGAGAATTATGTGTTGGATGTGAAGGCTGGTGGGGTGGTAGTTGAGGACAAGAGGAGCCCTATCCCTGGTAGGGTGGCAAGAGGATGGGGTGAGAGCAGATATGCCTGAAATGGAAGATATACACATAATCTGATAATTGGGATAAAAGTCACATAAACCACAGACAGAATCTTTCCCCAGATTACTTCACTCTCCTAACTTTTGCACCTTACACATGGCAAAGTTTCATTTTACTTTCAACTCATAAACATTAATTAGTATATAACCTTATGACAAAATAGCACAGTTTCTATTGTATCACACAAAGAAAACCACTGGCCCTGTAATTAGGGTGTGCAACGCGATGTAGCAAGAAGCAGGGAATTGTGAATCCTTAGCAGTGAGGATGGACCCAAGGTACAAAATTTTAAGTCTAAGATGGTATTGTGATGAAATTCAGTATACAAGTCAAAAACTTCTGAATGGCAAGGAATGAAAATAATCAAAGATGTTGGCTGGTCAGAAGAATGTAAGCAGTATTATTAGATGGCCTTCTGGCCCCTTGAGCAACTCAAATGAGATAATGACTGATGATGTCCCTCCAGAGGAGTGCAGGAAAATGGGGTCAACAACAAGGGGACAAAGAATTAATCAACTGCAAGAAAAAATGTTTCACCCAAGGAATAGTAAAATGCATCTGCATGGATGTGAAAGGTGAAAACCTTCCCAACATTTAAGTACTATCTGGAAGAGCACTTGAAGAGTGCAATTATGAACCAGGCATTGGAAAAAGGGATAGAGTGAATAGTGCTTTCTCAAAGGGCTTCATGATCTCTGCTGTAAACCTTTTATGGCTCAGCATTCCTCACTCTCTGTCTCCCTTACTGGGCAACAATCTTTATACTTTATACTTTATTGTCACCAAACAATTGATACTAGAACATACAATCATCATCGCGATATTTGATTCTGTGCTTCCCGCTCCCTGGATTACAAATCGATAGTAAATATTAAAAATTTAAATTATAAATCATAAATAGAAAATAGAAAATGGAAAGTAAGGTAGTGCAAAAAAACCGAGATGCAAGTCCGGATATTTTGATTATCCTGGCAGCATTTATCCAACAGCGTGCGGTGTAAAGTGAATCCAAGGACGAAAGATTGGTTTGTGTGATGTGCTGCGCCGTGTTCATGATCTTCTGCAGCTCCTTCCGGTCTTGGACAGGACAACTTCTATACCAGGTTGTGATGCACCCTAGAAGAATGCTTTCTACAGTGCATCTATAAAAATTAGTGAGGGTTTTAAGGGACAGGCCAAATTTCTTTAGTTTTCTCAGGAAGTAAAGGCGCTGGTGTGCCTTCTTGGCAGTGGACTCTGCTTGGTTGGACCAAGTCAGGTCATTTGTGATATTGACCCCGAGGAACTTAAAGCTTTTGACCTGTTCCACTTGTGCACCACCGATGTGGTCTGCTACTCCTTCTGAAGTCAACAACCAATTCCTTTGTCTTGCTGATGTTGAGGGATAGGTTATTGTCTTCGCACCATGCCACCAGGTTCTTAATTTCCTCTCTGTACTCAAACTCATCATTACCCGAGATACGGCCTACGATTGTTGTGTCATCAGCAAACTTATATATTGAGTTCGATGGAAACTTGGCTACACAATCATGGGTGTACAGTGAGTACAGCAGGGGCTGAGTACACAGCCTTGTGGTGCACTAGTGCTCAGAGTGATTGTAGAGGAGAGCTTGTCCCCTATTGTTACAGCCTGGTTCCTGTCTGTGGGGAAACTGAAGATCCAGCTGCAGATCTGAGTGCTAAGGCCCAGGTTCCGGAGCTGAGGAATCAGTTTATTTGGAATGATGGTATTAAAGGCAGAGCTGTAGTCAATGAAAAGGAGCCTTACGTATGCGTCTTTATTCTCTAGGTGTTCTGAGGAGGAATGTAGGGCCAGAGAGATGGCATCTGCCGTTGACCTGTTGCTCCGGTAGGCGAATTGCAAGGCATTGAGGTTGACTGGTAGGCTGTGGTTGATGTGTGCCATAACCAATCGCTCGAGGCACTTCATAGCAATTGATGTCAGAGCCACAGGTCGATAGTCATTCAGGCATGCCAACTTGCTCTTCTTCGGCAGTGGGATTATTGTTGCCTTCTTAAAACACGAGGGGATCTTAGACTGAAGCAAGGAGCAGTTGAAGATGTCAGCAAACACTCCAGCTAGCTTGCTTACACGGGCCCGGAGAACCCGTCCTGGGACGCCATCTGGGCCCGTCGCCTTCCTTGGATTTACCTTCAGGAAGGCCCTTCTAACGTCCTCCTCGGTGACGATGAATCTCGATGCCACCAGGTCCGATTCATCTAGAGGGAGTGGAATGCTCCTCTTCTGTTAGAATCTTGTGTAGAATACGTTAAGTTTGTCAGGAAGAGAAGCGCCACAGTTATTGATATTCCCAGCCCTTTCTTTGCGCCCAGTGATCTCATTTAGACCCTGCCATAGTCTACTGGCATCCCTCTGGTTAGCCTGGGCTTCCAACTTGGCTCGGTATTGCCTCTTGGCACCCTTAATGGCTTTCCGGAGTTCATGCCTGGATTCCGTGTAGCGACTGGCATCCCCGGACCTACAATCCGCAGCTCTAGCCTTTAAAAGGGACTTGACCTCATAATTCATCCAAGGTTTCCGGTTAGGGAATACCCGGATCGTCTTGCGAGACATACAGTCCTCCGTGCATTTCCAAATAAAGTCTGTGTCAGCTGAGGCATACTCATCGAGGTTAGCTGCCGAGTCCTTGAATACTAACCAGTCCACCAATTCAAAGCAGTCACAGAGGACCTCATCCATTTCCTCCATCCAGCGGGACACTACTTTTGACACCGTGACCTCCCACTCCAGTTTCTGTTTGTAAGCCGGGAGGAGGAGTACAGCCTGATGGTCCAATTTTCCGAAGTGAGGTCATATGACGGAACAGTAGGCATCCTTGACTGCTGTGCAGCAGTGGTCAAGTATATTTGGGCCTCTAGTGGGGCAGGAGACATGTTGGTATAACTTTGGTAGCCCCTTTCAGAGGTTGGCCTGGTTAAAGTCCCTGGCTGTAATGAGCAAAGCCTCCGGATACCTGGTCTCAAGTTCACTGATGTTGGCATACAGTATGTTCAAAGCACACTCCACGTCCGCCTGGGGGGGAATGTAGACCGCTGTCAGTATGACCGAGGTGAATTCCCATGGCAGATAGTAGGGACGACACTTCACCGACAGGTGTTCCAGGTCCGGGCTGCAGGAGCTTGTCAGTGCCACTGTGTCCGAGCACCACGTAGTGTGGATCAGTAGGCAGACACCACCTACCCCCGTTTTGCTTGAAGATGCCATGCGGTCCATCCGATGGATCGAAAATCCCTCCGGTCGGATGGCACAGTCGGGGGTGGCGGGGAGAGCCAGATCTCAGTGAAACAGAATACACAGCAGTTCTGCATCTCCCTGCAGTAGGTGAGTCTCCCTTTAAGATCATCCACCTTGTTCTCTATGGCTTGCACATTAGCTAGTTGGATGGTGGGCATAGGGACCCTGAAGCCCCTCAGCTTCAATCTGACCAGCAGCCCAGTCTTCTCCCATGCCTCCTCGGTAAATAGTGCACCTTTCCAGGTTTCTATTGATGCACTGTGTTGTTGTCAGCTCTTTGAGGTTGGTGGATGCATCCCGCAGGGATCGATCGGCAAATTTGAACATACTCAGTGGTTTAGTACCGGCTACCGCTAGCACAAAGAATTCTTACATATAACTGGTTGACAGAGGAAAAGAATCAAAAATGTGACCTCTAACATTAACTCTGTTTCTCTTCCCTTCCCACAGACATTGAATGGACGGCAGTGTGTTTTCAGCTTTTATTTAGTAACTCCTGGGACTAGTTTATCAAATGACCACCATCACGCCGTACATCAGGATTTATTCATTGCTGTTCTGCACACAGACTATTTTGGCATCATAAATATGTTCCAAAATTGTTTCCAGAAGTTACTCAACAGCTTGTGTGCATGCTACAAACTTAATGACATGGATAAGAAGTTGCTCTACATTCAATAATATACTTGCTGATTAAAGCTTTGGTCTCAGTACTTCCCTTCATGATAGAGAAAAGATGTGGCTGTGCTGGAGAGAGTACGGAAGAGCTTCACCAGGATGTCTCCAAGATTATGCTGACGGATTGAATTAGCAGTATTCATTTTCTCTGGAGCAAAGAAGAATGAGAGAGAAGGCCTGATAAAAGTCTATGAGAGGAATAATCTTTCTTTCTTTGACGGAGGTATCTAAAACAGGACAGCATAAGTTTAAGGTGAGGGGAAGTTATTTTACACAGAATGTGGTTGATACCTGGGACACCTTGCCAATGGAAATGGTGGAATTTGATGTAATCACTATATTTAAATAACAGGCATTTAAGTAGGCAATGCATAGAAAGACAAGAACCTTATATAAGTGAATGGGATTAAAGTAGATGGATGAAAGGGTTAGCATGGACATGATGGACTAAATTCTAAGCTGTACTTTACTTCTGTATTCTATATACTGTATACCATTCCATACCCTTACTTCACGCAATGGATAAAAATCTAGTTATCGACCTCGGCACTAAATATACTCAATGGTTCCGTGCCCAAACCTCACAGGATGCGAAACCCCTGGAGAGAAGATATTTCTTCCTATCTCTATCTTAAGTGGCTGAATTCCTGGTTCTTAATTCCCCCCAAAAATGAAAAGTCCTCTCAACATTCACCCTACCAACTCTCCTCAGGATCCCAGGACCATGTACAAGGAATGTCATCCTTGACCCACTTGCCCCTCAACTCCAAAGATGTCTCACAGACATAAACTTGTTCCAGGTTGATTTGTTGTACTTGTGTTTAATCCTCTAGCCCTCAATCCTTCATGATCACTATACACTGCAGTTCTAGCCCATTTCATATCTTTGTCTTCCTTTCCTCATTAGACATAATTAACCATACCTACCATCACCTTGAAGGTTCCTCCTTGTGCCTCTGAACCTCCCATCCAACCTTCCTCTTTGATCATTCTTTCAATCACCTGTCCAAATGTGATCCCTTTCCAATATATTTGGATTGTTTTACTGTTACTGGAACAGTATAATGTGAGCTACCATTGTCTTTTAAATACTGTGCTGTACTATGTGAAGGAACTGAGGATGTACTGTAGCTTGGCTGATAACTTCCTTCCCTGAAGTTTGTGGCTTCAAATTACACATCAGTAAATTAAGTAGAATTATTTTTGATTTAACTCTAAACAGCTGGAGGTACAGTTTTTCAGATAATGCTTTACCTGGAGGCTTATCTTGCCCTCTCATTCCCACAACATAACTCTTTGCTTCTCACTGAATTATCTTGGGTGCCCTGAGACATAGCCAAGTTGTAACATAAGTTACCTCATCACTATCACTGCCGTTGGTGGGGTCCAGCTCTGTGAAAATCATCTGCCATGTTGCTTACATTACAAGACTGAGCACACTTCATTGGATGTAGAGTCGTTTAGAATATCTTGCAGTTGTAAAAGGGACTTCATGAGGTGCTTGCTTATATTTGACAACAAGTTGCCCAAAGTCTGGAGACACATGAGATGCTGGAATATGGAATAATAAACGAACCGATGGAAAAACTCAGCAGGTCAAAAAACATCTGCAGAGATAAATGGTTGATTGATGTTTTGGGTAGAGACTCTGTTTCAGTCCCAAAATTCAACCATTTTTCAGTTAAAGAGAAGTTATTAGGTAGAGTATAGATAGGTAGAGAGATAGATAGATACTTTATTGATCCCAAAGGAAATTACAATGTCGCAGTAGTATTGCAAGTGCACTGATATACAATATTGGAAGAGAAGTAAGGAGAACAAACACAAAATAAGTTATCTTAAACAGTCTAATAGGAGGGGGTCATCACATCTCCGGCTATATGTTGACTCATTATAGAGCCTTATGGGCAAGGGTAAGAATGACCTCAGGTAGCGTTCTTTGGAGCCGTGCAGTTGTCTTGGTATAGTTACGGTATATCTGGTGTAAGAAACAAGCTCCTGGTGGAACTCACTGTGTCAGGTGGCATTGGTGAAGGAAAATATACAGTCAACATTTCAGATCAAGACTCTTCATCTGGACCAAAAGACAGAAGGGAGGTAATCAGTATAAAGAGGTGAGAAGAAGTGCTGGGGCAAGAGCTGGCAAGGGGTAGATGGAACCAGGTGAGGAAGGGCTGACAGACGGATGGAGGGAGGGAAGAATTGAAACAGTGACCAAGTCTGGAAGGTGGTAGATGGAGGCAACAAACGGCTACAGATGATAGAATCTGATAGAAAATGAGGGTAGAATATGGAATCAAATAAGGTAACTGAGGTGGTGTGGGTAGATGGGAACAGAGAAGGAAATGGACTTAATCTGAGGAGTATTTCAGTGATGGGCAGATGGAGTGGGTGGAGGAGGGGAGTAAGAATCAGATTGATGAAGTGCTGGAATGTGCGAAGGAGAAACTGGGTAGATCAGGAAGAGAGGGAAAAGGAACAATGGGGGAGCAGATTAGATGGAAATGGAGAATTCAATTTCCATACTATCAGGTAGTGAACCAACCAGACAAAATATGACTTGCCGTTCCTCTAACTTACGTTTAGCCTCACCCTGACAGTGGAGGCAGTGGAGGCTTCATGGCTGCTACTGTTGAGTATACATCACACTCTTGGATAGAAAGTGGATAATTCTGAAGTAGTCTTGTGTTTTGAGAAGGAGAGTCCAATTTCTATTTATAACTCCAATCTCAGTTGATAATCCTTTTTGCTTCATGCTGGTATTTATAATTCAAACTTTACATTTGGTATTTGGAAATCTTCCAACAATTACATGGTACCATTAACAATACTGTGATCAATACTTGACTCCTGGTCACAATTTGAAAAAAAAAAGCAGAGCTCAAAAAATGATAAAGTAATTGCATTTTCTAATGGAAATACAGGACATGCCTCTTAATGAGAATATTCAGTCAAAGAGAATATATTTGCTCAGATGTCAGCATTGCCTCCAACTCCTTCAGTACGTGTAGTGCAAGAGCAACTGGACGAAGGGGACATTTCACTCACCTAAGGACCACTGCTATTAATAGGCTCCTATAGAGCCATATTGATTTATTAGTCCTTTCAATCCCCTTGTGAAGTGGCCTCTTACTCCACCATTTCATAAGCAATGACCTCTAATTTGTTTTCCATTTGTAAAAATAAAACTAAATTTTAGCAGAAAAATTTAATGAGAATAGCACATGCATTTATGTATTAGTGAGTGCAAAGATTGTCGTTGGAATTTATTATTCCATTGAAGTATTTCTTCAAAGTAGTTCACTATCATTCCTTGGAGGTGACATCCGGATTTTCAGACAATAGGGGTTAATGCAGTTCGACTTAGGGCAGGCATGTTCCTCCACACCATTGGTATTATCCACAGGAGGAATTTCAGCCAGAAGGCAATATTCATCATCAAAGATCTCATGCCATCTTCTCATAACTACCATCAAGCAGAAGGTATAGTATACTTAAGTCCCACACCACCAGGTTCAAAACCAGCTACAGTGCCTAGAAAAAGTATTCCCCCCCCCCACCCCCCCAGAAGTTCTCATGTTTTTTTGTCTTACAACATTGAATCACAAGGGATTTAATTTGGCCCTTAGCCACTGATCAACAGAAAATGACCCTTATGTAT
This sequence comes from Mobula birostris, assembly GCF_030028105.1. Taxonomy (NCBI): domain Eukaryota; kingdom Metazoa; phylum Chordata; class Chondrichthyes; order Myliobatiformes; family Myliobatidae; genus Mobula; species Mobula birostris. Next base: position 122,309,453 of record NC_092370.1, on the reverse strand, counting down.
CAAAGTGAAAACAGATCTCTACAGAGTGGTCTAAATGAATTACGAATATAAAACACAAAATAATTGATTGCATAAGTATTCACCCCCTTCAAGTCATTATTTAGTAGATGTTCCTTTGGCAGCAATTCAGCCTTGAGCCTGTGTGGATAGGTCTCTGTCAACTTTGCACATCTGGACACTGCAGATTTTTTTTCCATTCTTCTTCACAAAATTGCTTAAGCTCTGTCAGATTGCATGGGGATCGTGAGTGAATGACCATTTTCAAGTCCAGCCACAAATTCTCAATTGGATTGAGGTCTAAACTCTGACTTGGCCACTCCAGGACATTAACTTTGTTGTTTTAAGCTATTCCTGTGTAGCATTGGCTTCATACTTGGCGTCATCGTCTTGCTGGAAAAATAAATCTTCCCCAAAGTTGCAGCTGTCAATCAGACTGCATCAGGGTTACCTCCAGGGTTTCCCTGTATTTTGCTGCATTCATTTTATCCTCTACCTTCACAAGTCTTCCAGGACCTGCTGCAGTGAAGCATCCCCACAGCATGATGCAGCCACCACCATGCTTCATGGTAGGGATGGTGTGTTTTTGATGATGTGCGGTGTTTGGCTTACGCCAAGCATAGCATTTCGTCTAATGGACAAGAAGATCATAGAACCTTCTTCCAGCTGACTTCAGAGTCTCCCGCGTGCTTTCTGGCAAATTAGCAGTGATTTCATGTGAGTTTTTTTTTTCAACAGTGGGTTTCTCTTTGCTACTCTCCTATAAAGATGCGACTGGTGAAGCACCTGGAATACAGTTGCTGTATGTACGGTCTCTCCCATCTCAGCCACCAAAGCTTGTAACTCCTCCAGAGTTGTCATAGGTCTCTTGGTAGTCTCCCTCACTAGTCCCTTTCTTGCATGGTCACTCAGTTTTTGAGGAAAGCCTGCTCTAGGCAGCTTTACAATTGTGCTATATCCTTTCCATTTCTTGATGATGACTTAACTGTGCTCAGTGACTTAGAAATGTTCACGTATCCATCTCCTGACACATGCTTTTCAGTAACCTTTTCACGGCATTGCTTGGAGTGTTCCTTTGTCTTCATGGTGTAGTTTTTGCTAGGATACTGACTCACCAGCAGTTGGACCTTCCAGGTTCAGGTGTGTTTTTACTACAATCAATTGAAACACCTTGACCAAACACAGGTTTATACATAGCTAAGATACCTTAACTAATTATGTGACTTCTAACCAATTGGCTGCACCAGTGATAATTTGAAGTGTCATATTAAAGAGTGAATACTTATGCAATCAATTATATTGTGTTTTATATTTGTAATTAATTTAGATCACTCTGTGGAGATTTGTTTTCACTCTGACACAAAAGAGTCTTTTACTGTTGATCAGTGTCAAAAAGTGCAAATTCAGTCCACTATGGCTCAACGCTGAAAAACAACAAAACATGAAAACTACCAAGCGGGGGAGGGGTGGGAAATACTTTTTATAGGCACTGTCCTTTTCTTCAACCATTTGGTTCTTGAACCAACCAGCAAAATTCCAATCACTACAGTTTAGCAACACTATAACCAAATTCATCATGTTGCACTAAAATGAATTTTGCTTTTTTTTGTTTGTGTTGTGCTCTTTTTTGTAAAAAAAATGCATAATTACTGTTTAATTGATATTTTTCTTGTGAATGCTGCTTATGTGAAGCAATGTACTGAACCTGTGATGCTTCTGCAAGTAAGCACCTGTGCATATACGAACTTGTAAAGGTGACAATGATCTCAGTTTTGAATTTGTATCCAAATCTCAAAATTGCTCTCCAAACTACAGTCACAACCCCCCACCCAACAACATATGAAGTGTTGCTTACAAACTTGTCCATAATCACTGAAAATCTTTGATATTGGTGTGGATATAAACAAAAATACCTTGAAAATCTTACTTCCTGTGAAATATTGTCTAAATGCATTGTTATTGTAATCCTGAGCAGTTTTGCAAACCTTCAAAAGTAATCACTTCAAAAAAATTCAATATACAATGAAAGCTAAAATTAAAAATGTTTTTTAATTTATTCATTTACAGGATATGAGCATTGCCAGCTAAGCCAGCATTTATTGCCCATCCCTAGCTGTCCTTGAGAAGGTGATGATGAGCTGCCTTCTTGAACCGCTGCAGTCCCTGAGGTGTAGGTACACCCACAGAGCTGTTAAGGAAGGGAATTCCATGACTTAGACCCAGCGACAATGAAGAAACTGCAATATGTTTCCAAATCAGGATGGTGAGTGACTTAGAGGGAGATTTTCATGTGGTGGTGTTCCCAGTTTACTTATGATATTTCACCTCTTTCTTCAATCTGGAGCATATTCAAAAATTGCATTTAGGTGCTTCAGGAATATCATATACATCACTAAGGATCCTCGCCAACCAAGACAAGTCCTCTTGTTATTATTACCATGTCCATAAAACCTAGGAACAAATTAGACCATTTGACCCATCAAGTCTACCCTGCCATTCCATCATGGTTGATTTTTTTTATCCCTCTCAACCCCAATCTCCTGCCTTCTCCTTGTGATCTTTGACATCCTGACTAATCAAGTATCTATCAACCTCTGCTTTAAATATCCCCAATGACTAGGCCCTCACAGTCATCTGTTGCAATAAATTCCACAGATTCACCACCCTCCGGCTACAGAAATTCCTTCTCATCTCTGTTCTAAATGGATGTCCCTCTAATCTAAGGCTGTGCCCTCTGATTCTAGACTCACTTACTATAGGAAACATCCTCTCCACATCCACTCTATCTAAGCCTTTCAATATTCAATATTGAGATCCCCCTCATTCTTCCAAACTTCAGCAAGTGCAGGCCCAGACCATCAGACACACCTCATATGTTAATCCCTTCATTCCCAGGATCATTCTTGTGAAATTCCTCCGGACCCACTCCAATATTTTCTTAGATAAAGGGCCCAAAACTACTCATAATTCCCCAAGTGTGGTCTGGCCAATCCCTTATAATGCCTTATCATTGCTTTTATATTACAGCCTTCTTGGAATGAATGTTAACATTTCATTTGCCTTCCTTACCACCAACTTAACTGCAAACTAACCTTTCAGAAATCCTGCACAAGGAATCCCAAGTCCCTTTGCACCTGATTTTTGTATGTTCTCCCCATATAGAAAATAGTATATGCCTTCATGCCTTTCACTGCATAGATTAAAAGTTAAAAAGTCAAATTGTAGTTTTAAAAAGAGCACTAATCTGCATGTTGTTCATGGAAAATCTGATAATGATCAGAATGACTCAGGACGAGGTAGCCTTAGATGTACAATGTAAAATCTAAAAAGAGGCAAACAATATGGCTTACACTGGAGATGAACAGCAAATGAACGGTGAAAACTTGGCCAGCAGGAGCCACCTCTGCTCTTCAAGACTGCTTTGAGCACACTGACTGGTGCATGTTCAGGGAGGCTGCAACCGATGGCGACTCTACCATCTCAGAGGAGTACACAGCATCAGTGACTAGCTACATCAGCAAGTGCATTGATGAAATCACTGTGTCCAAGACCATCACTATATACTCCAATCAGAAGTCATGGATGACCGCGGAGGTGCGTGCGCTGCTAAGGACCCAAGACTCTGCCTTCAGAGCAGGTGACAAGGCAGACCTAACAACAACGAGGCCATCAGAAAGGCAAAGCGTGCACACACCCAGTGAATCCACAGCCCCTTCCAGGACAGCGGCGACACGTGGCACATCTGGGAGGGCATTCAGGACATCACCAACTACAGGACAACATCATCACCTGCCTGTGCTGGTGATGCCTCCCTCCCAGATGCGCTGAACAACTTCAACGCTCGTTTTGAGGCAGAAAATGACGTGGGAGCGAGGAAGACCGCCCCTCCTCCAAATGATCAGGTGGTGTGTCTTACCATGGCCGATCTTAGGAAAACTCTTTGCAGGGTCAACCCATGGAAGGCTGCAGGACTAGACAATATTCCTGGCAGAGTGCTCAGAGGATGTGCAGACCAGCTGGCAGATGTTCTCACTGACATCTTCAACATCTCCCTGAGCAGCACCATCATTCCAACGTGCTTCAAGGTCACCACCATCGTCCCCAAGCCGAAGAAGTCTTCAGTGTCCTGCCTCAATGACTACCCTCCTGTTGCACTCACATCCATCATCATGAAATGTTTCGAGAGGCTCGTCATGAGGCAAATCAAGAACCTGCTGCCCCCCACACTGGACCTCCTGCAGTTTGCATATCGTCCCAACCGCCTGCACCCTCCACCTGGCCCTCACCCACCTGGACAAAAAAGACATGAATGTTTGAATGCTGTTCATTGACTTCAGTTCAGCATTCAACACAATCATTCCTCAGCACTTGATTGGAAAGCTGAGCCTACTGGGCCTGAACACCTCCCTCTGCAACTGGATCCTAGACTTCCTGACTGGGAGACCTCAGTCAGTCCGGATCGGGAGCAGCATCTCCAACACCATCACATTGAGCACGGGGTCCCCCCCAGGGCTGTGTGCTCAGTCCACCGCTGTTCACTCTGCTGACCCATGACTGCGTTGCAATACACAGCTCGAACCACATCATCGTTCACCGATGACACAACCGTGGTGGGTCTCATCTGTAAGAACGACGAGTCAGCATATAGAGGAGAGGTGCAGTGGCTAATGGACTGGTGCAGAGCCAACAACCTGTATCTAAATGTGAACAAAACAAAAGAGGTGGTTGTTGACTTCAGGAGGACACTGAACGACTACTCTCCGTTGAACATCGATGGCTCCTCCGTAGAGATCGTTAAGAGCACCAAATTTCTTGGTGTTCACCTGGCGGAGAATCTCACCTGGTACCTCAACACCAGTTCCATAGCAAAGAAAGCCCAGCAGCATCTCTACTTTCCTCGAAGGCTGAGAAAAGTTCATCTCCCACCCCCAAACTCATCACATTCTACAGAGGTTGTATTGAGAGCATCCTGAGCAGCTGCATCACTGCCTGGTTCAGAAATTGCGCTATCTTGGATCGCAAGATCCTGCAGCAGATAGTGAGGTTAGCTGAAGGGATCAGCGGGGTCTCTCTTCCCGCCATTACAGACACTTATACCACACGCTGTAGCTGGAAAGCAAACAGTATTGTGAAGGATCCCACGCACCCCTCATACAAACTCTTTTCCATCCTGCCATCTGGCAAAAGGTACCGAAGCATTCAGGCTCTCACGACCAGACTGTGCAACAGTTTCTCCCCCTAAGCCATTAGACTCCTGAATTCCCAGAGTCTAGTCTGACACCAACCTAAACATACACATATACACACACAACTGAACACCACTCCACTCCCTTTTGCAACTTTTGCTCATTTCTTTCTCAATTCCTGCTAAAACATTGTTTACGTTTACATTTACATTTACATCATTTATTATTGGACAATAGACAATAGGTGCAGGAGTAGGCCATTCGGCCCTTCAAGTCAGCACCGCCATTCACTGTGATCATGGCTGATCATCCACAATCAGTACCCCGTTCTTGCCTTCTCCCCGGATCCCTTGACTCCGCTATCATTAAGAGCTCTATCTAACTCTTTCTTGAAAGCATCCAGAGAATTGGCCTCCACTGCCTTCTGAGGCAGAGCATTCCACAGATCCACAACTCTCTGGGTGAAAAAGTTTTTCCTCAAATTATATTGTAATTTGTCCTTTACTGGGCCTATTGTCTTGTTTATTAATTATTGTACTGTCTTGCACTATTTTGTGCACTTTATGTAGTCCCGTGTAGGCCTGAAGTCTAATGTAGTTTTGTGTTGTTTCACGTAGTCTAGTGTAGTTTTGTGTTGTTTCATGTAGCACCATGGTCCTGGAGGATCATTGTTTCATTTTTACTGTGTACTGTACCAGCAGTTATGGTTGAAATGACAATAAAAGCGACTTGACTTTACTTGAAATTAATTAAAATAAATTTGGCCACTGGTTTGGTTGTTCAGTCATTCCACAAAATCAGTTTGAACAGCATTTCAAAGATACTGAACTGAAGCCTACAGATATCCAACTAAGAACTTATACTGGAGATAAGATAACTCCTGTGAAAACGACATTCGTAACAGTGAAATGCAACAACCATCAAGCAATATTGGGCTTTCATGCGGCAAAAACAGGAGGGCCAGCATTGTGGGGCTGGGATTGGCTGAGACAACCACAACTTCCTTGGAGATCCATCCACCATTTGCATGCCGCATCCCCTGCAATAGAGTCAACTGAAAGTGAATTAAGAAAGCTACTAGGTGATGCCACAACAGTGTTCAAGGATAGTATTGGAAAACTCAAACATGTCAGGGGTAAAATAGTGTTAAATTAAACTGCCACACCCAAGTTTTACAAAGCCCGTACAGTTCCTTATATCATCCATGGCAAAGTAGCCAGTGAGCTAGATCATATGGAGGCAGAAAAAATACGTTTCAATGTTGAATGGAGTCTATGAGCAACTCCGGTGATCCCTGTAGACAAGCAGGACAGGTCTGTCAAGATCAGTGGAGATTTTAAGGTCACGATCAACCCAGTACTAAAAGTAGATCAATACTTTTCTGTTCATGATAGAGGATATCTTTGCCAGCCTTTCTGGAAGGAAACACTTCAGCAAAGTTGACTAAGCTGAGGCCTATGTAGATGGATAAAGAGTCCAATGTGTTTCTTACCCTAAACACTCATAAGGTGCTTCAATGCTGTCGTAGGCTTATCTTTGGAGTAGCATCTGCACCTGCATGCTGGCAGAAAGCTCTTGACCAAGATTCCGCAAGGCTGCCCAGGCACTCAATGTTACCTGGCTGTTACCATGCTCCACCCCTAAAACTCATTACTACAGATCAGGAAAAAATGAAAATGGATAAAGCAGTGTGAGGTGGCTTTCTAAAAGGCAAATGAAATGGTGACATCAGACACTGCAAGATCCACATTGTCCAGAGAATGTCCCCTGTGACGCAATGTTTTATGACACAGTATAGGTTGGTCATGTCACACGTTACGAGTGATGGAAGTGAACACCCTTTGCATCATGTTCCCTTACCACAGATTGACAAGGAGGTCTTGAGTCTGGTTTGGGGTGTAAAATGTTTTAACCAGTATTTGTACGGCAGAGAAATTACCCTCATTTCTGATCACCAACCAGCAGTGTCCATTTTCAACCCACAGAAGGTGTTCCACCAACAGCAGCAGCACAAATGCAGCGATGGGCTCTGTTTCTTGGTGGGCACAAATTCAAGATTGAATTCAAGAGGACAACTAATGGCAATGTCAATGAATTGTCCTGTTTACCCTCGATAAAGGAAATACCTGAAAAATTCACAAAAGCCGTCATTCCTCTTGATGTAGTCTCCATATCGTAAATCAAAAGTCTCCCTAGTACTGCAGAGATGTTCCAAAAGGAAACCAGAAAAGACCCCACACAGTCTCAGCTCTACATCGCCTCCCAAAATGGCTAGAATGTGCAGCAGAAATTCCAATTCCCCCGTTTTTACCAGCAATGGGATGAATGTGCCCCTGATGGGTTTGCCTTATGTGGGGATTGAGAGTTTTTATACCAGACAAACTGAGAGCTAGATTGTTAGAGGAGCTACATACCAGCCATCTACGCATGGTTAAAATGAACATGTTGGCTTGAAGCTTTGCCTGGTGGCCTGGGATAGATCAACAGATCAATCAGCTTGCTATGCACTGTTTGGGATACCAACATGTCCAGAAGATGCCAAGAGCAGTACCTCTCCATCCCTGAGAATGGCCTTTATTGCTTTGGCAGAGGATTCATGTGGATTTTACCAGACCATTCATGAGCACAAATTTCTTGGTAGTAGTGGATACAGCTACAAAATGGCTAGAATTGTTCCCAAGAGCCTTCACAATAGTCTCACACACTGCTGACGTGTTGAGAAGCCTTGTCTCAAGGACTGGCATTCCAGAACACTCAGTCAATGACAGTAGTCCAAGTTTGTTGCTGAACAGTTCTACTCATTCCTGAAAATGAATGGAATGAGACATCTACACCCTACCACCCAGCTACAAATGGTTTAATGGAAAGGTTTGTCCAGAGTATAAAAAACACACTGCAAGCTGTGTCAGCAGAACACACTACATTAACACTAATCAGAAGCTCGCCGATCTCTTCCTTGCACACCGCAATGCACTAACAACTCACTAGCTGGGACGTCCCTTGTACTCGCACCTGGATCTCCTCAAAACCAGTCTCAGGAGTGTGCAGGACAAACAGCTAAGACAAATTGAGGGCTCCTCAAACATGGAGGTTTGATGTTTCACTCCTGGACAAGCAACCTAGCAAGGGCCTACAGAGATGATCAAAAGTGAGTACATGGAAAGATTAAAGTCAGAAATGGACCACTTCCTTACAAAGCAGAGATTGCATCTGATGTCATCCGCAGAATACTCCTTGATCAGCTGAGGAGAGTAAAGTCAATTGTTTGAGAAGAAAGGTGTCAAGATCTGTCAGTACCACTTCCTGCAGTCGGAGATTCAACTCCTACAGCCATCACAGAGGCCCCAAAACCTGACATTTTTTCACAGTCACAGGTCTCTCCTGCCAAGTCAAGTGAATCCCCCCCAGCTTTCAGGAAAGATGTTATCCCTCAAGAGTAAGTAATCCTCCAAGGTGGTTAAATAATTGGGCCTGAATGGGACAATTTAAAATTTACTATGCTGCGGATGTCTATATGGTAGTAATATTATATAGTGTATGGTTTATGGCATACATCATTACACCACCATGTCATATATGAGCGCCTCAGTAAAAGAAAAATAAGTAGGCGATTATCCCGGCTCCTGTATTTTTCTTTTGATTAGTTTCTGGAGTTACAAAACATATCAAGAATATTGGTCAGTAGGGCTCAGAAGGGCCAAATGGCCAGGTTCTGTACTGTATTACTCTATGACACTCTCTGCCTCCCTATGCCTCTAAGCTTCATGCTATCTGCAAATTTGGAAATTCTGCCTGTTAATTCAAATCTAAATTATGATATAGATACTAAGAAATGTAGCAATCCGAGTATCAACCCTTGGGAAACTCTTTGGAACAACTACCCCACAGTCCCAAAAGCAATTGTTCACTACTAGTGAGAGAAAGACACAATTCTGGAAACATTCAGATGTGTGGAATGGTCTTCAGCCGGAAATGTTAACTCTTTGCAGATGCTGCCTGACCTGCTGAGCGCTCACAACTATTTCGACTTTTATTTAAAGTTTTCAGCATCTGCAGTTTTTAAAAAAATAATCTTTCCTTGTTTCCAATTATTTAACCAAAACAAGCTGATTACATTTGGGATTGATGAGGTCAGAACTCAGGGAACAGTGGGGATCTCAGAAGGTTGAGGTTAAAGAGGTGCAAATGTGTAAGCTTATGGAAGGATTAAAGACAAAAAAATTGAAGAAGAATTATCACCTTGGGAAGGGTGCATAACGCACTAAAACAAGGAAAGATCAAGAACTGCTCATACAATATTCTGACAGATTGTTACTAATTCCCCAGTGATACCCTTACACAGTCAGTAATGGCTTAATCAGTACCACAATCTGATCATATATTTTCCTGGCTTGTTTCGTCTTTCTATGAATAAAAGCTTTTCCTTTGCAAAAACAGTACTTATAAAGAGCATTATTATAAAAGGTGAACGAGCTGCTATCGGCAGGTCAGTTAGAAACCAAAGAAACAGATTGAAGGTGACTGGGAGAGAAGGACCACATGGAAGTTGCTCCTCAATTCCCTTGGAAAGATTTTTGTCCTAAACACCCCATTAGTGTACTAGCAGACCCTATCTCTTGCATGTCATACCTACCCTGCAGAAGGACATCTTTCAAATATATTTGCTGTTGCCTGCTTAACCAACACCTTCAAAGGAAACCCCATTCCTTTTCCCAATGGTTTGCAAAATCTACCTCAACTGCTCTTTTAACTCCCTTTTTGGTGGCCTGATCAACACTACAGAGTCTAGTGAGATCCAGATCATCACTACTCTTGGCGGAGGAAATGCTTTTATCCATCCCTCCCTCGTATGCATCTAAATCTATTTCCTCTGAAGAAATACATATTATCATATCATTGAGATATCAGTGACAAGCATAGTTCATTCTCTTAAATCTTTATTTTTCTCTTCAAAAATTAGATTCATTCACTCCAATGCAAAAAAAGAGGATAAATTACTTATTTATCATCTTTATTAATGCCCAACATATACCTCAGGTGTCTAAGTGGTGGAGAGCTGAAATGGAGGCTACAGATGCAGGATTGTCACTAAAGGGGTCTTTCAGAGAACATTCTTTCCACAGGAATTGAGGAGAATATGAATCTGAATCCCACAGGTGGTGACTGAGGCAAACTGTGGATATCATGTGACCTGCCAGACCCTTGTGGTTTTCTGTGTTTTCTGGTATTGCTTTAATTGGAGAGACTAGTACTTACTTTGGTGAGCAACACCACAGAAAGAAAACATTATTTATTATCTGTACAGTGAACAGACTACAAGTTTAGTTTTCCTTCAAGATTCTGTTTGTAGATTATCCAAAATCTGGGGGAAAAAAGATCCATCCTAAGTTTGTCAGATTTTAGATAATGCATTCGTAAAGTTTTGAAAGAAAAATAAGTAAGTGCAAATCCAAAGAGAGAAGCGAAAAATCATTTTGGTAGCAAAGCTCGGAGCCGCCTGCAGGGAATGTGAAGCATCAATCAGGTGGGTTGATTTTGGGAATTCAGAACACTGATCCAGAAAAAGAGAGAGTGAGAGAGGAAAGAAAAGAACACGCTCCAGCAGGAAATTTAAAAATCAATTTGGCTTTCTATTGCACCAGTAATAAGTTCAGGATATCTCAGAGATTATCATTGCCAAAGTAGGTTTGCTGCTAGGGTCTTGTCTTGGCTGAAATTGATGCCCTCAATGTGTGAGATGGGGTGGCTTGATCAGGCGCGGAGGTGAAAGTGGGCAGGAGCAGCCCTGTGATCCAGTATGCAACCAGTCCACTTTCCATTTCTCAGGTACAGTCGGTGTCCTGTCCAAAGATAGTATGAGGGGTGAAATCCCACCCAGCACAAGATATCATTCTTCAGGCTCTGGGCCTCTTGGTTACCAACGCACCTTGGCAATTAATTGATCCACCACGTGATGGGGAGACCTTCTGCTATGGGATAATTAAAAACTAGTGGTTGCTGTTTATTATTATGATTATGAGGACATGCAGTCCCCTTTTATTGTCATTTAGTAATGCATGCATTAAGAAATGATAAAAATGTTTTTCCAGAATGATATCACGAAAACACATGACAAACTGACTTAGAAACTAACAAAAACCACATAATTATAACACATAGTTACAACAGTGCAAAGCAATATCGTAATTTTGATAAGAACAGACCATGGCACAGTAAAAATCTCAGAGTCTCTCGAAAGTCCCATCATCTCAGGCAGACGGTAAACCTCCAGCGCCGCAAACTTGCCAATGCAGCATCCCGGAAGCATCCGACCATAATCTGACTCCGAGTCTGAAAAACTCCGAGCCTCCGACCAGCTCTCTGACACCGATGCACCGAGCACCATCTCTGCTGAGCGTTTCAACCCTGGCCCCAGCAACAGGCGATACCCAAAGCCAAGGATTCGCAGCCTTCGTCTCCGGAGATTCTCGATCGCACAGTAGCAGCGGCAGTGAAGCAGGCATTTCAGAAGTTTCTCCAGATGTTCCTCTGCACTTCATGGCTGTCCACTATCAAATCTGGATTGATGCACGGCCCCTAGTCACACATCGATATCAATTCAGAACGGCCACGCGCGCTGCATCATACTGCCATCCTCTCCTCCCTCCTGAAACAAAGAACAAAGAACAAAGGGATCACCCATTCAGAAACAGAGGCAAGATAAGATCTTTTCTCCCAGTGTTGTGAATCTTTGGAACTCTCTTCCTCCAAGAGGGTGGAAATAGAGCCTTTGAAGGCAGAAACAGTCAGACAGCAAAGCAGCTTATCCGGTAGAGTCGCTGCCCCACAGCTCCTGGGATTTGGGTTCAATCCTGAGCTCAGGTGTTGTCTGTGTGGAGTTCACATGATCTCCCTGTGGGTGTCCCGGTTTCCTCACACGTCCCAAGGTGTGCAGGTCAATAGGTTAATTGGTAAGTAACCACTCATGTGTAGGTGAATGGTAAAATCTGGGGGGAGTTGATAAAAATCAGTCAGTCAGTCGGTGCCATCCCAAATCCAGGGTTGGCGGCTATCCACCTCCATCTTCTTCGTTCTTGCGACAGCACCAAGTACAGCCTCTCCTCCAGTTGTTCTCGCTGGCCGCCTTGGCACCGCCCGCCACCACCCCCACTGAACTCGAGCCCGAGGCTGTGTCGGCCTCCAGCCGCGACCGCTTCTTCGAGCTCAGCCCTTCCTTAGGCGGAGGCCTTGGGCAGGTCCAGGCACACGGTGCAGCACCCAAGTTCATCATGTCTCTTCTAACTAAGTGCATAGCGTACGATTCGTAGATATGTGGTGAGGTTTTAATCTCTTCCACAGAAGATGGCCGTTGGCTCACAAGGAGCTCATCCGCCCTTTGTCAGGTCTTGTTTTTTTTAGTCCTGCTGGGCATCCTCACACCCTCCTCACCAGTCTAAGTCCAGTGGGGGAGCCGGCCCAAGTCGCCGACCACTGGCCGAGCGCCACGTGCCCGCCCCCCGCCGAATCTCTCCAAGCGTCCGGCACCCGACCGAAAAGATTGATAAGAATATGGAGAGAATAATTCACAGGGAAATCTGTAGGGAATAGAATTGCTTTATGAACTGACATAGACTTGGTGATCTGGTCTCCGTTGCTGGAAAGAAACACAGAAATCTCTCTGGTCATGAGAGCTGTTCTGTTCAGATATAAAGTTAGCATTGTCCTGCATCAATTGCTGTTTCTGGAGAAGGGTTGAGATCAGCTTCCACCATCCACTGCTTCTGCAAGTATTTCCCAAGTTCACTCTTATTTCTTAACTCTGCCCATCTGCACCTACCCCTTACTTCCAGATTTCCTTTTCCGCTCCCAAGTCAACCAATTTCCCTTAAGGCCTTGAAACTATTAACAAAATCATGCCCTAACCCTTTAAACTACAGGTATCACACAATCATGCCTCCTCCGTTCAGTGTGGTAGGAAAGCAACTGCAGTAATCTCTTGTACGCAGCAAGGAAACAGACTCTCTGGTCCAGCTTGTCCATACTGACCATGAAGTCTATTAAAACCAGAAGTTTCCAACCTCTTTTGTGTCAAGGAGCCTTGCCATGAACTGAGGAGTCTGTGGAGTCCAGGTTGGGAACTCTTGATCTAAACTAATCTTATTTCCCCATATTTGACCTATATCCACCTAAACCTCTCCTATCTATCTGTCCAAATGCTGTATCTTGTAAATGATGTTATACCTCTACAACCATTTCCTCTAACAGCTTATTCGGTACACTCACCACCTTCTGAGGGAAAACGTGGCCTCTCAAGTCCATTTGAAATCTTTCTCCTCTCATCTTAAACCTCTGTCTTCTGTTTTTTGATTTCCCAGCCATGAGAATGAAGGAATCCAGGTGAGGTCTAACCAAGGATTTGCATCACTAAGGCATAACATTCACCCCTTTCACTCAGATTCTCCAGAGAGAGGGACTGACCTCTGCCTCCCACCAGTCAGTGTAAAACATACCTTTAAAACAGATCAGATCAGTCCTAATACTTTGAAGGAAAGTTTGAACTTCAATACAAAATACCACCAATCTGCAGAAGGGATATTGCAACTCCTTCTTATTTTTATTTAATTGCACCCATCAATCTTTATGAGTTAAGGTATTCTTCCAGTCATGTGACCACTACATCTCCGGACATTATCAGTGGCTGGGATGAAGGGAGTTGCTGCTCAAGGACTGGAACAATGCTGCCATCCTGTGGTCAAACTGGAAGTGAACAAACTCCAGACAGAGAAAGACCTGCTTTGCTGTAGCACCTCAAAAACCTGTCAGCAATTCCAATCAAATATATTTGAAATATGTTTGATACAACAATGTAGAGAATGCAGCAGCCAAGTTACACACAGCAAGATCTCACACACAGCAATGACAAGCACAGTTCTGCTCAGCATACCATAGAAAGGCTATGACATGCATTGGAGAGGATGCAGAAAGTCACCTGGATTATGGGGAAAGACTGAATAGGTCTGGGTCATTTTCTTTGTAGTAGGGGGGGCTGAAAGAGGGAAACCTAAGAGAGTTATATAAACAGACTAGTCTGTAAAAAAATTTTCCTTCAGGCAGTGGTTATAGAGTAAAGCAGCACAGAAACAGGCCCTTCAGCCCAACTTGTCCATGCCAACCCAAATTTCCATTTTAGCTAATCCCATTTACCTGTGTTTGGCTGATATCCCCCTCAGCCTTCCTGAGCATGTACATACCTATCCAAGTACCATTTATATGTTGCTAATGTACCTGCCTCAACAATTTCTTCTGACAGTTCCTTCCATGTAATGCCCATCTTCTAGAGCAGGGGTTCCCAAACTTTTTTATGCCATGGACATCTACCATTAATTGAGAGGGCCATGGACACCAGTTTGGGAACCCCTGTTCTAGGATGAATAAGCTGCTGTTCAGTTTCCTATTGAATCTCTCACCATTCACCTTAAATCTATACCCCACAGTCCTGATTCTCTAACACTAGGAAAATGATTATTTCCATTCACCCTCTCTGTATATTATACTTCCAAAAGATCACCCTTCATTTTTCTACACTGTCTTGAAGTGAAATTGTACAGTGCCTCAAGCTAGAAGGCATAGCTTTGGGGGGAATCTGAGAGAAAACCCTTATCCCCCGCAGGTGGTTGGAATCTGGAACACTTTGCCTGAGGAAGTGGTATAGGCAGCAACTCTCATATCATTTAAGAAGTATCTAGTCAATCACTTGAATCACCAAGGCAGTGATTCAAGTGCTGGCAAATGGGATTAGTATAAATAGCTACTTGATGGTCAGCAGAGACATGGAGGGCCGAAAACCCTGTTTTTTGCTCTATGACTATGACTCCAAGTTTTCTTGACTAGTGCAGATCAAAGGATAAATATTAGGCAGGGTGTCATCTCACCACAACCAATATCTTCTCAAACCATCGGAAAGAGCAGACAGAGTCTCTGACTAATTGCTAAAGATGTTGTTAAACTGAAAATAAAGAGACGCAATTAAACAGGAAAGGGTAGAAGAAAGATTATGAGGATCTTGCCAGCTTTGGAGGTTTTGAGTTATAAGGTGAAGCTCGTTAGGCGAAGGTATTCTTCAATGTGGTGTGAGAGGCTGGGGGGTGATCTCATAAAAGTTTATAAAAACATGAGGAGCATAGTTAAAATGAATGGTCACAAGTCTTTTCCCCAGGGTAAGGGAATCTAAAACTAAACAGCACAGAACACAGGATACATATTTTAAAGTACAAAGTAATTTTATTATAAAAGTGCATTTATGTGCTCATATGCAACTCAGAGATTCATTTTCTTGCAGGCATACTCAATAAATCTAATAACTACAATAGAATCAATGACAGACCACACCGACAGGGCAGAAAACCAAAGGACAAAAAACAGTGCAAATACAAAAAGAAAGAGAAATAAATAAATAAATAAATAAATAAGCAATAAATATCAAGAAAATGAGATGAAGAGTCTTTGAAAATGAGTCCATCGGTTATGGGAACATTTCAATGATGAGGTAAGTGAAGTTGAGTGAAGTTTTCCCCTTTGCTTCAGGACCCTGGTGTTTGAGGGGTGATCACCATACCTGAACCTGGTGGTGTGAGTCCTGAGGCTCTTGTACCTTCTTCCTGATGGCAGCAGTGAGAAGAGAGCATGTTCTGGGCCGTGGGGGAATTCCCTGATCATGGATGCTGCTTTCCTGTTTTGTGCATTTGTGCTCAATGGTGGGGAGGGCTTTACCTGTGATGGACTGGGCCATATCCATTACATTTTGTAGGATTTTCCATTCAATACTGGGCTGTAATGCAGCCAGTCAATATACTCTCCATCACACATCTATAGAAGTTTGTCAAAGTTTTAGATATCATGCCAAACCTTCGCAAATTTCTAAGGATGTAGAGGCATTGCCAAGCTTTCTTCATAGTTACACTTACACACTGGGTTCAGGACAGGTCCTTTGAAATTATAACACCAAGGAATTTAAAGTTGCTGTACCTCTGATCCCCAATGAGGATTGGCTCACGGACCTCCGGTTTCCTCTTGGTGAGGTCAATAATTAACTCCTTAGTCTTTGCTCACATCGAGTAAGAGGCTTTTGCTGTGGTACCACTCGGCCAGATTTTCAATCTCTCCTATATGTGGATTTGTCACCACCTTTGATTTGGCCAACAACAGTGGTGGTGTCAGCAAACTTAAATATGGCATTGGAGCTGGCCTTAGCCACACAGTCATAAGTGTAAAGTGAGTAGAGCAGGCGGCTAAGCTCATAGCCTTGGGGTGCACCTGTGCTGATGGAGATTGTGGAGGAGATATTTTTTGTCAATCTGAAACGACTGGGGACTGCAAGTGTGGGAATCAAGAATCCAATTGCACGACGAGGTATTGATGCCAAGGTCTTGAAGCTTATTGACTAGTTTTGAGGTATGATAGTATTGAGTGTCAAACTGTACTTGATAAAGAGCATCCTGCTGTATGCACCTTATCTGTCCAGATGTTCCAGGGTTGAATGAAGAGCCTATGAAATGGTCTTATGCTCTTCTGGTCATACGCTGTGGACCCGTTGTGCTAGTAGGCAAATTGGAGCAGATCCAAGTTACTTCTTAGGTAGGAGTTGATATTTTTTTTTGCAAACCTTTTCATCACTGTGGATGTAAGTGCTGTTGGATGATAGTCACTGAGGCAGGTTACGAACTTCTTCTTAGGCACTGACATAATTGAAGCCTGCTTGAAGCAGGCAGGTACCTTAGACTGTCAAAGCAAGAGATTAAAGTTCTCAGAAAACACTACAGCCAGTTGATCCACACAGGTCTTTAGTACTCGGCAGGTACCCCATCTGGGCTGGATGCTTTCCATTGGTTCACCCTCCTGAAGGGTGTTCTCATGTCAACCTTCAAAACTGAAATCATGACTCTTTGGCCCACAATGTTGTGCTGACCTTTTAATCTACTCTAATATCAACGTAACCCTTTCTTGTCACATAGCCCTCTAATTTTCTGGCAGCCATGCATCTATCTAAGAGTCTCTTAAATGTCCCTCATGTCCCTCTGATTCTGCCACCACACTTGACAGTGCGTTCCGCATACCCATCACCCATCACTCTCTGCGTAAAAAAACACATATCTCTGATATCCATAGCTTAATGTCAGAGGGGAAAGATTTGAAAGGCACCAGAGGGGAAAATTTTTCACCTAGGGAGTGGTGGGTATGTGGAATGAACTGCCAAAGGAATTTGCCAGAAGCAAGCACCATTATGTTTAAAAGATATCTAGACAGGTACATGGATGTGGACCAAATGTAGGGAGATGGGACCAGCTGAGTAAGGCAACATGGATGAGTTAGGAGAAAGCATCTGTTTTCTGTGCTGTGTAGCTCTATGACTCAAATTGTTATTTTCCGACATGAGTGGACCCTTCCCCTGATAGTACACAGTCTCAGGGTAACAAGGCACCTATCAAAGATGAGCAGAAGTTTCTTCTCTCAAACGGAAGTGAATCTGTGGAATTCTCTAGCTCAAAGCAGCATTAGGGTGGAATCACTAAATATACTCAAGACTGTGCATGAAGGAATTTGAATGGGAGGGGAGTCAAGGGTAAAGAGGCCCAGGCAGAAGAGTGGATCCAGTATTACATACCAATGAATGGCAGAGCAAGCTTAAAAAACAATTGATCCACTCATGCAAATGCTTATGTACTTATGCAATGCATTTAATCTCAGGCAGTGGTTAAATATCAGACAAATCAACCAGGCACCTTTGGAGAAGAATGCTCCTCCTCTATGAAAAGGAAACTAATCCAGAAATTTGATTTGGGTCTTTTGGCTTGTTGCTGTAACTACTTCCTGTAGAAGTGATCTCCACCCCTACTCTACTGCTTTTAGAGGCTCAAACAATTCAGCATGTCCCAGTAGACCCTCACAAATATTTATTGATACCACCATCATCATCAGTGATCACTCATAGTCGAGTATGATTCTTCTCCTGGTGATTGTTCTGGTCATTTGTGGGTCTTAAAATGACTGAAGAGGCCGACCATAATCCACAAGTCCTATTGCATTGTTGGCAGGTGTAGGTCCTTGAAGTGGTGGTGGATGTAGTTGGTTGGGCCTTTCCCAGTCTCTCCTTACGTTGAAGCCCCTTAGCCGCAGTGGCACAGTGGAGGTATCCTTTGAGCCGTGCTGTCCCCTCATAGACTGTCCTTCTCCAGCTTTCCCTATCCTGTGCTAATTTCTCCCACCCATTCAGGCTGTTGTGGCGCTTCCTCAGGTGGGTCTTGAACCTCTTTTTCTGCCCTCCAGGAGTGCACTTTGCACCTTTGAGCTGGCTGAACAGGAGTAGTTTATTGGAGTTAAAGGAGTCATTGATGCACTATCAAAAGCACCCTATTGGGATGTACCATGGCTTGAAGTTGCAAAGAACTGCAAAGCGTTCCGAATGCTGCTCAACACATCATCTATCTACACCTGTTGCTGTCCCCATAAAGCAGTCAACATAATCAAAGGCCCCCTCTGCCCTGGACAGTACTTTGTTTCTCCACCCAATAGGAAGAATATACAAGCAGCTAAAAGTACATGCCACCAGCTTCAGGAACAACTTCTATTGCATATTTATAGGACTATCAATTGGATCTCACAATCTTCCTCATTGTGCCCTTTGCACCATATTATCTACCTGCTCTGCGCTTTATCTGAAACTGTAACACAAAATCTTGCATTCTAATTTTGCTACCTCGATAACTGTTGTGATGAAATGATCTGTGTGGATAGTAGGCAAAACAAGGTTCCAGTGGTTCAACTTTCTTTGGGTAAAGAGCCAGATGGTAAATTCTAACTTGGCCTTATTTCGTCCAGGAAAGTTAAGTTGCTGGACATGGTACATGTTGGAAAATGGAGTCACCAAATGAGGAGCTGAGCTAATCTTTCTCCTATTGACTCAAACAGCTGTGAAATTCCTCATGGGCTCCCTTGGGCCTCCTTTGTTACTGCACCAGCATGCTAGTCTACATTTGGCTTCTGTTTCTAAAATCCCCAGCCATTAGAGAAAGTTGAGAATGTTTCCCAAAGGGATCCAGGCAGCTATTAGAGCAAATAGCAATCAGCAAGATGCAGCCGTAGAATAAGGGAGGCTTAAATTCTCAATGCCTTTCAGGAGAGTGCTTCACAGGGTGACAGGTGTCTGATGAAAGACCTCATTTTGTACAGACATGAAGTACCCAGCACTGAGGTAAGGACACGGCTCTTCTTTAACTGGCTCTCCATTCAGAGGTAGTGTACTGACAGAGTCAAGTCAAGTCAAGGTTATTGTCACGTGCACAAGTATAGTGAGGTAAAGCTACCAAGAGAAACTTGTTTGCACTGGCATCACAGGCATATAGCTACAGATGGCACGCAAAATATATATTATGTACATAAATTATACGAGGCAGAGAAGAGAGAGAAAAAACTTAAATACATATATAAGGCATAGGTGCAAATAAAGAGACACAATCAGGAGCACAAATCCATGGTAAAGCAAAAGGTGGTCCTTAGTGTTATGTTGCTGAGGTAAGGTTAGGGTTGAGCTGGTTGGTTCAAGAGCCTGATGGCCGAAGGAAATTTACTGTTCCTGAACCGGGTGGGGAGAGAATTCAAGCTTCTCTACCTCCTGCCTGATGGCAGTACCAAGAAGTGAGAAAGGGCCAGATGGTGGGGATCTTTGATGATAGATGCCCTCCTGTAGACGATTTCAATGGTGGGGAGGGATGTGTCCGCTGAATGCCGTTGTGCTGAGGTGTCAAGCCATTCTAGACAAAGGAAAGGGAGTTCCCATCAACTGTTTGTTTCACCCACTTGGAGGGTTTCAGTATCAACAAGGTTACTGCGTTGGTCAGAACTGGCAGGGATGTTGTATTGGGAGGCGACATTCCGACTGGTTCCCCAGTAAATGTTAGTGTAAACTCAGCACGTGTAAAATTGGAACAGCATCTCCCTCAGATCCTCTTTAAATCTTTCTCCGGTTATCTTAAACTGTAAACCAATATAGAGCAATTCAGAACAGGCTCTTCAGCCCACGGTTTCATGCTAAATTAATTTTGCATACCCCCCCCATCCTCTGCATGTTCATTAAGATCTTCTTAAACGCCTCTGTCAGATCTGGATGGCAGGGAGAACAGGGCCGATGGGACCATGTAGGGAGACTTGTCAGGCTTGTTTTCCCTGGACTGGAGGAGAATGAGGGTTCCTGACTGAGGCATACAAAATTACAAGAGGGAGAAATGGGTTTCAGATTGAGAAACTTTTCCCATTAGCTCGCACGTCTATAAACAGAGCACTTATGCTTAAGGTGAGGGTAGAAGATTTAGAAAGAGGGTGATTGGAATCTGAAGTACAATATTTGGGGAGATTGTGGTGGCATTTAGGAATAATTTAGATGAACACCAGGGTTTGAAGGCTAAGTGCTGGAAAAGGGATTAGTATGGAGAGACACTTAACCACAGCGTGACTGTGATAGGTTGAAGGACCTGTTTCCATGCCATGTGACAATGACACCCAATCACTTTACTTCTTGCTTTCCATTGGAGCTCTGCACAGTGCATCGTGACCACCCTTAATCGTCCTGACAATCCTGATGCTGCTCCAGATCCTCCCAGATAATCTATAATCTACAATCTCAAGACAAACAAAATAGCAAACAAAAATTCATTGTTATATCAAATAAATCTGAAGAGCAACATGGAGGACTCCATTAGATCCACACAGCAGAAGGGTGAGTCTTCACAACAGAGGAGTTAGTATACTCCCACTCTGTGTTAATGTCCAAAAGCAACATACCCTTTAGTCACCTGATTTGCCTGTTCATGTAGAGTCAAGGCTTGCGATGTATAAGTGATACTTTTCTGAATACATCATAACCTGTCTAGTGTTTCCAGATATCTTTCAATCTAGTCCCGATAAATAGTGTCAGCCTGAAACTTCAACTGTTTGGTCACCTCCATCAATTCTGCCTGATCTGCTGACTTCCTCAAGCATTTTGTGTGTTGCTCCATCAATCTAACTTACTCTTCATAACAAAAGGCTCTGCAAAAAGACCTAATAGTATTGTATGGAGGGTGACCATGACATATTTTCAGTACACACTTCTGTAGGTATAATAACAGGCATTTATCTGAGATTCCCAATTAGTGCAAAGGAAGAGCAGTCAGTTTTCCTGGTTCAAAAGACTTTCTACAAAGGAGTCACTTTAATATTTTGAGAACTCAGCCTGAATTGCTGAGGTTCTAGCTTGGACAGTACTTCTACGAAGTGCATGGTGAGAGGAGATATACAGCCTTTCATATATTTGTTTTCTCCTGTATTTGCAGTGTTGACTGAATAATATTATCACTGGGTCCTGCTACCTTTAGGCAGTGAGTTGTGATAAGCTTGAATTGGATAAAATACTCATGTTGATCCAAGAATCATACTGGACTGCAGTGGAAGAGTTCCCTAATCATTTTTTTTCCTAAAAAAATGTTCATAATAGGTCTATAAAAGATATGCACCCTTTAAAATTGTTGTCCATGGGATGTGATTATCATTGGGCAATGCCTACACCAACAATAACCCTTCTCTCGTTACCTTGGTAAGATGATGCTTAGGAATCAATAATGTATTTGCATGGAATCAGCATGTACAATGTTGGAAGGCTGCATATTGGCCACACTGGGAGGTCTGTGCCTTGGAGGGAACCTTCAAGAAGGTGTTGCTTCCACAACAGCACTGTCTTCTCCTGTTAAATTTAAGAAAATGGGCTACTCCCTAGTCAATGGTGGTGAAATATTGCAGCTCATACAAGTGCAGCAACAGTCAGAGAGAATGGCTAACATTGAGTTGTATGGTGAGGAAGGTAACCAAGTGAACCCTACTGTCTTATATATCGTCAAGCTGTGTTTTATCACGGGCTTCACGTAACGTTACGGTTATTGCAATGCTTTACAGGGTTTAATTCCCACCACTGCCTGTAAGGAGTCTGTATGTTCTCCCTCTGACCACATGGGTTTCCTCCCACATTCCAATGGTGTATTGTTATGGTTAGTGAATTGTGAACAAGCAATGTTGCCGCTGGACGCGTGGTCTCACTTGCGGGTCACTCAGCACAATCCTTCCTGATTTGATTTGACGGAAACAACGCGTTTCTCTGTATGTTCTGATGTACAGTTCTGTGCAGAAGTCTCAGGCAAATATAGACAGCTAAGACTTTTGCACATTACTGTAGTAATTTTATGTGTTGCACTGTACTGCTTCCTTAAAATAACATATTTCATGACAGGTGAGTGATGATAAATCTGATTCTGATATGGGTGCCTATTGAGCACTGAGAGTGGGAAAGGCACAGGGAGAGGGTATTAATGGTTGGGAAAATGGGAAGAGAGAGGGGAATGGAGTGGGAAGTACCAGAGAAATATTCCATAATGATCAGTAACCCAATTGTTTAGAATCAAATTACTTTGCCTGGCGTCTCAGGGATGGGTTTGTCTTCTGCACTCATGCCATCCCCACTCCAGCACTTCTTCTCTGCCATCTGTCCCACACCCCTCCCGCAGTGTTCCACCCTCACCATTCCCAACATTCTTTGCTCCCGCCAGAGTTACAAACTTGCTCTCCGCTCCAAGTTGACAAATACAGTGTTGTGCAAAAGTCTTAGGCACCCGAGCTATATTTATGTGCCCAAGACATTTGCACAGTACTGTGCATGTGACAAATAAGACTAGTGAGCACATGGGTGCGGTGATTAGAACTGCTGTCTTCCCACTCCTACGAGCCACGTTCATTTGCGACCTCGGGGCACTGTCTGTATGGAGCTTATATGTTTTCCCTGCGACTCTGTGGGTTTCTCCTAGTGTTTTGACTTCAGCATCTCAAAGGTGAGCAAGTCAGTAGACTACTGGGCTACTACAAATTGCCCCTAGAGTGCAAGTGGATGGTGGAATCTGGTCCAAATTGGTGAGGATAAAATTGGAATGGTGCAGGACTGGTGTGAATGGGTGCTTAATGGTCAGCATGAACTCAATGGACTTTAAGGCCTATGCTATGTGACCCTGTGACTCCATAAGTACTCCATCACAGGAGTGGGTTAGATAGTGGAGAGTCTGTCAAGAATCTATGGGGCAAATCACACTGAACAAAACTACTCTGCTTTGATGCCAATGGTCCCGTGCAGGAGCTGGTCAATGTGACTGTCCAACTGGAAGTTAAACTGCCCTCTCATTGCCATCACCTGACCCTCACACATTTTCATTGTATAATTCCGAAGTATTATTTGCATGCTGTCTGAGTCTGGGACTTAAACTCATGACCTTCTGACTCAGAGATGAGAAAGCTATTACCAAGCAAAGCATGTACTTATAATAAAATGCAAAAAAAAAGCAGTACAAGTCATATTTACATATAATTAGCTTGCTGTTTTGATGTCACTCTGTTTTGATGTCACTCTGTTTTGGACCACAGCCAGCATTAAAATAGTCAAATAAGATATAATTTGACACAGTTGTGCCACAGCCAGCTTTAGCACAAAATTCTGTTGAAATAGGTCATCAAGGGGTCAACTACAATGTCCAATATACCTAACTGCATTCAATAATTGGTCCCCACATTATGTGAGGGTGTGGGGTCCATTGGAAGGTCCCATCCGAAGCAAACAAAATCTTCATCAAGGACATCTAAGTGTGTGTTGAAACAGGTGGAGGCCATTTGGCTCTTCAAGTATTCCTCCATTCAATGAGATAACAATCTCAATCACAGTTCAACTCTGCTCCCATCCCCAGGTTTGGTAACTCTCTATAAGGGATCCCTCTATTCCAACCTCTTGAACTTCTCTGCATTAATCAATTCTCCCTTGGCTGTGCTTTCAACTGATGAGGCACAAATTTCTAGAATTCCTTTCCTAAACTCATTCTTGATCAATGGGTTTTTAGATATTCAACAAATTAAGAGATGTGTGGTTAACACAGGAGAATAGCACTAAGTATAAGGTTAATGCCAATCTCTCCAAGTGATGGAGAGGACAAGGGAGCCAGGGGCCTATTCCTGCTTCTATTACAATTCCTCTTCCTTGTTTCTCCCAAAACCTAGATAGGGTAGTTAAGAAAGCTTATGGGGTGTTAGCTTTCATAAGTCGAGGGACAGAGTTTAAGAGTTGCGAGGTGATGATGCAGCTCTATAAAACTCCCGTTAGGCCACATTTGGAGTATTGTGTCCAGTTCTGATCGCCTCACTATAGGAAGAATGTGGACGCGTTGGAAAGGGTACAGAGGAGATTTACCAGGATGCTGCCTGGTTTAGAGAGTATGGATCATGATCAGAGATTAAGGGAGCTAGGGCTTTACTCTTTGGAGAGAAGGAGGATGAGGGGAGACATGATAGAGGTATACAAGGTATTAAGAGGAATAGATGGAGTGGATAGCCAGCGCCTCTTCCCCAGGGAACCACTGCTCAATACAAGGGGACATGGCTTTGAGGTAAGGGGTGAGAAGTTCAAGGGGGATATTAGAGGAAGGTTTTTCACTCAGAGAGTGGTTGGTGCGTGGAATGCACTGCCTGAGTCAGTGGTGAATGCAGATACACTGGTGAAATTTAAGAGACTAGTAGACAGGTATATGGAGGAATTTAAGGTGGGGGGTTATATGGGAGGCAGGGTTTGAGGGTTGGCACAACATTGTGGGCTGAAGGGCCTATACTGTGCTGTACTATTCTATGTTCCATGTTCTATCTCTTTGACCACTTGCCCTATTATCTCCACATGAGCCTTGACGTTGAAGTTTCCTCCGATGCCTTTTTTACATCTTTTATAAACAGGAAATCTAAGCAGGCTCATGACATTCAGCCCCTCTTGCCTGCTCCATCATTCACTAAGATTTTGGCTAATCTTTTACCTTAACCTCACTTTCCTCGGCTACCTCTACATCCTTAGGTTCCCTAACATCCAAAAATCTCTTCCTAGTGTTGTATACATTCAGTGACACAACTTCCACATCTTGATATGTACAGAATTCCAAAGATTCCCTGTATCTCTGGATGAAAAGCATTTTTTTCTCTTCTCTCTCTTGAATAACCAAGCCATGATCATTGATTCTAGACATTCTAGCCAGGAGAACCATTGTCACTGCATCTATCCCACAGAGAAGGAGTTTTGTTCATTACTAATGAAATCACCTCTTGTCTTTCTGAACTCTATTGAAGATAGGCTCAGTATGCTTAATTTCTACCAATCAGACTATTTCCTTTTCCAAGTATCAGTCTGGTGAACTTTCAATCCATTCCTTCTTTCACAAATATTCCTCACCTTAGGTGAGGTGACCAGAACGGTGAACAATATTCCAGATGTCCCTTATGTTTTCAGTAACATATCTGCAAATTAGGGACTGGTCATTTAAAACTGAAGTATGGGGAAATTTCTCCTTTCAAATTGTAACAGATCTCTGGAATTCCTTCCTCTTCAGGATGGTAAAGACAAAGTGATTAGTATTTTTTTAAATGGAAAGAGATAAATATTGAAAAGATCCAGGAATGTGAAACGGGCACAATATATATAACACTGCAGAAACATATATTTTATTATAAATAAATATATTTTGTGTTTATGTGTTTACTTGCTATTTTGTATGTGCTATATACAGTATATGCTATATGTATCTTGTGCAGCTTATGACTGTTGGTACTGTGTTCTGCACCTTGGCCCCAGGGGAACACTTTCTTGTTTGCCTTAAGTCAGATATTCACGTACGGTTGAATGATAATTAAACTTGAACTTGAAGAGGAGTTTAGACCAGCATAGATCAGTGATGATCATATAGACTAGCTAGGGAGGCTTGACTGTTGCTTATTCCTGCTTCTAGTTCTTTGTATAATCAAGCAACGCACACAAAATGGTGGAGGAACTCAGCAGACCAGGCAGCATCAATGGAAAAAAGTACAGATGACGTTTCGGGCTGAAACGTTGACTGTACTTTTTTCCATAGATGCTGCCTGGCCTGCTGAGTTCCTCCACCATTTTGTGTATGTAGCTCAGATTTCCAGCATCTGCAGACTTTCTCTTGTTTGTGTCTTTGTATTTTCACTCTTGTTCTCAAATCAAGACACTATTTGCCTTCCAAATTGCTTGCTGTACTTGCATGTTAATTTTTTGTGATTCATTTACAAGATCACTCAGTTCTCACTGAACACCACCATCTTTCAATCTTTTGTCATTTAAAAGAGGATGATTGTATATACCTTTTTATTCCTTCTCCAGTCCTTTGTCTTTTCCACTTATCACCTCCCAGCTTTTTACCTCATACCTCCTCCCCACGCACCTGGCCTCACCTATCACCTTCTAGATTGTCCTCTTCCCCCCTTCCCCCCTTCCCCCCCCCACATTCTTATTCTACCGTTTCCTCCCTTCCTTTCCAGTCCTGAAGAAGGGTCTTGACCTGAAATATTGATTATTTATTCATTTCCATAGATGCTGCCTGACCTGTGTTGCTCTGGACTTCCAGCATCTGCAGAATCTCTTGTGTTTGTGACTCTTCACTTGTCTATTTCCTACACAGGCTCATTTGCGACCCCCCCCCCCCCCACCACCACTACTCCCTGCATCATCCAACTTTGCGAAGGACACTATAGACTTCTGTTGATAAAGAAAGAATTGCTTTCTAGTACCTTTTGCATCTTCTTTGGGACATCCCAAAAAAAGCTCTACATACATCGAAGAAATTAATAACTTGTGTAATATATGGAAAACAGACAGCCATCTGCTTCAAACAGCACATTGTCTGATGAACTAATGTTGGTGGTGAGATAAATATTGAATACAAAACATGCAAGTAGAATTCCCTGATCCCAGAGAATGATAGCTGATGTAGCCCAGAAATAGTCCCTTCAATCCATCACTTGATACTAACCATCAAGCACCCATTTAAACTAATCCTAAATCTTATATTTTGATATAAACATAGTCAATAACTCCACTCTATATTCTGCCACTTAAGAAGCAATTACAGTGGCCAACTAACCTACCATGTCCTCGGCATGTGGGAGGAAACTGGAGCAGCCAGAGGAAACTCACCTAGTCTAAGAGATAATCTGCAAACTCCACTCAGGCAGAATCCAAGGTCAGGATTGAATCTGGGTCTCTGAAGCTGTGAGACAGTGGTTCTGCTAGCTGTGCTACAAACTTCTTTACATCTATCTGGTCACTTACCCCTGAAGAAACCCCTGGTTCTGGAGGACCAGGTGTGCAACCTTTCTGCCTTCAACACACGAGTGTAGGACAATAGCTACAAAATATGGCTGCCTGTCCACACGCAACAGTGGTCACAAACATTACACCCTACACTCAATTAAACCAGTGTGTCTTCATCTACGTTCCATCTACCATTAGAAGCTGATTGAAATATCAGGTGAGGCTTTTCTATTGTTGATTTTCCCATATCTACCTACTTAGCATTCAATACCCTAGATATGGCCTTCTCTATATTAAAGACCAGGCACAGACTAGGTGGACTGCTTTGTTGAGCACCTGTGTTCCCTCCACCATTGTCTCCGGAAGCTCCTGATTACAAACCACTTTAATTGTCCTTCCATTCCCACATGATTTGTCTATTCTTGGCTTTCTCCACTCACAGGGTGAGGCCAAGTGCAAACCTGAGGAACAGCAGCTCACATTCTTCCCGGGTAGGTTTCAACCCAGTGGCATGAAAATTGTAATCTCAAATTTCAGATAACCTTCTCCCCATCTGTCTATTTCTATCTCCTCCTGCACATATGCAAACCCCATTCACACCCAGCCCCCAATCACCTGGTTTCTTTTCCCTCCTCCACCCTCTCCATCTGCCCAACGTCCGGACACTCAATCACTGGGTCCCCTCCCCACCTGCCCTCATCTAGTTCCATGCTCCATGTTTCTTTCCTATCAAATTCCACCAGTAGCTGCCCTTTGTCACCTCCACCTATCACCTCCCTGCCTACATCATTGTTTCCGACTTCAATTCAAATTTCCTCTTTTTTATCATAAATTGTTCAATGCTTCAGAGGAGTTATATTAGGCATTATATGCAGAAATCAGGGCAAATAATCAGAAAGCTTGCTTTACTAGATAGGATTCAAGGGAGAGAGACAAGCAAAAAAGTTTAGAGTAGTGACAGCTGGAAGTCTGACCAAGGAAGGGTTTTTGACATACACAAATCCATCCCTGACCATTAACAACAATGGAGGCCAATAGCTCATCTGGGTTGGCTGGAAAGATTGTCAAACTGCTTCCTGGACCAGAATGGTTCTCTGCTTTTTAGGGGAGATGGGATTCTCTGATGAGGCTGATACAGCATCTCCATAATCTGGCTGACTATCTGAATGCAGAACGCAAAACCTGACTGCTCACCATGTTGGAGGCACAGGAGACTGGAGGTGCTAGGAGCAGCAAGTGCTGAAGGGACTCACCAGGTCAGGCAGCATCTATGGAGGGGAAGAAACAGTTGGAATTTCAAGTTGAAACCCTTCATCTGGACTGAAAAATAAAAGGGAGATAAACAGTATGAAAATATGAAGAGAAGGGGTGGAGCAAAAGCTGGCAGATGATAGGTAGATCCAGCTGAGGGGGTGAAAGGCAGATGAGGGAGGGATGACATCAGAATATGGGAGATGATAGGTGAAATTGGCACCTTCTTCTGCGCCACCATCCTCTCCTATCAGATTCCATCACCTTCAGCCCTTCCACCTCTTACCTCACAGCTTCTGATATCATTCCCACTCTCCCTCCTCCCTCATCTGCCTGTAACACCCCTCCCCCCATAGGATCCACATATCATCTGCACCCACTTCCTACCTCTTTATAATGGGCAGATCTCCTTTATGTTTCATTCCAGATGAAACATCATCTATCTATTTCCTTCCATAGATGCTGCCTGACCTCCTGAGTTCCTCCAATACTTTCTGTATTGGTTAGCTGTCACTTTGTTTCCACTAGGTATATCCGGTTTTTACCCACTCCACCACACTCACTACCTCACCCCCTGTCATCAATTCAATTTCTCTACCCCATCAACATAAAGCATGCCCAGTTCAAGTATAATTTCCCTTTAAACTGCCTTAATAAGGTGCTTTATTGCAACTATAGAAGTACAGTTATCACTACATGAGTGTGACATTTCCATTTCTCACATCAGTTACCTTTATGGACTCTCTGAGCACGATTGGTAATTTAGAACTAATTTATGCCAAGTTATGTTCATTTTTCTAATGCAGTTCCTGTGCACAGTAGGAGTTAAATTGAAGCTCATTTCACTTAAAAACTTTACAGCCATCAGTAAAGAAAAGGCCTTCTCTCTTTCCTCTGGGACAGATTCAAGCCAGTTTGTATTTTCCATACACAAATAAATCTGTGGAGCTTTGGGGAACAACCTCTACATTGGGAGCAGGGCAAGAGCCCATTGTTCAATGGCTAACTTGTGACCTATCTCCATGGACCTGCTTTCCCTCACTTCCTTTTTCTTCTCAGTAGCAATAATTTTCCAACAGCAGGTTTAAATTGATCAGTTGTTCACAATTCATCTTTTCATGGTCTTCACACCTTATTGTCTACTTGCACAGCACATCCTCTGTAACTGTAACGGGAACACTCCATTCCACATTCTGTTACCGCTTTTTACTTGTACTACCTTGGTTTACCGATGTTTTGAAATGATCTGTATGAATGGCTTCCAAAACAAAGTTTTTCAAAAGGGATCAATTATTGGTTTATATTCACTGTGTCACTTAACTCTCCCCATTGATTATGCCTGACCTGCTGACTATTTCCAACATTTTCAGTTTTATTTCTAGATTAGGATGTGAGGACATCCCTGTTGTGCACTCATGCTTCACAGTTCCACATTTAATCCTGACCTCAGGTACAGTGTGCACTTTGCACATTCTACCTGTTACTGCATGGATTTCCTCTGGGTTCTTTTTCTTCCCATGACCTAAGGGTGTGCGAGTTGGTAGATTAATCGTTCACTGTAAATTGCTCGTAACTGCAAATTTGATGGAAACGTGGGGAAGTTAAAATGGGATGTAAATGGGTGTTTGATGGTTGGTATGATATCAATGGGCCTGTTTCTCTGCTGTATGATTTCTGTGCATCTTCAAAAGAGAACATCAAATCTTGGCAACACAAAGTGGAAGATTTCCACAGTAGTCAGCCTTCCACTGACTCCCATTTCCTCTCAGACCTCTCGGTCCTCACTCTCCTGCACCCTCCCAGTGTAACTCATTGTCAGATCATTGAACAATACAGCACAAAAACAAGCCCTTCAGCCCATGATGAGTTCGCCAAATGCAATGTCAAATTATACTAAATCTCTATTGCCTGTACATGATCTATTCCTCTCCATTCCCTGCACGTTCATATGCCTGTCTAAAAAGCCTCTTAAGCACCACAATTGTATTTGCTTCCACCATGCAAACACCAAAGTTCATAGTCAAATGCAGAACTGTGAGGCAGAGCTGCCTCACAGGATAGGCTCTGATTTAATGAGCAGGATAGTCGCTATTGGTGATACTATTTTTTATTAATATTAAAGTAAAATCAATTAGATTATTTTGTCCTGAGCATGATGCCAATTGTGGAATTGTGCTGTTCATAAATTAGTTGCCATGCATCCTAGATTATAGTAATAACTACATTAAAGGCTCTTCGATGGCTGCAAGGTGCGCTGGGATGATTTGAGGCTATGAGGCATGCCAGAAGCTATCCTTCATCTCTTGTTTCAGTTCTGCTTTAAATCTGTCTTATTTTTTGTTTTTCCACAAAGATTGTGACCACCAAGAGAGTTTGAGTTTTGACACGTCATCAAATACTAGTAATTTTCTACCGGTGTACTGTGGAGAGCATTCTGACTAGCAAAATCTCTGCCTGGTGTGGAGACTTCAATCCACAGGATTACAAGAAGCTGCAGAGAGCTGTAGACCCAGACAGCTCCATCACAGACACAACCCTCCTCATTATCAAGGGCATCTTGAAAAGTTGGCAACATCCATGATTAAGGACCCTCACCATACAGGGCAGGCCCTCTTCTCATTACAACCATCAGGGAGGGATAGAAAGAGGGACAGGAAGATGCACCCTCAGTGTTTTAGAATTAGCTTCTTTCCCTTTGCCTTCATACTTCTGAACAGTCCGCAAACCCATCAGAACTGCACTGTTTATTTATTTTATTATAACAAAGCAATTTTTATGTCTTGTCCTGTTGTTACAGTCAAAAACAACAAATATTATGACATATGTCAGTGATAAACCAGATTCTGATTCAGATTCAGATATAAGAAGAGCAGTAACACTGCAAACCTGTCTTTCCTTTGTCATTAACTTCTTCCTCTCTTCGGAGTTTCCCCAGTTAACATCATGACTGAGCACCCTGTGTTAATATCAGATGAATATTTTTATGCACCTGGTATATTGTGTTCATTATTACCAGCCTCGATCCTACTTTGACAAGAGCAAGTCCACAACCCAGAATTGTAACATCTATTATTTTCAGCTGGGTGGGTGTGAGCAGGCCACAATCTTTGTGGAAAAACAAAAATAAGATGGATTTAAAGCAGAACTGGAACAAGAAATATCAAAGGATCTCACAGCATTGAATACAACTATATTTAACCCACAGAGACATTAGATCATAATATCAATAGAGAAGCTGCATCATTCAGCAAATAACAGTCATACTTACTTATTAATAGAGGATCATCATTCCTCCTACATATTTTATTAAACACTCTTACCGTCTGACAAGATTACTAAATTACAAAATATTTCCCATATGTGTAATAGATGACCTTAACAATTAATGATTAAGTGCCCCCTAATAACATTAGATGAAGGCAATTCTTAAAATAAATGAAAGCCCATCCTTTAAAATTCAGCCATCAGTCCTGATCAAACCCTATAATTACTACAGGTTAAGCAGGTCATTTATTAACTGGGTCCTTGTCTGTTCCCCAGAGAGTGTGGTTTATTTCTTTCCTTACAGGAAAAGTCAATGATGCTATTTTCTCTTAAAGTACCTTACCGTTCAAAAATTAGTGTATTGAATCGTTGCACTGTTTCAGCACAAAGATGCCATTTGGCCCATCAAGTCTATGCAAGCTCCTGGTGCAGCAATTGTTTCAGTCCCTGTCCCTTGCTTTTTGGGAAGGTTCTGCAATTTGTTCTCTCTCCTGTACCCATTTAATTCTCTTTTGAAAGCTCCAATTGACTCTTTATCTACCACCCGTACAGAACCAGATCATCACTACTCCCTTTGTGAAAACATCACCCCCCTTGTAAATTTTGCCCAGATCTTCAAAGCTGTGTCACAGAAGTGATAAATGCTCAGCACCCTTGGAAAGAGAAACAGAGTTAACATCTGCAGTCTGGGGTTCCCTTGATTTTCATTTAAAGATGTGTTTCCTGATCCTTCAGCCAACTGCAAATGGGAACAGTTCCTTTCCATCTACACAGTCTAAACAAATTATGATCATACCTGCCTCAATCAAATCTGCTCTATACCCAGTTGCTTGGGGGAGAATAATGCAGTTGCACTCTGGGCAAAAGATCAGCTTTAGTTCTAACTAGTTCAGTTAATCTGAGAATGATAGTTCACACAAATGAGAGGCTGTTTAGGACCAGTTTAGGAACATCAGCACTCTTTTTTTTCTGGTTTTGAAGACACAGTTATACAGCATGGAAATAGACCTTTTAGTGAAACTTATTCATGTCAACTAAGATGTCTATCCAAACTATTCCTAATTAATGGTTATAGCTTAACCAATGGCCACAAAGAAAAAGGTAGAGTTTTGGTACAATATACCTCCTGTTCCAAAAGAACATTGCCAAGTATGTGTGCCAGTGATTCCATTTGGCAACAGCATAACCCATGATGGTACAATGTCTAAAATCATGACGGAATGACGATCATAGTATCATAGAGTGATGTAGTACAGAAGCCGGCCCTTCAGCCCCACTCATCCATGCTAACCAAGATTCCCATTTAAGCTTGTCCCATTTGCCTGCATTTGATCCATATCATTCTAGACATTTCTTACCAATTTTTCTGCTCTGAAATGGTCACAATTCTATCCCAAACCTATTCTTAAGGCAAAAATCAAACTATACAATCGTGTGAATAAGATTCAATCCTGGGAACTTTACTCTGGATTTGATCTAAGTTACATCAATTTAAAATGATACCACAAAGCTGTGGCTATTCCAAAGGATTCGCACCATCCACTTTTTCTGAGGAACACACTTTCCAGGAAGGTTGGGTGGGATTACAACTAGAGGTTATGGGTTAAGGGTGAACGGTGAAAAGTTTAAGGGGAACATGAGGGGAAATTTTTTCACTCAGAGGATCATGAGAGTGTGGAACAAGCTGCTAGCACAACTGGTGCATGCAAACTCAATTTCAAAATTTTAGAGAAGTTTGGATAAGTACATGGATAGTAGGTGTATGGAGGGCAATGTTCTCAGTACAGGTTGATGGGAGTTGGTAGATTAAATGGTTTGGCATGGACTAGATGGGCTATGAGCCCGTTTCTATGCTGTACTTCTCTATGATTCTATGACTGTATGACATAGATATGAGGACAAGTCCCAACTCTCTGGATTTGACCAAAATGTATGTAGTGGCTTCATGAATAGTATGTGGGCACGTGGCGAAGTGGTTAAGGCATTCGACTAGTGATCTGAAGGTCGTGAGTTCGAGCCCCAGCCGAGGCAGTGTGTTGTGTTCTTGAGCAAGGCACTTAATCACACAGTGCTCTGCGACGACACTGGTGCCAAGCTGTATGGGTCCTAATGCCCTTCCCTTGCACAACATCGGTGTCGTGGAGAGGGGAGACTTGCAGCATGAGCAACTGCTGGTCTTCCATACAACCTTGCCCAGGCCTGCGCCCTGGAGAGTGAAGACTTTCTAGGCACAGATCCATGGTCTCGCAAGACTAACGGATGCCTTTACATGAATAGTATGATCTGTCTGCTCATAAAAGGTCACTGGGTTTGATTTGCAGAGAGAGATGGAGGCAGAAAGAAGCCCAACAATATTGGAATTTAATTCCGTACACCAGATGTGCAAGATTTATAACCTTGGTATTACAGTAGACCAAGAGGTAGACCACAGACCTACTTGGAGAAGTGAAGGGTTTAGATTAAAATTAACATCCCAAAGGATTTAGCAGGCTTTTTTACAATTACTTATGGCCTTATATCATGAGAGTTGGTGAGGTGAGATGGGGTGGACATACCTCCTACTACATTACTTAAGGTCTTATATAATGAGGGTGGGGGTTGAGATGGAGTAGGTATACCTCCTTGTATTGAGAGGAAGGAATAATTGGGATTAGATCCACCAACACATCACTTTACCTTTTCACAGAATTCTGTGGCTGAATTGAGGACATGTTGACGGGGGCTTCCCTGGTGTGTCCTCAATAAGAACAACCCATTGCACTTTGCTCAGGTCGGCATTGATGGTTCAGGTACAGACGTCACAGCACTTGTGCTAACATGCAACATACTACAAAAATGTGAAGCCCGTGCACCCACCCAGTGGATTACGAAAAAACTTAATCTATATTCTCCATAAAGTGGCACAGTGGGAGTTAGATTAAAACGCATTTCACTTAGAAGCTCTAAAGCTATCAGTGAAGGAGAGATTTTCCTCTGGGAAAAATTCAGATTGCTTTTGTATTGTGCAGAAGGCAAGTGAGATCCGGGAACCCTCAATTTAGGAACACGGGAGGGCCACTTAGGCCATTGTTCTTGTCTGTAGATTAATGAAATCATGGCTAAGCAAGGATTAGCTCCACATGCCCTGCTTCTGCCACTTATCTCTTTGGTAACATAAGTATATCAGTCTCAAATTTAAGATTGACAATTAACTGAGCATCAATAGTAACTTGTCAATGAGAATTCCAGATTTCTAACACTTATGACTCTTAAATGATTTTTTTGTTAAGCTTCACTCCTGAGATACCTGGTTCAAGTTTTCTGACTTCAGTCCCTAATCCAAAGCTCTTGAACCAGCAGAAAACATTTCTATTAATGCTAACACTTAATATTCTGAAAACATTGATCAAGTTGTCTCATAACCTTCTCATACCCAGGATTACAACTTTAATTTGTAAAATCTTCAAGGGAGAAACTATTCTACCCCCAAGGGAGATCAACGGAAAGCAGTAATCCATTATTTGAGAATCAAACGAATAAAACCATTGGCTCTACTCCCTCAGAAAGTCTCACAAATCACCATGAAAGAAATTGTTAACTACACAGTGCTTGAATTAAATGCAGCATGGTACCATATTATATTTCATTTGCAAAACTCAGACTAGCTCCCTAAATTCCCTTAGTTAGAGGACCAGGAATGGGAGGGAACTAAATGAATCAACGTTAGACAGCAAATGCTGGAATCTCTGCTTTCATGTCTATCAGCAATTCACATGCGAATTGGCTTCAGAATTATGCTTATTTTTCAAAGTTATGATTCAACCTCCATTCCTTTTGCAGAATCGCAGGTGCAAATATTCCAATGAGAAATGCTGTTTCATTGCCTTGAGCTTTGACTGTCACACTCTAGCTATGACCAAAGGGCCAGGTCTATCCCTAGGGCTCTGATTTTCTCCATTACACACCATGGTGTTGTGGTGCAGTACCTAGAGTGTGTGCAGTACTTCCAGAAACAATCATAAGCCAAACTGTATCTGATAATGGTGATAACTAATCTGATGATAGTATCCCAGAGATGTGATCTGACCTGCAGAACGTTTCTAGTATTTCCTGTTTTTATTTTAGATTTCTAGCATCTCCATTTAGTTCCCGATAGTATTTCTGTTAAGTGCTTCAGTTCTTTTCACAGGTTTCAAGTTGTTGCAATAATGCAAATTGCTGTCAAGTAAATAACTAATATTTAACCTCAACTGAAAACAGATAAATCATTTCAAAATTTCATTTCATTGCAGAATATTAAGTTTGTTTGTTTATATTCAAACTATATTCTGTTATCAACAGTAAATTAGTCGGATTATAAGTTATTACATTAAAGTAGTGAAGGAGCATTTCTTAGCAAAGGTGTGTAAAGCTAGCTATGTTGATACTAAGGGAAACACATCAAATATACTCTAAGATTCTGCTGTCTGACCAATGCCACTAATAGTCAGTGAGTGAATACCCAATTTAAAGCCACAGGGAAGATCCAGTTATGTGGTTAGAAATGCCACAAACCACAGTGTCACTAAATGCCAAGACCTATCTCCAGGTCAAGGTCAGTGAATCTGATTATGTCTTGAACTATGTGTTAAGACCACAGGATTCTAAGCAGTGGTCTCTGCTTAAACATTTACAATGAATGAATAAATATATTACAAACCTTATGAATGGTTGCACTTATATTACTGTATAGTTCAAATCTCTAGACTCAAAGATGCCTTTGACATTGTCCAACAGTTCAAAGCACTTCACAACTGCGTTATCAAACAAAGTGTGCTATTCCCATGCATGTCCCTCTTGACGGAAAAGATTGAGGATAGGAAATATGGTGTCTGAAGTATAAATTCTTAATTTAGCTATTATGGTCATTATGGCTCGGAAGAACATCATTGCTTCAATCCAGACCTTGGATGCTGTCAGTGTGGAGTTTACTTGTTCTCCTTGTGACAGTGTGGGTCTCTCCCAGGTGCTCTGGCTTCTTCCCACATTCCAAAGACATGTAGGTTGATAGGTAAATTGGCCACTATAAATTTTCCCAACTGTTTGAGTGAGTGGTGGAATCTGAGGGAGAGTTGATGGGAATATGGGGTTAATAACAGTGAACTGGAATAGATGGGTACTTGATAGTTGTCAAGGACTCGATAAGCTGAAGGGTATTTCTCTATACTGATTTATGACTATGATGCTATGAAAATTCCATATCAATCTATATAAAGAAATAATGCACCACTGCTAAAAGGTTGGATAGATTGCCAAGTTAAAGCAATCTTCTACTAAGAGATAGAAGATGGCCAAGAGTTGAAGAGGTTTCAGGAAGGAGATCCAGAGCTGAAGATGCTACCTCCAGAGTTGGAATAACTTAAATTGAGGATTCATAAATCCCCCGAGCTGGAGGACTCCAGTTATCACAAAGGCTTGCAGAGAAGGAGAAAAGAAAGATTGCCAAGTCTGATATTTGAATTAAGAATTAAGTCTGCACTTTCCTCCCCAAGTCACACACCAGACTACCTTGGAAGTATAGAGCTATTTCTTCATCACAGCTACATATAAATCCAGTGTATGCTCCACACCAACAACCAGTGAATCATGAAGACAGCTCATCACAACCGTCTCAAATGAACTTAGAGCCTGGGATTAATACCAGCCTTATCAGTGATGCCATCACTAATAACCCGCGAACTGTGGAAGGACTAGGGAATTTTTCTTTAGAAAAGTGATAGCTGGCCAGATGAAAGAATCAAATAGGTTAGAAGCAGACAAGTTACCTCTACTCATGGGCTGGTTCAACCCCAATGAGCAAAAACATAATACAGTCATTGAAGAACCCATTTAGGGGTAACATTCATTCATTCACTACAACATTGAACTGATCACTGAGCACAACCTATGGACTCACTTTTGAAAACTTTACAATTCATATTCTCAGTATTATTTATGTACATTTTGATTATTATCTATCTTTTTTTCTCTGCTCAAGCTGGTAAAACCTAGGTGCAGACATAGCCAAGCACACTTACTTCTCAATTGCTCTGAACTTTTGGACTATTCTAATGGTGTTTGGTATTGTGGCTTTCTGGAGATTTACATACATAAATATTGCTGTGTAGGCCTAATTGTTTAATGCTATTTTGTAGTGACTTCGGTATGATACCAGTTGTAGATATTACCATTGGGACAATATATACCCAGTTCATGTTCCATAGTCTTTCAATTTCCTCTTTTAGTTCAGCATATTTCTGGTATTTCCCACTTAGTGATATCTGTCTGTGATGTGTGTTTGGAATGGCTATATCTATTAAGGAAGTTGTTCTTGCTTGTTTATCCTGTAATATTATATCCAGACAGTTATTATGGATTGTCCTATCTGTAATAATGCATCTGCCATGATATAATTTGTAGGACTGACTTTAATATTGGATCAGTCTTATACATGTAGTAAGGTATGGTGTCTTTCATGAGTTTGTATCTTAAAGCAAGATTTTGCTGGATGGTGATTGTGCCTCTGTAAGTAACTGCTGGAAGATCCTGTAATGTTTTGGATTGTTTCTGGTTTCTTGTGGCATTTTCTGCATACATCGTCTTGAATTTGTTGCTGCTTTATTATGTAGTTTTGATAACTTCTTGTGTGTACCACCTAGTACTATATTGCCACACAGAACCCTTCTGTTTCTGGGAAGAGGTCTCCAACTCTGAGACAGGCATTCTTATTACTATTGGCTGTTTTTATATTTGCACTGTTAGTCCGCTCTTGCACATTGGCTGCTTGTCAGCCAATGTGTGCAGCTTTTCATTGAATCTGTTGTATTTTTTTGTTCTTTTGTGAACGACTATGAAAAATAAATCTCAGGGTAGTATTTTGTGATATATAACATGCCTATAAAAAGTATTCACCCCCTTGGAAGTTTTCATGCTTTATTGTTTTACAACATTGAATTACAGCAGATTTAATTTGGCTCTTTTTGACACCGGTCAACAGAAAAAAGACTCTTCTGTGTCAAAGTGAAAACAGATCTCTACAAAGTGATCAAAATTAATTACAGATATAAAACACACAATAACTGATTGCATAACTATTCACCCCCTTCAAGGCAGTATTTTGTAGATGCACTGTTGGCGGCAATTACAACCTTGAGTCTGTGTGGATAGGTCTCTATCAGCTTTGCACAACTGCACACTGAAAATTTTCCCCATTCTTCTTTACAAAGCTGCTAAAACTCTGTCAGATTGCATGGGGATTGTGAGTGAACTGCCCTTTACAAGTCCAGCCACAGATTCTCAATTGGATTGAGGTCTGGACTCTGACTTGGCCACTCCAGGACATTAACTTTGTTGGATTGAAGCCATTCCTGTATAGCTTTGGTTTTATACTTGGGGTCATTGTTTTGCTGGAAGACAAATCTTCTCCCTATTCGAAGTTCTCTTGCAGAGCACATCAGCCTTTCTGCCAGAATTTGTCTGTATCTTGCCGCATTCATTTTACCTTCGACCTTCACAAGCCTTCCAGGACTCACTGCAGTGAAGCATCCCCACAGTATGATGCAATCACCAGTGTGCTACATGGTAGAGAAGGTGTGTTTTTGATTATGTGCAATGTTTGGTTAAGCCTGATGGCCAAAAAGCTCAATTTTGGTTTTATCGGACCCATAGAGCCCTCTTCCAGCTGATTGCAGAGTCTCCGACGTGCGTCTGGCAAACTCTAGCTGAGATTTCATGTGTGTTTTTTTCAAGAGTGGCTTTCTCTTTGCCACTCTCCAATATAACTGTGACTGGTGAAGCAGCCAGGCAACAATTGTTGTATGCGCAGTCTCTCCCATTTCAGCTACTGAAATTTATAACTCCTCCAGAGTTGTCATAGGTCTCTTGATGGCTTCCCTCACTAGTCTTGCACAGTCACACAGTTTTTGAGGACAACCAGCTCTAGGCAGATTTACAGCTGTGCCATACTCTTTCCATTTCTTGATGATTGACTGAACTGTACTCCAAGAGATATTCAGTGACTTGGAAATTTTCTTGTATCCATCTCCTGACTTGTGCTTTTCAATAACCTTTTCGCAGAGTTGCTTGGAGTGTTCTTTTGTCTTTATGGTGCAGTTTTTGCAAGGATACTGACTCACCAGCAGTTTGACCTTCCAGATGCAGGTATATTTTTACTACAATCAATTGAAACACCTTGACTGTACACTTGTGATCTCCATTTAACTGATGATGTGACTTCTAAAACTAGTTGGCTGCACCAGTGATAATTTGGTGGTAATATTAAAGTGGGGGGGGGAGGTGGTGAATAATTATGCAATCAATTATTTTGTGCTTTATATTTGTAATTAATTTAGATCACTTTGTGGAGATCTGTTTTCACTTTGACACGGAAGAGTCTTTTTCCGTTGATCAGTGTCAAAAAAGTCAAATTAAATCCACTGTGAGTCAATGTTGTAAAACAACAAAACATAAAAACTTCCAAGGGGGGTAAATACTTTTTATAGGCACTGCACTTTTTCAATAATAAATTTACTCTGAACTTTGAACTTTTGAATGTAGCTTACCCTATGAATGACAAAGATGCATAACTCACCAGTTTAGGGACTAGTTAATGCAAACAACACAGAGTATCTTTCTAAATAAATAAATGAAGCAATAGAAAAATATGTTGGTAGGATGAGGTGCAGTAAGCTAAAGTGAGCTGTTGGTATGATATGCAGTATATTTTTGGCAATTGTATTTAATAAGTTGAAGGCAGTCAGCTAACTGAATACTTGTTTACCTTCATTTGCCTCTTCTCACGCAGTCTTTATAGAAAGCTGCAAAAAGGATCTGAATGGTAACCCAAATAAATAACAGTGCAACAAATCGCCTCCCCTGAGCTGCTATTTCCATCAAGATGATGAAATGTCAGCTATTTCGCAGTAATTACCA
Organism: Mobula birostris; assembly: GCF_030028105.1. Lineage (NCBI taxonomy): Eukaryota > Metazoa > Chordata > Chondrichthyes > Myliobatiformes > Myliobatidae > Mobula > Mobula birostris. The sequence goes on along the minus strand of NC_092370.1, from coordinate 122,268,647 downwards.
TTTCTCAGAGTTTTAGAAATCTGCATGGGTCGAGCACTGACCACTGGGATGACACATTATAATTATTTCAGTACAATAGCTGTTCGATATTCACCACCTATTTGCGACACTCATTGCTAGGACACATTTAAAGCTTTCTAAAAGGTTTGGCACAATATACAGAAGTCACTATCATTTGGCTTGCCAGTGAAGCAGTGTTTATGTCTGTGTTTAGTCCTGTCACTGGCTTGCTCTCGGGTTAATAGTCTTCAGTTCTACCACTGGAACATCCACTTGAGGGTTCACATCAAAAGCGTTGTCATGCTCCATTTTCATCAGTGGATACCTTGCCCCCTATTGCCTCCACTTCCCCTTCCTCCCCAGCTCAGACGGGACCTTGCCGCTCCTTCACAACCAAGGCTACAACAGCACCTAGGGAGAGAGGAACGGAATTAACGGCTCAGATTCCTTTGATTCCTGTTTAAATCAGTGTTCCCTGGTCCTGCTGGAAAGTCAGCAACCTGAAACATGAACTGTTTCATTCACTTCAGATGGTGCCCAATGATCTCTAATCCACTGGATCACCAGGAATCTCATCCTCTCATCAATCCATCCAAACCAGTTTCAGGGACAGATGAATGGTTTCCTTGCTCCCATTAAACTGTTTTGCTTACGCTCTTCTATACAAGCATTTCCCACATTATCTCAAACACAAGAAGGTCGCAGATGCTGGAAATCTAAAGCAACACACATAAAATGTTGGAGGAACTCAGCAGGTCAGGCAGCATCTATGGGAAAGAGTAAACAGTCGACATTTTGGGCCAAGGAGGGCCCCAGCCCGAAATGTTGACTGTTTTACTCTTTTCCAAAGATGCTGCCTGAATTGCTGTGCTCCTCCAGCATTTTGTGTGTCCCACATCATCTGTCGATCTGTGAGCAGATGGAATCCCTAAATTACCATAAAATCTCTAGAGCATAGACATAGGGGCAGAATGAGGCTACTCAGGACATTGGTTCTGCTCCACCATTCCATTATGACTGATTCATTATCCCTCTCAAACTCATTTTCCTGTCCTCTCCCTGTAACCTTTGATGCCCTTACTATGCAAGACCCTATCACTCTCTGCTTTAAATATACCCAATGACTTGGCCTCCACAGCCATCTGTGGAAATTAGCTCCACTGATTCACCAGCCTCTGGCTACAGAAATTCCTCTTCATCTGTTTTCTAAAGGGACTTCATTGAATTCTAAAGCTGTGCCCTCTGAACACAGACTCTCCCACTATAGGAAGCATCCTTTGCATTTCCACTGTGTCTAGACCTTTCAATATTTCAATGAGATCCCCCCTCGTTCTTCTAAACTCCAGTGAGTACAGGTCCACAGCCATCATACAATCCTCATACATTAACCTTTTTAGTCTTGAATTTATTCTTGTGAAGCTCCTTTGGACCCTTTCCGATGCCAACATATCCTTTCTTAGATATGGGGCTCAAAACTGCTCACAATTCTCCAAGTGAGGTCTGACCAATGCCATATAAAGCCTTGGCATTGCATCTTGCTTTTACATTCTAGTCCTCTCAAAATGAATGCTAATATTGCATTTGCCTTCCTTACCACTGACTCAAACTACAAGTTAACCTTTAGGAAATTCTACCCAAGGACTCCGAAGTCTCTTTGCACCTCAGGTTTCTGAATTTGCTCCCTGTTTAGAAAATAATCTACACCTTTATTCCTACCAAAATGCATGACCATTGTCGTATTCTAATCCAACTATGTACTTCTGCAGACTCAGACTCTCTGTTTCCTCAAAACCAGCTGCCCCTCCACCTATCTTCTTATCATCCGCAAACTTGGCCACAGAGCCATCAATTCCATCATCCAAATCATTGACATATAATATGAAAAAAAACATCTCAACATTGACTCCTGCAGAACACTACTAATCACCGACAACCGATCAGAAAAGGCCCCCTTTATTCCCATCCTTTACCTCCCACCAGTCAGCTCATCTTCTATCAAAGCTAATATATTTCCTATAACACTATGGGCTCTTACCTTGTTAAGTAGCCTCACATGTGACACCTTGTCAAAGGGCTTCTGTAAATTCAAGTAAACAATATTCACTGATTCTCCTTTGTCTATCCTACCTGTTATTTCCTCAAAGAATTCCAACAGATTTGTCAGGTAAGATTTCTCCTTAAGGAAACCATGCTGACTTTGGCCTATTTCATCATGTGCCTCTAAGTACCCTAAAACCACATCCTTAATAATGGACTCCAACATCTTATCTACCACTGAAGTCAGACTAACTGGCCTATAATTTGCTGTCTTTTGTCTTCCTCCCTTCTTAAAGAGTGCAGGGACATTTGTAATTTTCTAGTTGTCTGGAACCATTCCCAAATCTAGTGTTCTTGAAAGATCACTTCTAAAGACTCCACAATCACTTCAGCTACCTCTTTCCAAATACCTGTATTGGGGTGTTTTGGTGAACAGCTGCTGAAGCTTTACTGTCGACTTCTAGGATGCAGACAGTTAAACAATTTGGTTCCACATCTGGATCAATGAATGGGTGTGAACAAGAACCACCAGAAGTGATTCTGGAAGACTTGGCTTAATGTGGTGACAACTCTGATGGCACACTGTTGAAGTAGAAATGCTGTGAATCCCACCAACTATGAAGGCTGGAGTCACAGCTTGTGAGATTAGTCGAAGCAAATGGTTTGAGAGAGCTGATAATATTTCATCTTAAGTGTTGGCTGGCAGTTAATAAAGCTATAATTCTCTAATTGTTTTTTTAGATAAGACCTCTGTAATTATCATGTGATATATAATTAATATGTGTTTAATAAAATTAGCTTTATCTCACTATAGTAACCAATTACAATGTTGCAATAATTTCTAAGTGTAAACTGCTATGTAACTGCTTTATTAATTTTTCATATTGACATATGCAATAAAGATGATAAAGATGATATTCTGGTGAAACCAATTTTGTTATATCAGAGGGCGAAGATTATGTTCAATCATTTTTCACTCTGGAGTAAATCTTCTTTTCTGGGATTGCACTGACAATCAAATTTCTTGAACCCCATTACAAATCCAGCTACAGCACAATACTTAGGGACAGCGAGAGAAAGGTGATTTGTCAATTATGCATCACCGTATCTGGCAACTGGATAATTATAGTTCATAGCAATTAACTATAGTACTTACCTTTGCTGGTGAGTTTGAAGAGATTCCATGGGTTCAAGTGCACGTTCAATGCTGAGTTCACATGTTATACCTGGAATGGCCACTATTTTGTTCAATACAACAAGGAATTACAGTGAGTAGAGAACACTGCCAATATAATCAAAGACCCTACACTCCCCTTATCCTCTTCTCTCCCCTTCCATTGACAGTAGATAAAGAAGCTTAAGAACATGTACTGTTCTTTGTTCTAAATAATTTGATCTAGTTTTATTTATTTGATCTCAACGTGCAATAGGCTGTCAGGGTGATTTGGAGGTTCAATGGTTTGATCCATTTAAACCACTACACCCACAAATCACCCTGACCCCAAATCATCCTGGTACGGCCTCAGAATCCTCCACCTGAGGCCTAGTCACTGCTCATGGGTCGTTTTATCTCATGGGAAGCCTGGAGATTAATTGGACCTTTGAGTTCAGAATGGCAGGTGCAGTGATATCAACATCCAGCATATAAAGTTCAGTGGAGTTACAGCACCATAGGACCCTAACACAGTTTGCTCCTTGTGAGAAATTAATAGTTGTATTTGGATCACAGTTCTGATAGCAGCACTGAACTGATTTTGTGCACGCATATTTCTGGATTGGGATTTGAACCCACAACCTTCTGACTCAGTACTACCCACCGAGACACGGCTGACACTTATCAGCTTCTCTGCACACTAAGACAAAGGATGTAAGACATTTTAATTTCATATTTAAAGGGGATTATTAGGGAAAAAAAGGAAGAGCAGTGTCTGAGACTTACCTTCCACCCATGTTTTATTCACCAGCAAACAAATACACCTCCTTTATTTTCACATCAATGTCTTAAGTTGGAAAGGGCATCATAAATAATTAGATGTGAGGGCTGGCCTCGTTAGGAGGAGATGAAACATGAGATGTAGCAACCAATATTTGTCTCCCAGCATTGTCCAGGAGATATTTGGATGCAGCTCAATGGAACTTTAGCTCTGACTGCAACGTTACTGATGGGCATGTGGAGTTTGACATTTGAGTATTTTTTTTATTATTTATTCAGGATATGTGTGCTAAGTTGCTACTTATTGCACCACAGCCCGGTGTGGAAACCCCAAAGTACAGGAACGTAAGAGGCTACAGAGGGTAGTGGATGCAGCCACTTCTATCAAGAAGATAGTTCTCCCCACCAGAGGACACCTCCAGTTCTGATGAAGGGTCTCGGCAGGCCTGAAACATTGACTGCTTACTCTTTTCCACAGATGCTGTGTGGCCTGCTGAATTCCTCCAGCATTATGTGTGTGTTGCTTGGATTTCCAGCATCTCCCGATTTTTCTCTTGTTTGTGACAACTAAAAAGAGTCCATCATGAGGGACATCACAATCCACTCCATGCCCTCCTCTTGATGCTCTCATCAGTCAAGAAGTGCAGAAGCCTGAAGATCCACACTGAATTTTCAACAACAACTTCCGTCCCACTACTATCAGATCCTTGAACTGACCTTGGACTATATATTTTCCTCCCTCTCAATCTTGCATGAGTTCATTTCGTTGCTTATTTTGATACTAAAATGATATATTGTTTTTGTTAATTTAAGTTTATATTAACTAATGTTTGTCCTTGTCTTACAATATACTGTACTGTTACTGCTAAAAGCTGATTTTCATATGTTTATGCCTTGTGTATGTATGCCTATTACAATAGTAAATTTGAACTCAGTGGACAGTATCCCACTTACCCTTGGCACAAGTGGTTTTCTGGGTTACCTTTGAACACATTACGGGATTGTAGTCACCAATACCAGTGTAAAAACAGCAAGAAGCATTTTAATGAATGAAGTGTATTTTCATTACAACCCAAGCCAAGGGAACAAAAGTGTTTGAGTTCCTATGTGCTTCTTAAAGACAGCATAACCACCCCTGATTATTATAAGTTATTGGCCGAGGACAGTGTATCCAACAACAGGTTCAAAACAGTGGGGAAACCCATCCACCACTAAGACTGGTGCTAAGAAGGTGATGGTGTGAAATCGACCTGGGCTTTCAGAGAAACGGATGTCTTACACAATGGGTCAATTGGGAATGAGATGCAATGGAGCAAATCACCACCAGCCTGGTTCATCTGCAGTCAGCTGTTCCTTTCTAGTTATTACACAATAACAACCTTTTTATTAAACACATAATAATTATTTATGGCAATGTTATTACAGTATCATTAAACAACTGTTCTTTTTTCTACAGTTAATAGTTCCTAAAGTTGAGATATTATAGCTTTGTTAAGCATTAAGTGTTGGTTTTATGAGGTGCACTAAAATTGAAGTGTTGCTGGAGTGTGGGAGATTTCTGTTCAAATATTCTAATTCTTTGCTTTAATCTTTTTTCAATAGTCTGTGCAGTTTTGCAAAATAGTAACTGGCAGTTACCCTGGGCATAATCTTTAATGGGTTTTGTAATATTAAGGGTTTGAATTACTTCCTAAGCAATGATTAACAGATGGGTTTGCTGTAATATTTTGTTTCCAATACTAATGAGAGGCAAATTCACTATAGTCAATGTCGTTTAGTTATTCAGACATACAGTGGGTGTTGCCTATGTAATCCATTTTTTTTTCTCTCTGTCTTGACATGGATTTTTCAGTGCACAAGTATGTGCAACTAGATTTAAAGCCAGAATATAAATATGGATATTCAGCAGGGAACAGTTATTCCACAAATTTATTTGTATATGGGCATATGTGAATATTTGGCTATTTATTCTGTAATTAGAAAAAAGAGATTGAGAAGCTGTGTTGTATTTGCATGGGAGGTAATAAATATTGATCAGTAACTTCACATCATCCTGAAAGTTTCATCGTCTGCAGTGTAGGGAAAAAAATTTAATTTGGAGAACTATAGAGTAGTGGTTAGTGCAATCCTATTACAGGTTGGGGCATCGGAGTTTGCAGTTTAATTTCGGCATCCTCTTTAAGGAGTTTGAAACCCTGTGAACACATATGTTTCCTCTGATTGCTCCTGGTTCCACCCACGGTCCAAAGACATACTGGTTAGTAGGTTAATTGGTCACTGTAAATTGTTCTGTGATTAGGCTAGTTAAATAAGTGGGTTTCCAGGTGGTGCTGGAAAGACCTGTTCCGTGCTGTGTCCCCAAATAAAAATTTGAGGAGTAATGATTGCCATGAAGATTAGGAAGACTGAGAAAGGAATGGGAAGCTTAGGGAATTAAGATCCTTTTCTGAGGTAAAGTGCCAAAGCAAGTCATGGGCTGTTTATGATACTTAATTTCAACCCAGGCAAATCAGCAGATAGAACAAAGAGCATTGAGGGTAAAGTGAAGCATGAAATTGATGTGAGAACATAGAACAGTACAGGCCCTTCAGCCCATGACGTTGTACTATCCTTTTAACTTACTCCAAGATCAATTTGGTTTGAAAATGCAGTTGCTTGCTTCTATTATGGGCATGATTTGTCTATTTTTCTCTCTCTCTCTGTGCATTGGGTCTTTTTTTTGAACTGGGTTCTTTTGGGCTTTTTGCTTTGTGGCTGCTGTAAGCAGACAAATTTCAAGGTTGCATAATTTATACATACTTTGAATATTGAATCATTCTAACCTTTCTCTCTCACATAGCCCTCCCTTTTTCTTACATCTATGTGTCTATCTAAGAATCTCTTCAATGTCCCTAATGTATTTACCTCTACCACCACCCCTAGCAGTTACTGCAGTTGTAGTTTTCTCTGAGAACGTGGTTCTAAGTAGGTATTTTCCTTGCACTACCTCACACGTACTGAGATTATGCTCCATATTGTAAATGAACATCAATGCCGAAAAAGATCATCACCTTCTCTGAAATATCATTGGAGTCTTTACTGCAAACTCATACTTCCATTACCCTAGAGTTTCACGCAATCAGCAGGGCTATGCGAGAAAAGGAATTGTTGAAGTTTTGTTGCAGATATAGTATCAGGGATGTGGGGAACAGCTTCTGGTGCAAGGAACCACATATCAAAACCAGAAATCAATATTTACACAGCAATATGTCATCTGTTTAGAACACACAATGGGATGATTAATTTATCCCCAACCAATTTTGTTCCATGCTCATTACTACAGGATATTTTGTAGGCAAACTCAGTCTACAACTCACCTGACATAAACACACACACAAACACCATCCATAAACCAGACATACTCACCAGTCATGCACAAATGAACATGCATTTACCATAGCAGCCACAAACTTTCAGTCCAGTCAAAAACCAAGAAATAATTTTCTCCTACTTGTTACAACTCTTGGAGAGTAGGTTTAATGTAGCTACAGCTGTGGTGGCTAAACTGGGCAAAGATTGACCAGGGAGTGCTGAGGAAGCAGGGAGCCTGCAGAAGGACTTGGACGGTTTAGGAGACTGGTAAAAGAAGTGGCAGATGGAATACGAAGTATGGAAATGTATGGTCATGCACCGGTAAGAGTGTAGGGCAATGTAATTGGTGGAAACTTGCTGTACATAGTTAACAAGCACTGACATTGAGTTGGGTTCACTTTGAGAGGCTGGTCTGATGTGATGACATATTATGTGAAGTTCTGCTACCTTGCTTTTTGTGTTCAGTGGTTGGAGTACAATAAACAAGTTGTCACAGTTTTTCTTAAACATAAAAGGCCTCATGTCATTTTGTTTATGAAAACCTACACTGGTGACCCCAGTGCTCTAGGACAATTCCGGAGTTATTGGACACTGTGGGTTCCAGCTGCCAGGATCGTCTATTGATATTCTTTCAGGGTGACACTTTCTGTGTGACAAGTGAGTGTGCTGCCACCATCGCCTATTGATGAGAAGGCAGAGAGAGACGAAATCTCACTGGAGGCCACCATCGGCAGCAGGATTCAATGTACAGGACACGACGGTGACATGCTGCTTCACTGCGTGACGTTACACATGGGACTTCATCCTGGCAAAAGTGGCTAGACCTTTGCTCAATGCAGATTTCCTGTGCGCCCAAGAACTATTAGTCAATTTTAAGAACCACTGTCTTGTGGACGTCAGGGACTTTGGGTCACTACCCTGCTCCCTCTGTAAGTTCCTCACAATGATTGTGTCAAGCCAATGCACCACCGCATGTGGGTTTACGTGACTGCTGGGTGAATTCAATAAATTCACCAAGCATATGCTCTCCACTACAGTCACAAAACATGGGGTTGAGCACCGCATTTCCACAACTAGCCCATCAGTTCATACCCGCGCGCGTAGACTGGACCCAGAAAAGCAGGCAACCTCAAAGGCTGAGTTTGCCAACATGGAAAGACTTGGCATTGTACGATGGTCCAATAGTCCCTGGGCCTTGTCCCTCCTTATAATCCCTAAGTCTGATGGTGGTTGCTGTCCATGTAGCGATTACCGACGCCTTAATGAGACACCACCCCCTGATCGTTACCCAATCCCACACTTGCGAGACTTTTTGGAATGCGTAGCCGGAAAGTTATTTTTTACCGAAGTCGATGTAGTTAGGGACTACTGTCAGGCGCCTGAGTGCTCGGAGAGCATTCTCAAGATGGCTGTGATAACGCTGTTTGGCCTCTTTGAGTTCTGTGCATGCCGTTTGAGCTGAAAAAGGTAGCACAGACTTTCCAGCAGCTGATGGATGCTGTATTAAAAGACTTAGATTTTCTTTTTGTTTACCTGGATGACATATTCGTTGCCAGTGCATCCAAACCTGGACACATATCCCTTCTCCGCACACTTTTCAAGTGTTTACATCAACGTGGTTTGATTATTAGCTCTGCAAAATGGCAGTTTGGGTTGTCGGCTTTTAACTTCCTCGGCCATCACATCTCTGCAGAAGCTGCAAAAGCTCTCCTATCAAAAGCAGCCACTATTATGGATTTTCTGTTGCTCTGCACTACTAAAAACTCCAGGAGATTTTAAGTGTGGTGAATTTCTATCACTGCTTCTTTCTGCAAACTGCTGAACTTCTGCTTCTCTTGTATAGTGCACCTAAAGGCAATACCCCTAATCACGCGCTTGACTGATCACGGACATGACCAGGGCATTTGATGATACCAAGCAAGCTCTTGCAACAGGATTCTGCTGGCCCACCAACTCCCCAATGCACTCATAGCCACTACTACTGAGACCATCCGTCTAGCATTGACGACGGACACAGACGTGACTTGGGATTTCATCAGTGCTTGGGTTGCTTGGTTTGGCACCTCATCTGATACTTCCTCTGACCACGGTCCCCAATTCATTTCAGATCTCTGGGCTGAGATGGCGCAGAACCAACATCACACCATGGCATACCACCCGCAGTCCAATGACCTCCTTAAATACTAGTCTGAAGGCTCCCTAATGGATGAGTGTTGGCATGATTGTCTCCCATGGGTCCTGCTGTGGCTCAGAACAGCTCCAAAAAAGGACCTGCAGTAGCCCACAGCTGAATTGGCATACAGGCAGCGTTACAATTGCCCGATGATTTTATTCCTGGTGCCATAACTTCCTGGTCAGCCTCCCAAAATCATTCCACTCTCCTTAGTAAATTCAGTTCCTACCTCCCATCATAGCATACAGCACTCTTGGGTTCCTGTTGACCTACATTGCACCTTGTTTGTTTTTGTTCACCATGATGCACACCAATATCCCCTTAGGGCCCCTTACAATAGCCTGTTCAGCATTTTGGAAAAGTGAGAAAAGATTTTTATCATAGATAAGATGGGTACACCCAAACGTGTTTTGATAGATTACCTTTGACCAGCCCACCAAGATTTGGAGGATTCTGCTACCACGCCCCAGTCATCGCAGCATGACCATGAACATGGAGGAGGAGCAGAAGATGACGATGCGATGCAGCGTGCAGCGGCCACTCCGGTGAATGATATCTGTAATCTGCAAAGTAAGGTGCCGTGCACAATCCTGATTTGATGGAGACAGACTTGAGAGAATGGAGGAACATCTGGAGAAACTTCTGAAATGCCTCTTTCGCTGCCGCTGCTACTGTGTGATCCAGAATCTCCGAAGGGTAAGGCCCCGAATCCTTGGCTTTGCTTGTTGCTCGGTGGCTGGGGCGGGGTTGAAGTGCTCGGCGGAGATGGTGCTCGGTGCTCAGTGTCGGAGGGCTGGTCGGAGGCTCGAAGCTTTCGGACGGACTCAGAGTCGGCTGTGGTCAGGTGCTTCCAATGCATCGGCAGTTGTCGACGCCTGGAGGTTTATGGCAGGGAGAGTTTCTTCATTTTGCCGCCCACTATCGGTACTATCGGGAGTCAATCGGAACTTTGAGACTTTTTTTTACCATGCCCATGGTCTGCTCTTTATCAAATTAAGGTATTGCTTTGCACTGTTGTAAATATTTGTTATAATTATGTGGTCTTGGCAGTGATAGTCTTTGGTTTGTCCAGTTTTTTTTGTGATATCACTCTGGAGGAACATTGTATCATTTCTTAATGCATGCATGCATTTCTAAATGACAATATACGAGGACTGAGTGTTCTCATAATCTAATCTAACATGTCAACAAACCACTGGATGAGCTAGGGGCACCTGCTGTTCCTCCACCGATGGAACATAGGACCCAAGTCGGGTGGGTTGCCCAAGCTTCGGATGGGCTCCCAATGCCGGTTTTAGTGAATTCTTGGGGGGGAGGGAGGGCCTGTGTAGGGTAACGTAATTTGTGGAAACATACTCACAACCACCGACACTGAGTTGGGCTTCACTTTAAGGGGAAGTAAACCCCAGCTCAGGTCTGACATTACATGAAGTTCTGTTACCGCGCGTTTTGTGTTCAGCATTTGGAGTACAGTAAATGAGTTGTTACGGTTCTTCTTAAACATAAGATGCCTTACATTGTTTTATTTGCAAAAACCTACAGGAGGAATAAAGGCATAGACTATTTTCTAAACAGGGAGAAACTTCAGAAATCAGAGTTGCAAAGAAACATGGGAGTCCTCATACAGAATTCCCCAAAAGTTAACTTGCAAGTTGAGTCAATGGTAAGAAAAGCGAATACAATGTTAGCAATCATTTCAAGCGAGCTAGAATATAAAAGCAATGCTGAGGCTTTGTAAGGCATTGGTAAGACTGCATGAGAGTATTGTGAGTAGTTTTGGCATTGGAAAGGATCCAGAGGAGGATCTTCAAAATAATCCCAGGAATTAAAGGTTAACGTGTGAGGAGCATTTGATGGCTCTGGGCCTGTACTCGCTAGAGTTTAGAAGAATGAGGGGCAATCTCATTGAAAACTATCAAATATTGATAGGGTTAGATAGAGTGGATGTGGATTGATTGTTTTCTACAGTGGGGGAGTCTAGGATGAGAGAGCACAACCACAGAATAGAAAGACGTCCTTCTAGAACAGCAATGAGGAGGAATTTATTTAGTTAGAGGGTGTGAATCTGTGGAATTCATTGCCATAGACGGATGTGGAGGCCAAGTCATTGGGTATATTTAAATCAGAGCTTGATAGTCTCTTGATTAGGAAAGGACATCAAAAGTTACAGGGAGAAGGTGGGAGTTTGGGGCTGAGGGGGATCAAAAAAATCAGCCATGATGAAGTAGCAGAGCAAATGTGATGGTACAAATATCCTAATTCTGCTCTTAGGTCTTATGGCCTTATGGTCTTCTCAAACTGAACTCTCTGAAGAACAAACTCACTGCACCTTAGAAGTAAAGTTTTAAACCCTTTGGAGATGATGGTCTTTAACTCTAAAGTGTTTCAAAATATCCATAAACACTCTTGCCTTACCCATTCTGGAACTATAATAATGAAATACCCAATTTTAAAAGAATCTATTTGAATTTTTGCTATCAGTCTTTACAATAGTGCTGAAGCTACTTTAATTAACCTTATTATTGTTCTATAACATGCGCATTTTTAAACAAAGCAAACATATTTTTAGCACAATATACATTCACTGCCAGCGGCATTCCTTTGGCACAGAGCTAGGTACATGTTGACACTTAGTGAACAAGAAAGTGGGAATGAAATAGACAACATGTAACTGAAGCGGGTTTCTTCAGGAGTTGCAAGGTTCCAAGAGATATGAAAGGAACAGGGGCGAAAATATGAAAGCCTGCAATGTTATGAATGAGTTCAGTGCAAGATTTTTCAGCCTGGTATTTCAAGACAACTTTACACCATCAAGACTATTTTTCAATTCTGTTATGCACATCTTAGCATTCCATAATGGCTTAATTACTCCTAAATGTTTTTAGATCAAAGTGGTCTAGATCACATTTCAACTCGTATGAGTTTGACCCAGTCTGACATTTCAATAGACAAAGAAGGACTGTAATAAAGACAGTCTATCAATCTAGATAGTTTCTCTATTGTGATCAAATGTATTTTGTGTAATATTTATTTATATGAGAAGAGCTGCTTTGCAGCCTAATATTAGTATGCTAATTGTGAATGGTAAGTGGGAATAAGATAGATTCTCAGCACAAATATGAATCAAGTTTCACCATTTGAGAATCATGGCAATCATTTTTGATTTCTGTATCTATTCACTGTAATGGAATGCTGCATCTCAACCTCCTTCAAGTGCAATGGATTGTAACTTTATCCGCTGCCAAGCTGGGAGCTTTGATTGCTGTCTTTGGAAGAAATGACACAAAGAAGGATGATTGCCTCAGAATCTGTTGTCTTGCGGACACACGTGACGCATTCAGAGAATTAAAATTTTAACAACTCATTTGGTGATAGCCACTCTTGTGACGCGCTGAACCCAGCTTCAATTTCTTGTGGCTGTGCGCGGCTTTACAGGGAAGGAACCTGCTTTGGCTCACTGCCACAGCTAAAGACAACATACTGGGTTGCCTTGACGCCATTACTAACAAGGTCATGGACGAAAGAATGCTGGTTAGATCCTCACAGAGGCAGATCCCATCTATTCATCTGCTCTGAACTCTTTACTTTCCTGTCTGAAAATGCCTAGACATTCAGAATTCTCACTGTTGCTTTAAGCCCCCTCATTTTTCAGTACATAATCACATAAAGAAAGCACAGAATAGGCCACTCGACCCCTGAAGAGTATCCCTCCATTCAACATGATCACAGCTGATCAGAGGCTTCATCTCTGATTTGGCACCCTATTCCTCAGTCCTCAATTCCCCACTCTTCCAAAAATGTCTCTAATCACTCCTTAAATGCTCTCAGAGACCCAATAATCTCCTCTAAGGCTAAAACCCTTCCAAGAAATCTGTGTTCCCTCATTTCTGACATTTTCCTTATTTTATTTTTCCATGATTTCTGTCTTTCTGTATCTACCAGGAACTTATACTGTGGAATTATCTCTATCTCCCTGCACTTCTCTCTTTTCTTTCAAGATGCCTGTAAAACTATTGTTGGAAAACTGTGGGTCCTCTGTCCTTGTATCGTCTTTTGTGGTTGAATATCAATTTTTGACTGACACTACTTTTGTGAAATATTTCAGAATTCCAGCAGATTTCTGCAGAGATCTGGGTAATTGTAACATGAAGGGTAACCTGCTGGTTGAAAGCCACCTCTGCCATGTCAGCTGCTAATTGGCCTTTCAAAGGATGCAGCAGCTCTCTCTCCAATTGGCTGGCTTCTGTTTCTGGGCACCCCAGGGGTGTCAGAATAGCATGTGCAAGAGCCTCGGTATCTTTCTGCTAGGGGCTCTTCTTCAGACTGGGTCACGGCCAGGACTGGAAAGCTGTTGGGAAAGTGTGCTGCAGAAAGAAGGGCATACATCCACACTTGAATAGGAACCTGTTTGTTGAAGTCATAGTTGTGTAAACTGGGGAACATAACCAAGTACTTGAATGAGTCAGAAGTGTTATTGAATGTTTAATGTTGTAGTTTTGTAACTTAGAAGGATTAGCTAGGTATCTGTTTGACTTAGATGTTTGGTTGAGTATTTCACTATTTGTTTGTAAATGAATAGTCAACGTGCTCACTTGTAAACAGTCTTCTGTCCCACTTACTGAATCCACAAATCTGCTCAATTTACCAGTCAATCTTTCTCTCTCCTCTGCACCTTCTTATCATCATATTGAGATTTTACCAACAACAGTGGTGTTTCAGCAAATTTATAGATGGTATTTGCGCTGTGCTTAGCCGCACAGTCATGAGTGTAGAGAGAGGGAGAAGAGTAGTGAACTAAGCACTCGTCCTTGAGGTGTGCTTGTGTTGATTTTGAGAAGTGGATGTTATTACCAGTCCACAGTGATTGTGGTCTCCTGATAAGGAAGTTGAAGATATAATTGCAGAGGCATATGTTGTGAAGCTTGGTGATTAGTTCAGAGGGGACAGTTGCATTAAATACCAATCTGTAATAGATAAATTACAGCCTGATGCATATTTTCTGGTTATATAGGTGCTCTACACAGAATAGGGAGCTAGTGGGAATGTGTCTGTTGTAGAAGTGGGTGAATAATGGCAGTTTCAGATCCTTGCTCAGAAAAGAGTTAATTCTAGTCGTAACCAACCTCTCAAGGCTCTTTATTACAGTAGATGTGAGTGCAATCAGGCAATAGCCATTGAGGAAGCTCAAAAATGCCATTTTTGGGTACTGGTATAATTGTTGCCTTTTGAAGCAGGTGGGAACCTCAGACTACAGTAGTGAGAGGTTGAAAACACCTTTACATACTCTGGTCAGTTATTCGGTATAGGCTATCAGTACTTGGCAAATTATGCCATCAGAATCTGACACCTTGCATTCGCCATTTTGAAAGATGTTTTGACATTGCCTCCAAGCCAGAGATCACAGGTGTGCATTAAAGTGTGCACACTTCTTCCCAAAATGTGTATCAAAGGCATTGAGCTCATCAGGAAGTGAAGCATCACTGAAGCAAAGAGCTGAAGATGATGGCATTTGATAGGAGAGGAAGGTGAAGCTTGGGATAAAGGGAGGGAGTTGAGGGGAGGAAACCAGTGAAAGGAGTGTATAGATGATGGACAGGTGGTGAGGATGGGGAAGGGGGAACATCTATTATGATGGGGGCAAGTAGGATCAGAAGGAGAGAACAAAGAGAAAAGGGACAGAGAGAGAACTGTTATCCAAAGTTGGAGAAATCAATGCTCATACAACCAGGTTAGGGACCACTCAAGTGAAAAATGAGTTGCTGTTCCTCTAGTTTGCATTTAACCTTAACATAGCAGTACAGGAGGCTGAGGGCATGTTGGTGTGGGAATGGGAAGGAGAATTAGAAAGGACAAACCTTGAGCCTTCTCAACTTGAATGGCTCAACTACCTTACCTTGCCACTGGAGGGGGACAGGAGACCTCACTATGATTTTTGATTACACAGCCAACACAACACAGAAAATGACAAAGCTAACTGGCAGCAAACCCTTCTGAAACTACAATAGTTACGTGAACAGAGCAGCAAGTTTAATTAATCAAAAAATAATTATGTCTGGTGGAGATATCAGCCTTTCGCTTCAGGTCTGACAGCACATTATCAACAACTCTCAATCATGTCAGTGCTTTCCTAGTGGAGACAAGCCTCATTACTTAACTAATAAACTATCTCTCTGATAGTTAATTATAAGCCTCTTCTTTTTTTTTATAAACAAAGCTGTTCCATTAAACTTTTTTAATGATCTGCAGCAAAACTCTTTTAACATCGGTGTCTAAGTAGTTGAATATCATTAATAAAAGTTAATACAACCCCTAAAGGAACAGAATAATAATTAATTTTCTCTTTTTTTCAATTAATGGTTGATTTGGAGAGACACTGATAAATGTACAAATGTGATCGAGCCAAAGAACCTGGAAATTGCGTTCAGTATTAGCATTCGGTTATCTTCCTTAATGGAATAAATACTAAGCTGCTTATCATCAAACTTGAAAACAAGAAGAGTTTCGTTAGAGTAAGGGAAACCATTTCCCCAGCAGGCTACGGAACTGAAGGTCACTGGCATAAGAATCAGAGGGGCGATTGAAAGAAGTGTTTAATGCAGCAAGTTATCGTGATACCGAATCCGAATCAGAATCAGATTCAGAATCAGGTTTACTATCATAGGCATATGTCACAAAATTTGTTCTTTTGCAGCAACTGTAGATTGCAATACATAATAATTTAAAAAATATTAAAATACAGTAAGTGTATATTCAAAAAGAAAATTTTATAAGTAATGTAAAAAAAGAGGAAAAAGTACTGAGTTAGTGTCCATGGATTTATTGTCCATTCAGAAATCTGATGGTGGAGAAGAAGCTGTTCCTGAAACATTGAGTGTGTGTCTTCAGGCTCCTGTACCTCCTACTCGATGGTAGCAATTAGAAGAGGGCATGTCCTGGGCAATGGAGGTCCTTAATGATCGATGCCATCTTTTAGAGGCATCACCTTGAGAAGGAGTCCTCACTGTTGGGGAGGCTGATGCCCATGACAGAACTGGCAGAGTTTATAACATTATACAGATTTTTCTGATCCTGTGCAGTCGTTTCTCCCCCACCCCCCCAATACCAGGTGGTGATGGAACCAGTTAAAATGCTCTCCAGAATACATCTGTAGACATTTCCGAGTGTCTTTGGTGGTATAACAATTCTCAGACTCTTAATGGAATATAGCTGCTGTTGACACCTGGGAACCTAAAAACAGCTCACCCTTTCCACCTCTTAATGCTTGCTGAGAAGTGTTGTGTGTTCCCTCTACTTCCCCTTCCTGAGGTCAACAATCATCCCCTTGGTCTTACTGATGGTGTAGTTGCAACACCACTCAACCAGCTGATCTATCTCACTCCTGTACGCCTCCTCTTCACCATCTGAAATCTTACCAACAATAGTTGTGTCATCAACAAAATTATAGATGGCATTTGAGCTGTGCCTGGCCACACAGTTGTGAATGTAAAGAGCAGAGCAGTGGCCTAAGCATGCATGCTTGAGGTGCACCAGTGTTGATTGTCAGCAAAGTTGAGATATTATTTCTGATCTGCACAGACTATGTTCTCCTGGTGAGGAAGTCAAGGGTCGAGTTGCACAGGGATGTACAGGAGCCCAGGTTTTGGAGCTTGTTGATTAGAACTGATGGTATGATTGTGTTGAACACTGAGCTCTAGTCAATAAACAGTAGCCTGAATTAGGTATCACTATTGTCCAGGTAGAGAGTCAGTGAGAATGCATCTGCTGTGATGATAGGCAAATTGCAATGGGTCCAGGTACTTGCTTGGGCCAGGGATAATTCTAGCCATGACCAACCTCTCAAAGCACTCCATTACTTCCTCACAGTAGATGTGAGTACCACTGGCAATAGTTGTTGAGGCAGCTTGCCCTGCTCTTCATGGCACTAGGATAATTATTGCCCTTTTGAAGCAGGTGGGAACCTCCAACTGCAGCAGTGAGAGATTGAAGATGTCCTTGAACACTCCTGCCAGTTGGTTGGCACAGGTTTTCAGAGCCCTACCAGGTACACCATCGAGGCTTAATGCCTTGTGAGGATTCACCCTCTTGAAAGATGTTCTGATGTCAGCCTCCAAGGCTGAGATCGCAGGGTCACCAGATGCTGCAGGGATTTGCACAGCAGTAGTCTTATTCTCGCTTTCAAAGTGTGTATAAAAGGCTTTGAGTTCATCTGGGAGTGATACATCTCAGCTATTCATAATGTTAGGTTTCGCTTTGTAGGAAGTAATGACTTGCAAACCCTTAAAATAGCCTTCCGTATGCCATACTTGGACTTCCTATATAGTTCTGGATCACTGGTCTGCAACATCACAGATCCAGCCCTCAACAAACTACTCATCTATTAGTTCATCCATGGCTTTCGGTTTGGGTCTGTCCGTATTATCACAAAGGCACACACTCATACGCATGAGTCTTGATGATGTCAGTGACAATTGTGGCCTATTCATTCGGACTTGAAGATGAATCCCTAAATATTGTCCAGTCCACCAGCTAAAAGTAGCCCAGTAAGTGCTCCTCTATCTCCCTTGACCATACTTTCATGGTCCTCCCCACGATACAACAATCCTTAGTCTCTGCCTATGCACTGGGAGTAGAAGTACAGCCAGATAATCGGACTTTCCAAAGCACAGGCGTGGGACGTCACGGTAAGCACTCTTGATGGTGATATAACAGTTGTCAAGTGTGTTGGCGCCTCGGCTTCCGCAGGTGATATGTTGGTGGTAGTTGTTCAGGCACATCTTCAAACTCACCTGGTTGAAATCTATGGCAATTGATAACGTTGTGTCTGCTGACTTGGTTGTTCAGTTCCTCCAACCTAACTGAGGTGGAATGCACAGCAGTACTCGGATGATGGTGGAAAATCCCATTGGCGGATAAAATGGACAACATTTGACCATTAGATGTTCCAGATTGGGAGAGCAGAACTGAGACAGAACTGTCATGTCTGTGCAGCATCATGAGTCAATTATAAAGAATATTCTATCTCCTCTGCCTTTAAAAGACTGAGCCGAACTGTCTTTGCAGAGAATGGTGGAACCATTGGGCTGCAGTGCTGCATCCAAAATGGCAGAAGGTGGCCATGTTTCCATGGTGAAATGGCAGGGGATAGCCAAGATTCTGTGAAATAGCCTGCTTAAAAGTTGCTGGAGGGAATGGAAGCTTCCAAATGGGAATTGGATAAATAATTGGTAAACATATCAGGGGGAAAATGCAGATGAATGGACAATTGTGTACTGTGATCTTCAATATGATTACCAGCTGCTAATTTTCATTGTCTAAGGATTACTTGTTTTCACCAGGGTATAACGACTAGGTCCCAGGTCATGGATATAAAACATTGAATTTCTCATTCCGCACATGCTGTCTGACTTCTGATTTTCCCCATCACTTTGTTTTATCTTACTCCCAGCTCAAATAACTCAAAGAGTCTCATAACAATGTGACAAGTAGCACTGATGATGAAGAACTTAGCAAGTCTTGCATTTTATAGCATATTTGCAGGTTTCGCCATGTTTTCCTCACACACACACACACACACACACACACAAAACAAAAAAATAAAATAAAAATAGTTAGTTTAAAATTAAGCTGCCTCTGTGGTGTATTTGTCTCCTCAGGAAGAATCGAGCCCGCAGGATCCAGGCATCCTTTGGAGTGACCATTGTTATGATGAAGCTCAGTGACTTTGAATACGTACAGATCATATTATTAACCATAGTGTCGAGATGGCTAAAAATATAAATCTATTGTCTGCAGCAAAATTATTTAATAACTGTTGGTATCCTGGGATTATTTTTTTTACCTGTACCTCTCCTCAGTGTGAAGTGTTCGGCTTGATAAGAATGAGTGAAAATTTCCAGCAAAGAATTAATTATTAGGTACATTGTGGGTTTTCTAAGTCATTTTCCAAACATGTTTTAAAAGGTGGAAGGTTTATTATTCTGAGGGATCCTCAGTGCAGCAGCTAATTCGAGCATAATTTTCTTTAGAAGGCTGAGGGTGACCTTATAAAGGTACATAAAGTCACCAGGGTCATAGATAAAGTGGGTGGTCATGGTCTTTTTCCCAAAGACAAGGAGTCTAAAATTAGAGGGCACAGATCAAAGATGAGAGGAGATTTAAAAGGGACAAAAGGGAAAATTTTATCATGCTGGTGGGTAGGTGGATTGAGGAAGAGGAAGTGTTTGAGGCAGGTACAATTACACTTAAAAGGCATTTAGCCAAGTACATATCTAAATATACAGGAACCTACATGATACGTAACACACAGAAAATGCTGGAGCAACTCAGCAGGCCAGGCAGCATCTAAGGAAGAGAGTATAGTCGACATTTCAGGCCAAGACTCTTGAGCAGGACTAGAGAAAAAAGATGAGGAGTCAGAGTTAGAAAGAGGGGCAGGGGAGTGAGAAATACAAGGTGATGAGTGAAACTGGGAGTGGGGAGATGGTGAAGTTCAAGAGTTGAGAAGTTGATTAGTGAAAGAGATACAGGGCTGGAGAAGGGGGAATCTAATAGAAGAGGACAAAAGGCCATGGAAGAAAGGAGAAGGGGGAGGAGCACCAGAGGGAGGCGATGGGCAGGCGTGGAGATAAGTTGAGAGAGGGAAAAGGGGATGGGGAATAGAGAAGGGGGGGGCATTCAAGAAATCAATATTCATGCCATCAGGTTGGAGGCTATCCAAGCAGAATATAAGATGTTGCTCCTCCAACTTGAGTGTGGCCTCATCGTGACAGTACAGGAGGGCATGGATGGACAGATTGGAATGGGAATGGCAAGTAGAATTAAATGGACGGCCACTGGGAGATCCACTTTTTCTGGCAGATGGAATGTAGCTGCTCGGCGAAGCAGTCTCCCAATCTACATTGGGTCTCACTGATATACAAGAGGCCACACCGGGAGTACCAGATAGAGTAGATGTCCCCAACAGATTCAAGGGTGAAGTGTTGCCTCACCTGGAAGGACTGTTTGGGGCCCTGAATGGTAGTAAGGGAGGAGATGTAGGGGCAGGTGTAGCACTTGTTCTGCTTGCAAGGATAAGTGCCAGGATGGAGATCAGTGGGGAGGGATGAATGGACAAGGGAGTCGCATAAGGAGCGATCCCTGCAGAAAGCAGATAGTGGGCCGGAGGGAAAGATGTGCTTGGTGGTGGGATCCCACTGGAGATGGTGTAAGTTATGGAAAATAATGTGCTGGATGCGACATAACACATGTTATGTTTCATAACTCCAAAAACTAATCAAAAGAAAAACAGGTCAGCCAGGAGATCCGTGTCTACTTAGTTTCTCTTTTAGGAAGGCACTCAAATATGACTTGGTAGTATAATGACATATGCCATTCATGTACTTCCTAGATATAAATCGTAACAAATTATGTAAACAATAAAGAATGCTTAATTAAAAAGATATTTACAATATTATTCAAATATTACTGAAATATTAGACACTCCTCCCTGCTAAGGTATAAACTCCAATTAAATATAGAATGCATCTCAACTATCTCAACTCAGATATATACATTTTGCTGTCTATTCATATATATATATATATACACACACACCCACACATGCACTATATAATACATAATACAACTGCTATATAGTCATCCACAGCATAGTAAATTTTACATTGACCCATTTAGGCTTAAAGATTTAGTTGCTGTGGAGGATTTCTTACTCTTGTTGGACAACATCTTTCCTGACAAGGAGAGTCACTCTATTTGGCGGGTGAGAATTGTGGCTGTGAAACAATCTCGGTTCTGCGGCCTCCTCCATGGTGATTGTAGGTGTTGACTCTGCAGGAAGTTGCAGGAAGTGATTCTCACAGCTCTGGACAACTTTCTTCTTTAAGGATTGAAATCTGCTCTCCTCATCTGATCGATGTGTTGTCTCCAGATGACAACAGATGCAATCTTCACTGTGGAGGAGAGTGGTCTAGTTTTGTCCTTAATCTTTCTGAGTACCCACTTTTGATCACCTCTTCAGACCCTTGCCAGGATTACTTGACCAGGAGTGAAATATCAAATCTCCTTGTATGAGGAGCACTCAATTTATGTCAGCTGTTTGTCCTACGTACTCCTCCTGAGATTGTGTTTGAGGAGATCCTAGTGTGAGCCTAAGGGACAACCCAGGAAAAGCATAGTTCATGAGTTCTTGGCTGTGGAGTGTGCTGCACTACACTATGCAAGGAAGAAATTGGCAAGTTTTGATCCAGTGTTAGTGTAGTGAGTTCTGCTGGCATTACTCGAAGCACATTCTTTAGACACTGAGCACACTTGTTTATCAAGCCACTTGTAGCTGTGTGGTACAGTGCAGATGTAATATGTTTTATTCCATTTTTTCAGGAATGACTGAGACTGATCCGCAACAAACTGTGGTCCGTTGTCACTGACTATGTATTCTGGACACCAGTCCTTGAGAAGAGGCTTCTCAAATCATCAACAGAGCACAAGGCTGTAGTAGAGGCTATTGAGAACAACTCTGGCCACTTTGTGGCTATATCCACTACTACCCATGAAAGGTCAAGAAAAATCCCATGAATCCTCTGCCAGGGCAATGCAGGGCATTCCCAGGGATGGAGAAGCACTGCTCTTGGCATCTTCTGGACATGTTAGTCTCCTGAACAGTGCATTGCAAGTTGCTGATCCATCCCAGGCCACCAGATAATGCTTCGAGCCAATGCTTTCATTTTGACCACACCTAGATGACGAGCATATAGCTCCTCCAACACTTCAACTCTTAGCCTGGATGGTACAACAACTCTCAATCAGCACAGAAGGCAACCCCGTCAAGGGCACGTTTATCCCAGTGCTAGTAAAAATGGGAGAATTTCAGCTACACCTTTCAGCCATTTAGGGCAACCATGTAGAGCTGAGATGGTGTTGGGGTTTCTTACAGTTTCTCTTTGGGAAGCATCTCAGCCATAATAAGGAGACTTTTGAAATGCATTAGGAAGAATACATCATGAGGAGTGTCCTCTTTTGTATGTTTTTCAGATATCTCCTTTTCCAAAGGTAAATGAAACAATCCATTAACATTTCCATGATTAGTCATTCTCTTGAATTCAACCTTCAAGGAAGAGAGCTCATCTCTGCATTCATGCTGCAGTTGTTGGTGGAACACACATCTATGGATTGAAATGAACATTCATGGTTGTTGATCAGGAGTGAGGGTAAACTCTCTCCCATACAAGTACTGGTTGAAACAATTTAGACCCCAAACTAGAGTCAAGGCCGCTCTGTCAATCTGTGTGTAACTTATCTCTGTGGTGATAAGAAAATGTGATGCAAAGGCTATAGGGTATTCACTCCCGTCACTCATAACATGAGACATGACTGCACCTATACCATAATGCAAGGCATCTCAGGCAAGCTTCACTGGATGGTGTGGATCATAATGTGTTAGTACAGTTTCTGATGTCACCATGTCTTTTACCTTTTTGGAAAACCATCTCATACTGCTTTGTCCATTGTCATTTCTTCCCGCTTGGCAGGAACATGTTACAATATTTGACAAATCCTAAACAGGACCACAACAGTGACACGTCCTTTGGCCTTAGGGCATCCTCCACTGCTTGAATTTTCTCAGTATGCTTGTGTGATACTTGTGCATCAATGGTGTGACCACAGTATGTGATGCTTGGTTTAAAGAATTTACCACTTGTTGTGTTCTGCTCTGAATGCATAATCTTTTAATCTTTTCAACCTTGTCTTTAGACTTTGGAAATTTCTATGTCAGCCTCATCGGAAACAGTGATGGCATTGAGCTAACACTGAGTGCCTGGACAGCCTTGTAGCACATGGCCTTAGGTTTCTGCCAGAGTGTGGGTGCAGATGCCCTTTGTGAGTGTTTATGGTGAGAACCACTTCGGACTCAT
Source organism: Mobula birostris (assembly GCF_030028105.1). Lineage (NCBI taxonomy): Eukaryota > Metazoa > Chordata > Chondrichthyes > Myliobatiformes > Myliobatidae > Mobula > Mobula birostris. The sequence goes on along the minus strand of NC_092370.1, from coordinate 122,245,246 downwards.
CTGTAGTTAGGCCTCCACTAAGTCCACGTTGTTGAAGTGTTTCCTTCCAGAAAGTTTTGCAATTATATCCTTTATCCTGGGCAGAGGACATTGATCTACTTTCTGTACTGGGTGGATGGTGACCTTAAAATCTCCACAGTTCCTGACAGACGAAAACTTCTTGGCTACTGGGAACACTGGCATTGCCCATGGATTCCTCTCGACCTCGGAAAGAATTCCTTCAGCCTCCATGTAATTTAGCTCACTAGCTACTTTATCACGGATGATATAGCGAACTGGATGGGCTTTGTGAAACATGGGTGTGGCATTTTCATTTAACACTATTTTACTCATGATATGTTTGAGTTTTCCAATGTCATCCTTGAACAATGCTGTGGAATCATCCTGCATCTTTCTTAATTTGCTTTCATTTTATTCCATTGCTTTCCTGGTGCCTGATTTTCGTGGCTCTGGAAAGAAGGTGATTCTAGGCCGGTGCCCCTGACTGAAGCATCGCGGGAGGACACAAAGCTGCCATGGGCTGTGTGTTTGGAGAGCTGTGCCCTTCTGGAGCCAACTTTCTGGGCGCAAAGCTCAGAAAAAGCAATGCAATGCCTCCCCTCCCGCTGTGAAACGGAGACACCTCTTCTTCCCCTATTAAGGAGATAGAGATCCTATGATAGGTCGAATTACCGGGTAAGCAAGTAGTCTTTGAGGTACTGCAAGTCCGTGTCTTTATTGATGCTTTGCTGCATGCTTGAGTGTTCGGTGGAGGGCGCTGATGTTTTTGCTGGTGGGGGAAGGGGGCCATTGCCTTGCTGCTGATTGTGCATGGGAGGGGGGAGCTGGGGGGGGGGACTTTGAGGTTCTAATGTTTAACTGTCATTCATTCTTTGGGGCACTCCTCTGTTTTTGTGAATGTTTGTGAAGAGAAAGAATTCCTGGATGTATATTATATATATTTCTCTGACATTAAATGTACCTATTGAACCTATTTCAAAACCATTCAAAATCATTTTGTGGAATGGCTGAAACAGTCGAGCCAGCGTCCAGTTCCATTTTACTTAAATTGCCATTCACTTCTGCTGAAAGTTATATTGCTTGTCTCCTGTTAGCTATAATATGGTAAATCTCAAGGCCACTCGTGTCACATGTGGGGCACTGGGGACGGACCCAAATGCAAGACGCAGACTCTGAAGTACTAGGAACAAGACAGGACTAGAGTTAAGGACGTGACATGACACAAACTAGGAGCTGGGACAAGAACACAGACTTGGCCTAGGACATTGGCTAGGCAAGCATGACCAGGACAAGGAACTGGGAACTAGTTGCCTGGGCTTGGACTCCAAGCCAGAGACTGGACAAGGACCCAGAACCTGGGTCTTGCCTTGGGCTCGGGCCCTAGAACCAGGCAAGGACATGACATGACTATGGGACAGGATGTGGCTGGGGTCTAGAGGCTTGGGGCTGCAGGCTGGGGTCTTGGTCTTGAGGCTTGAAGCTGGGGTCTTGGTCTTGTGCTTGGAGATAGGCTTGGGGTCTTGAGGCTTGAGTTCTTGGAGGCCAGACGAGGACATGACGGGGCAAGGGTACTTTGAGGCAACTCCTGGGCAGGACGCGGGACTCCTGGGCAATGGAGGCAAGGGACAGGAAAGGACAGAACCAACCGCAGGGTAATGGCAAACGGCCTGGCTTACCCGACGGAGGCAAGGGAAAGGAAGGGACAGAACCAACCGCAGGGTAACAGCAAATGTCCTAGCTTACCCGATGGAGGCAATGGACAGGAAGGGAGCTAGGTCCAGGGTGGCTCCAAGACTCGAGGCAACCGGTAACCTTGGTGGGCTACGGAACAGCCGAATCCATATCTTGATCACTGCACTAGCCTTCCACCAAGGGGATCTTGACAAGACAACCCAGCAGCTCACCCTCAACCCCAAGGCTACTTATATTCCAAGCCCCAAGATGGGAATTAAGTGCCTATGATTAACTCAACCCAACAAGGGACAGCTGGAAGACCCGGAGTCCTGAGTCCACGTTCCGGACCGTGAACCGGAATGCGAACTTCACGGACCGGACCATGACAACTCAGTCCTGTGTCATTTTCATCATTATCAGATTTTTCATTAACAACATGCAGATTAGTGCTCTTTTTGAAACTCCAATTTGACTTTTTATCTTTTTCTCTTCCCTGTGCAGTCCATTTATTTTTGTCTGCCCATCATACTCTTTGTATGCGTCCTACTTTGTTGTATTTTCTACAATTTTCACCTTTAAACCTGCATTGGTCTGGTGTCTGTGAGCCCCTGCCACAAAAGTAACGCAATTTGTTTGGCCGGGCAGGTTTATGTTTAGATGTTGCAATTTTGTTCACACTCACTTTCATTCCTGACTGCAACTCAGTTGCATCTCTGGCTGCTATTTCTATTGATACAATGATTCAACTGCTCTTTTAAATGTGAGTTGTGCTTCAGTTAGGAGCCATTTTTGAATGTTCTCTTGTAAGATTCCACAAACTAAACAATCTCTCAGTGCACCATTATGCCCATCAGTGAACTGGCAATGCTCTTACAATGTCTTCAATTCACTATGTACGCCGAAATGGACTCCCCTTCCTCTTGATTCCACTTAGGAAACCTAAAGCATTCTGCAATCAACAGTGGTTTCAGTACTAAATGTTCACAATATCAGCAATATCAGCAAGACTCACTTTGGCTGGTTTGTTGAAGCAATTAAACTTCTAAGCAAACTGCATGCTTTAGCAGCAATTTCACTCAGCAAAACTGGCAGTTGTTTTTTTTATCAGCTATTCCATTTGCTTTAAATTACTGCTCAATTTGTTCAGTATACATCAACCGGTTATCTGTTTTGCAATTGAATGCATCTGTATTTCCAAAGTTGCTAGCCATTTATGCTTCATTTATTTATTATTATTGCCTGTTTCTCACTGTTTATGAACCCATGAATTTCATTTGTTTTCTGCCTTTCTTTAACTCAACCACCTCAAAATTCATAAGTTCAACATTCAAAGTAATTTTATTACCAGGGTACATATATGTCACTATACACAACCCTTAGATTCATTTTTTGCAGGCAATCTCAATAAATCCATAATCATAAGAGAATGAATCAAAAACCACTGTGAAAAATACAACAAACTGCAATTACAAAAGGAAAAAGAAATAATGATAATAATAAATGAGTTATAGATATTGAGAACATGAGATGAAGAGTTCTTGAAAGTGAGTCTGTTGCTTGTGGGAACAGTTTAGTGCTGGGGCAAGTGAAGTTAAGTGAAGTTATCACCTTTGCTTCATAACTGTTCCTGAACCTGGCTGTGCCGCTCTCCCCATGTGAAGAAACATGTGCTGCTTTTATTTCAACTTGAATGTCTCTCTCTCCCCGTGAAGAAAAAATGTCTGCACTTCAACAGGTTAGGAAATCATCTCAGGTTCATTTTAAACCTTCCTCATTGCCAATGTTATGTTTTGTAACTTCAAGATATAAGCGAAAGAAAAACATGAGAGCCAGGAGATGTGTTTCTACTTAATTTCTTTTCGCTGTCATGGGACGTGGTGGAATAATTACATATGCCATTCACATACTCTTACATATAATCCGTAATGAATTACTTAACAAAGAATGCTTAATCAAACAATATATTTACAATATTACTCAAATGTTATTGAAATATTAAGTACACTGCAACAGGTACACATCTAATATACTTGAACCTACATGATAATTTCTTGATTTGTAAGGGTGTCAATGATTATGGGGAATAGGTAGGAGATTGAGGTTGAGAATGATTATAAGTCAGCCATGATTGAATCCAAGAGTAGACACGATGGGCCAAATGGCCTACTACGTTTTGTGGTCTTCTGAATAGAAAAGGTTTGGAGGTATGTAGGCCAAATGCAAGCAAATAGGGCTTGCTGAGATATACAGTTTGGTTAGTAAGATTGTGTAGGACAGAAGGGTCCTTTTCTATGGTGTGTAACTATATGAATCCTAAGAGATCAATATTGATTCAAGAATATGTCAGTTCCCAATCCCTGCTTTCTCATATCCCTGGATCTTCTCATCTCTGATGAATAAAGTGGTCTTCAAGTCTTCACTTCAATGTGCTGACATACCTTTTAACTCCTATTTAGGATACATTTAATTTCCCTCCCTCAGTCCTAACTGGAGAAAAGATCATTCAATTTTAATCTCAGTGTTGTTTGAACAGGCTCCAAAGCATGATTTTTATCATGTCTAACTACCAGTGAGAAGCATCACACTTCCCCCAACCGCAGAGGACAGCACACTTGAAGTTCAGATGCAGTAATGTGCAATTATGAGTTTACTGGTGTTGATATGGCAGTGAAAGTCTCAAAATGGAGTCAGTGCTCATACTTTGAAAGATGCCTTTAGGCGGATTAAGGTGGAAATCTTGTTAGCCCCTTGTGGCTGTTCAAGCATTCACAAGTCACACCTAATCCATGACACAATACTATTCACCTATTTTTCTGCCCTCCACCCACCCCACATTGCTAAACAGTTTGGTTAACAAAATCACCAATGTTAGAGTTAGAGCTCCCGATGGACGTGGTACCAACCAACAAGAGATTCCCACACTTTTACTGCTCTATGTGCAAAAGTATTTTCTAATATCACTGTTACAAGATCTGACTCTAAAATTTAGATTGTTCTGCAATCTCACAGTTCCCAATAGAAAATATTGTCCTCCCAACATTTAGTTCTTCTAAATATCCACAAAAAATTCAAACTAATTTTCTCTTAACCATATAAATGCTATTTTGGGCAAATTCTCCTTGCACAGTAATTTCCTGTACTCCCTCCAAGAGCAACATATACTTCCTAAACTGTGTAACACTCAGCAAATACTATATGCAGTTTAAAGAGGATTTGGTTATGAGCCAGGGCTATATCCTAATGGGTGTTCTTAACCTCTGCTTGTTTCAAAGAAGAAAGACTTCATGTAAAATGGAAGTCAGGTCATAGAATGCAAACTGGAGGTCAATTACTGCTTTGAGATCGGACTGGTCAAAGCCAATACAGTGCTAATTCTGCTCATTTCAAAGGGCAGAGGAACTGAAGGGAGCTAAAATGAAGGAGCAAGAAGGGAGTAAAGTCCAAAGACCCTGAAAGCTGCCCTCACAGGTAGTTAAGTTGATGCAGAGGCATAAGGGATACTTACTTTAATTATCAAGTAAGTGGCACTGTGCATGGATGGCTCTTGGGATGCAAGTCCATAGATCTTTGAAAGGGGCTACATAAGTAGACAAGGTGGTAAGGAAGGCATATGTTAAACTTGTCTTCATTGGTTGAGTCAAAAGTTGGCAAGTTTCCAGCTATAAAAACTTTGGTTGGGCCACATTTAGAGTATTGTGAACAGTTCTGGTCACCATATTACAGGAAGGATATGGAGTCTTTAGAGAGAATGCATAGAGTTTCACCAGGATGTTGCCTGGATTAGAGAGTATTAGTTATGAGATGAGGCTGAAAACCTTTTACACTTTCTCGGAAGCATCGGAGATGACAGCTGATCTGATAGAAGTTTAAAAAGTCAAAGATAGGAGTCTTTTACCTGGGTGGAAGTGTCAAATACTAGAAGAGATGGGCTTAAAATGAGAGGAGGGCAGTTTAAAAACTATTTGAGGATTTTTTAAAACAATATACACTGAGAGTGGTAGATGCCTAGAACATACTAGTAGGGGAAACACATTTGTTAGCAGTGGTTAGGACACAGTCAGACAGACACGTGAACAGGAGAGATTTTTTCCAAGGAATTAGTTTAAGTTGGCAACATGGTTGGTTGAGACATTGTGAGCAGAAGGGCCTGATTTTGTGCTCTACTGTTCTAGTGTTCTATTAGCTACGCATAGAATATGTAAACAGGGAGACTGTGGTACATGTTTATAAAACGTTGGTTAGGCTACAGCTAGGAGTACAGTGTGCAGTTCTGGTCACCACACAAGAGGAAGGACAAGATTACACTGGACAAGTTGCTCAAGAGATTCAGCAGGTTTGAAGTTGGAGTGAAGGAAGATGAAGGGAGAATCTAATTGACATATGTATATATAAATTATGAGCGCCATAGGTAGGGGTAGGGAGGGAACATTGACTCAGACCATGAGAGGACTGCATTGGGCATTTTCATGCCTTACAAGGCACAGATTGGTAGTCTGTGTGGGGCGCCACTCCTCACACAGACACTAGAGTAATGTGTGGTTAAGTGCCTTGCTCAAGGACACAACAACGCTGCCACGGCTGAGGCTCGAACTGGCGACCTTCAGATCACTAGATGAACGCCTTAACCACTTGGCCACATGCCCAACACATGCCATAAATAGGATAGATGGTAAGAAACTTCTCCTCACAGCAGAAGTTTTCTAAAAGACTTAGGTTTAGGGGGTAAGGGAAAACAACTTGGAGGGGATTAGAGGATAAATTTCTTTTCTACCCAGAGAGTGGCTGGACTCTGGAATGAACTGCCTGAGGGGATGGTGGAGAGAGGAACTCTCCAGTAGTTATCTAGTATGTGGACAAGCACTTGAATCACCAAAGCACAGAAGGCTAAAGTGCAAATGGGATGACTATAGATTGGTACTTGATAGCCATATTGGATGTAATGGTCTGTGGGGTCTTTTGCTATGCTGGATGATTCTATGACACTCTAATATCTATCCTTTGAACATATAATTCCTTATTATCATATTGTTGCTTATGGAAGCTTGCTATGTATAAAACAATGATAAACACCATGGAAACAGGTCCCTCAGCCCAACTCATCTATGCCAATCATTGCCTAACTATGTGGTACACGCTGCCCACATTTGGCTCATATCCCTCTCAAACCTTCCAATCCACCCACATGTTCAAGTACCTTTTAAATGTTGTAATTGTACACACCTCTACCATTTCCAAGCAAGGGTTGTTCCAAGATGGTGCCAAGCTGTGACCTCCGTTGAGTTATAGCTCAGACTTAGTTATTTATTAATTGTTTAATCATTTAATTTTATTGTTTTTAGATTCACAAGGATGAATTTGGAGACAGAGAGGACAGTTAGGAGTCAGTTCAGGGTTTAAGGACAGGGATATAGGGAAATTAGAGATTAAGTTGCAGTTTAAATCTCCGCTCCACATTTGAAGACCAGTCATGTGAACATGAGGCACCCTTTGGACAGATGTTGGATGTTGGATGTCTTCCAACCTGACAGAAAGTGACACAAAGGATAGCTACACCAGATTCTACCCCTCAAAGTTCAAAGTTCAGAGTAAATTTATTATCAAAGTACATATATGTCGCCATATACAACCCCGAGATTCATTTCCTTGCAGCCAGTCACAGTAAGTACAAGAAACACAACAGAATCAATGAAAGACCACACCCAAAAGGACAGACAAACAACCAATGTGCAAAATACACGAAGTGTGAAAATACAAAAAGAAAGAAAACAAATAATAATAAATTAGCAATAAGTAACTAGAACATGAGATGAAGAGTCCTTGAAAGTGAGTCCACAGGTTGTCGGAAGAGTTCAATGATGGAGCAGGTGAAGTTGAGTGAAGTTATTGTCTTCAGTTCAAGAGACTGATAGATGAGGGGTAGCAACTGTTCATGGAGATATGGGCTCTGAGGCTCTGGTATCTTTTTCCTGGTAACAATAAGAAGAGAGCATAGCGTGTATGGTAGGGGTCCTTAATGATAGCTGCTGCTTTCCTGCACCAGCACTCTATGTACATGTGCTCAATGATGAGGAGAGCTTTACTCATGATGGATTGGGCTGTGTCCACTACCTCTTGTAGGCTTTTCCATTCAAGGGCATTGAAGGATGCAGCAGCTCCTTATCATTGGTTGTCTCATGTGCCGTACCACAGTTTCCAGTTCCAAGTGCTTCACGGGTATGAGAATAGCACATGTGAGAGACTCACTCTCTTTCCTTTGTCTCCAGGAGCTCAACTTCACACTGAGGTCACAACCAGTGCTGAAGAACCATTGGGAAAGTGTGCTGAAGATATAGGAAGGCCCACACACACTTATAGCCAAGTATCTGTTTGTTGTAAGTTCAGTTTTGTGGTTGTATAACGTGGAAATACTTAAAGTTCCTGCTGAGTTTAAGGTGCTACTGAATGTTTTGCATCATAGTTTTTGTAACTTTGGGTTGCTTAGTTGAGTACTTGTTTGACTTAGATGTTTGGTCAAATATTCTAATGTAAGGGGGTTTCGATTTTTATGTTACTGCGGAGGCTAATTAAAATGGCGTTTTTGTTATGTTAATCTGGGGAATGCGGCTTTGTTGTGCTTTAACGCTGAGAAAGTTTGCGCTAGCAGCTTATTGTGGTTTAGAGGGTGATAAGAGGGTGCTATTAACCAATTGGGATAGTTGTTATGGTTTTGGTGTATTTGAAGATACTGTATGCGAGGGGGTTTGGGGGAGAAGGCGGGAGAGCAAGACAGAGGATGGACCAGGTGCTGTGAGTCCGCTAACAGGGTCGGACCCCGAGCGGGACTTTCGGCGAGGAGAGGAGACGGACTCGTGTGGAGCGTCTGGTCGACCACCGTTGTTGGTCCCAGGCGGCCGGTCGAGGTGGTCCGAGGGGGTCGCAGGGTGAAGAAGAAGGTCCTTGAGCTCCAACGGTTTTTGTGCACGAAGAGATTGAACTTTGATAAGTGTGGCGCCTTTTATTTTCCTTTTATATTTTATTCTCTTTTAATTATATAGTTCCAGTAATATCTATAAACTGTAAATCATTTAATTGCATCTGGTGTAATGTCTGTTATTTGGGCGGGGTGGGGTACCTGACACAGCATCCACACAAACGAATTACCCAGTTTGGCGGGGCCGAGGCTGTTTCCCTAGACGACAGCGAGCCGAGCGACCCTGAGGGTGGCCAGGGGGGCTGCATTGTGGGGGCTCGTCCGGGATGCTTGAGTCTGTTGGTATGCTGTGTGGGTGCCCTGATTAAATCTGTAATGTGTGTCTCTGTGGGTTATTTGCTGTTGATTGCTGTATGCGTTGTGGGTGCGGTCTTTGTTCGAGTTCAGACTAGCATCGACGAGTTAGAGGTGGCACTCGGGGCTGTCCATGCAGTTGGGAGAGAGAGGAAAGAGTGGTCTGATTTGGAGGTAGAGTCTGCGAATAAATGTTCTAGCTCTGGCAGGCTCCGCCTGGCACTGGGGATAGTGTCCACCCCAGGAGGGGCGGAGACGTGTGAGACGTGGGCGGAGCGGATCTCTCAGTTGTTAGATGAGTGGCAGTGCTTGGTTGAGGGAGAGCGACAGGGATTGGTTGAAAGTTTGAGTAGGCGGGCTGGTGACGGTGTTAGAGCTGTCAGGTTCACTTACACCGGAGTGACAGCTGTCAGTTATTTGAAAGAGGGGGGAAAGTTTTCAGTGTGTCTTCTCTGGCGAGGAGGGCGGCTAAATTGCTTGCAGTGCCAGGGGATCAGTTGTTCAGCTGATCAGAGAGGTGTCGGGAAACTTAGTGGAGGCCCAGTGGGGGAACGGCCTGCGGTCTCTGGGGAAGCACGTTTCTAGCAATGTACCACTGAACTTCCGCAAGGAAAAGACCCTATTCCTGAAGGTTTAGAGGGACCACGCCCCAGGGTGTCGTTATGAATAGAGGGAAGCGATGCTAAAGGTATCCTCGACCCCGGGGCACAGATCAAGTTGTTGTACAGTTCGTTTTACAACCGGTGTCTGAAGCATTTATCCTTGACAACCACAAGGGCACCCGAGACTTTGGGTACCAGTGCCGGTAATTATCCAGAAGACGATGATTGGTTAATGACCCTGGAGTTCATGGAGGCATTTTCTGGGCACCCAGCGTGTCGAGTTGCTTCTGAGGACATGTGTAGCAGCCTTGAGCCAGTACCGAATTTAAACGAGACCCAGCGGTGATACGGCTTGGGGAAAGTAGCTGAGGGTGAGACCCTCTTAGTAGATGCTCCGAACCACCACGAGGAAGGGGAGTTGACCGCTGAAGACACCTCAGTGAGAGAGAGGTCGCGGCAACTGGACCCTGGCGGCGTGGAAGATGAAGGCAGCGTGTGTGTGGATGATGCGACGTGGTTTAATGTGCTGCATCTGAGGGGTGGATGTTGCCAGATCCTGAAGAGTGCGGCTGTTGAGCCGAAGATGGCCTTTACTAGTTCCCTAGGATTCTTCCGATCCGAAAAGATGCCCAAGGGCATATCCGGAGCCCCTGCATCCTTCCCGCGGGGCATAAGGAAAACCATGGGGGAAGTGAAGGTGTGTGGAGTTTTGACGTATGTGGATGACCGCCTGGAGCTTGGATTCGCCTGGGGGGACTATAAGGCGAGGCGAGTGGTTGAGCCCGGGCAACCGAAGCGAAGTGTCAAATGTGGAGGAGTTTTTGGCCGGAGGAGTTTGGTGCAATGTGAGGAAAATGACCCGACATACCAGTTGAACTTCCTGGTGTTGGGACAGACGGTGGTGGACCGGGGGATGGAAACCCAGGTCGTCAATCTGAATGAGACACAGGGAAGAGAGGGGATTTGCACCGCACTGCGGTCATATACTGACGAATTAATCCAGCGAGAAGAAACAATGACGCACCTTCGAAGGGATCAGCAGTAACTCAAGACGTCCATTCAGAACAGATTGGAAGATTTACAAGTTGGGGAAGATCAAGGAAGTGTTCTGACTAAGGTCAACAGAAAACCGAGAGCCCAGGGAGGGGAGTTTGACTACACTCACGAGGAGGTAAAGAAATGGAGGACAGATGTCGGAAAAGGGAGGCGGACGCTTGAAAGGAACCTGAAGATGACTATCGCGAGTTTAAATGAAGTGGAAAAACTGAAAGTTGACCTGGAAGACGCCCTCAGGAAGAAACAACCGGAGGCTGAACATCCTTTAACTGCTGCTTTTCAGGTCAGGGTGGAAGAAGCTGGTGGGGTAACTGCGTCCCAGATTGAGATGGCCAGGAACCCTGAGTCAGAACTGCTGAGGCTGTGGCGAGAGTTGAAGGAGTCCCCGAAGAAGCTGACGTCTCAACTGCAGGAGGCTGAAGGGGTAGCCCCGGCTAAATGTTTCAGTTTGGAGAAACTTAACCAGCAGCTATCGATCGAGGGAATGAGGAAGGGTACGGATTCGAAGGATGATGTGCTGCACATGTGGTAGATGCTGCCTTTCGCTAACTTCCCCGTGATTGAGGAAGAGACCTTTGGCCCTTCTCCTACTGAGTCAGGTGTAGTGGGGAGGGCTAGCTGTGGGCAGTCTGAGTTACGGCAGGATCAGGAAGGAGGAGAGGTGGGGCCCCGGACACGGGACAGGGGGCTCCAAGCTGTAGTGGTGGCCTGAGTGAGAGAGGAGTTGGCAAGCAGGCCCGTGGTATCCCTAGTAGTGTCTGAGCCTTTTGGGTTTAGGTGAGGGGGTACGGAGGTCTCAGAGGGTTAAGAAGCTCCCAGATAGGTTGGCCTATTTAGCGCCCGTGGGACGGGAGTAAGGTCCACTGTTTGGGGAGCACTGTCACTGTGTGTATCTGTGTATGTGTGTGTTGTGTGTCTGTAGGACTGGGTGGCGAGTTATTTAGAAGTCATGAGGACATGACTTTATTTGGTGGGGGGAGAGTGTAAGGGGGTTTCGATTTTTATGTTACCGCGGAGGCTAATTAAAATGGCGTTTTTGTTATATTAATCTGGGGAATGCGGCTTTGTTGTGCTTTAACGCTGAGAAAGTTTGCGCTAGCAGCTTATTGTGGTTTGGAGGGTGATAAGAGGGTGCTATTAACCAATTGGGATAGTTGTTATGGTTTTGGTGTATTTGAAGATACTGTATGCGCGGGGTTTTGGGGGAGAAGGCAGGAGAGAGAGACAGAGGATGGACCAGGTGCTGTGAGTCCGCTAACAGGGTCGGACCCCGAGCGGGATAATTTATCCTTTGGCTCCTCCCACTTCCTGCAAACAAAGGTTTTAGCCATGGGCACTCGCATGGGTCCCAGCTATGCCTGCCTTTTTGTCAGCTATGTGAAATAGTCTATGTTCCAAGCCTATACTGTTGGCCATCCCCCACTTTTCCTACACTATAGCGATGAATGCATTGATGCTGTTTCCTGCACCCATGCTGAACTCGTCGACTTTATCCACTTTGCCTCAAACTTTCACCCTGCCTTCAAATTTTCCTGGTCCATTTCCGACACCTCCCTCCCCTTTCTCGATCTCTCTGTCTCTCTCTCTTATCTACTGATGTCTATTATAAACCCACGGATTCTCACATCTACCTGGACTATACCTCTTCCCACTCAATTACTTGTAACAATGCCGTCCCTTTCTCTTAATTCCTCTGTCTCTGTCACATCTCCACTCAAGGTGAGTTTTTTCATTCCAAAACAAAGGAGAACAAAGGTCTCCCTTATTCAAAGAAAGGTACTTCCCTTCCTCTACCATCAACGCTAGCCTCAACTGCATCACCCAATGCCCTGGATGAACACCCTTTCTATGTTGGTTGCCATTGTAGGAAGGCTCTTAGAGAGACAGAAAGGTTTTGGATGATAGTGGTTCCCAGCATGGTACCACCAGACTGTCCCGGGAACTGATATGGATGGCCTTAGATTACCAGCTTGTAAAGAAAGGTGGCACTTGTGCTGTTATCAGTCAAGAATGCTGCATTTACATTCTGAATGAGTCGTGGAACATCACTCACCTGGCTGATCACATCCGACAGTTAGTGGATGAATTAAGGAAATGAGGGACCAATTCCATAGCTATTACACTCCTGGTGGGGGGGGGGGGGGGCGGGTGTAGCTGATGGCTTTTGGGGTGCTAGATGGTTGGTGGATTACTGTGGTACACTGGATGGTGACTGGGTGGTTTATATCACAGTGTATTGTATTTTTGTGGTTTTAGATGCAGTTTAGTGGGTGTTCACAGGGTCATAGTAGTCTGAGAGCTGGATTGTCACGGTGTCGTGTCTTTCAATGGGTGGCAGGTAATGTGACATGTAAAGGACTCAGTTTGCTGAAGGGTCTGTTTCTGTGTTGTATGACTCCATAAAAGCTAAAAATTACTTTGCAAGCAGATGGTGTGAGTCACTTTGCACCAGTCCCTGTGTACTGAGGACATCTGCTGGTATGGCCTCTCATTCACAGCTCAGTAGCACTGGCCCAGTTGTTTAATTCTGTATTCCTGCAGTCTTTGTCATTAGGGTCCATGAAAAAGCTGCTCTTTCTCAACTTCTGCCCGCATTTCTTTCTTTATGTAGCTGGCAAAAGCTTTGAGCTGCTAAAATAGATTTACATTTTCTTTTGTTCATTCGATTGGTTGAATAAAACCACATTATTCGCACAGTGAGGCCATTCAGCCGGGCTGCTTTGTGCTAGTATTCATTCTCCACACAAACCTGCTCCTGCTTCTCTTTCATTCAGAGAGTTTCACCTTTCCATAGAACCTTGCACTCTCAGAACACCCCGTATGCACAGCTGATGAAGCTCCTTTTAAGGTGAACTCTCTGTTGTGATGCAGGAGATACTGCACACAAGTTTCCATAAAAAATGACATTGCAAATATAACCATTTTATTAGTGATATTGATTGAGGATTAAGCATTAGATAGGGCCTTGGGAATAATTCCCCCACCCTCCTCCAGTCATACCCTCTTATCTGCTCCTGACAGAGCAGGTCTTTGACAATGTAGCTTTCCCTCTGGGGGAGACACCCAATCATGTAGATGTCACTGAATTAACATTTGAGCCCACAGTTATTTCATTCAGAGCAAAGAGAATTCAACTACATGAATCACAGCTGGCATAGTACATGTACCGCTCTATAATACATTGCAAGAGTTAGGGGAAATAGAATACTTTGTCTATTTTACTGCACAGATTTTAATATAAATCTACTGAGCTCTAACAAAATGTCTACCACTACAACACTAATCCTGCAAAACATTTTAAGCTCTCTAACCACCTCCTCTGATTTCAATCCCTTCACACTTAAAAGTAGATTTTCAGCAGGAAGACACCTTCAGTTCAGTTATACAGCATGCATCCATTTGGCCTAACTCATCCATACTGACAAATGTTTTTCTAAGCTAGTCCCATTTTCTTGCATCAGCCTTTAAATCCTTCCTATCTATATGGTTGTCCATGGTCTTTCAAATGTAATTATTGTACTTCCTTCAGCCACGTCCTCCAGAAGTTCGTTCCATTAATCCACCACTTTTACACGAAGTTGCCCCTCAGGTCCCTTATAGATCTTTCCCTTCTCACTCTAAACCTGTGTCCTCTAGTTTTGGATTCTTTTTCTCTGGGGAAAATATGTGTATTAACTCTATATATGCCTCCCATGATCTTATACACCTCTACAGGACTCTATATCCCACATAATAAAATCCTAGCCAGGCCAGCATCTTCCTACAGTTAAGTGCTGGTAATAGTCTCATATCTTCTTTGCAATTTATCCATCTTAATGATGTCTTTCCTATAAATTGCCCATAATTCTCCAGGTGTGGCTGTAAAAATTTCTTTACAATTGTAACCATACGTCCAAATTCCTATACTCAATGCCTTGACTTATCAAGATCCATTTTATTGTTCATTTTTCAATTCATTTTTACCATCATCAGCAAGGCCAGCTGTTAGTGCTCATTTCTCAAGTCTCTTCAGAAGCTGGAGGCACCCTTCCTTATTGAAAGTCTTGTGATACTTCTCAGGTTTGTCAGGAAATGTAGAGGAAGCTTGACCCAAAAGCAGAGCAGCAGAGATGATTCAGCAATGAGCGATAACTTTAATAATCACTTACAAAGTAACAAGCCACGGGGAGCTTGACATAAAAGAAAAGATACTAAACTCACAGGCAACAAAGTAACTAAAACCTCGCAGCAACATACTAAGGTTGGCTGGTTTGATGACTGAAAAAGGATTATGGATGAGAGCTGGGTTTAAGAGAAGAGAAGATGGCGGCGCGATGCAGTGTGCAGCAGCCACTCTAGTGATGAATACCTGTTATCTGTCAAGTAGGGTGCCGTGCACATTCCTGATTTGATGGAGGCAGACGTGAGAAGCATGGAGGAACACCTATTGAAACTTCTGAAATGCCTGTTTTGCTGCCGTTGCTGTTATGCGATCCAGAATCTCCGGAGAGGAAGGCCCCGAGTCCTCGGCTTTGCCTGTTGCTCGGTAGCCGGGGCGGAGTCAAAGCGCTTGGCAGAGATGGTGTTTGGTGTCGGAGGCTTGAAGTTTTCGGGCGGACTCAGAGTCGGCTGTGGTCGGGTGCTTCCAGGGTGCTGCATCGGCAAGTTTGCGGCGCTGGAGGTTCATGGCAGGAAGCGTTTCTCCCTTCTACTGTCTGCGTGAGATGATGGGGCTATTGGGACTTTGAGATTTTTTTTACTGTGCCCATGGTCTGCTCTTTATCAAATTACGGTATTGCTTTGCACTGTTGTAACTATATGTTATAATTATGTGTTTTTTGTCAATTTTAGTCTTGGTCTGTCTTGTGTTTCTGTGATATCATACTGGAGGAACATTGTATCATTTCTTAATGCAGGCATCTCTAAATGAGGACTGAGTATCCTCATAATCTAAAATAGGCTGCAGGTAATGAGTTGGCAATGAGTGTCAGGTGACTCCTGACAGCTGGGTGGAGACTGGGAGCACCTAAATGTGCAGGCCTGACAAGACTCGACTCACCCCCCCCCCCCCACTCCTACAGCCAGTTCCCAACAGCCCAGGATGATCCAAATTGGTCGAGTGGAACTCCTTGATGAACGATGGATCGAAGATATAACTGGACGGCACCCAAGTTCATTCCTGTAGACCGTACCCTTCAGAATCAACCAGGTAATGAACATGGCGATGTGAATCCATCAAATGGCCAAGAGTGTATAATGGACCAACTTCCATCATCCTAAACTCTGGAGGAGCAGGCACTGGTGGATTCAATGGTCCATGAGCAACAGGCTTGCGGCAGGACAAGAGGAAGATAGGTGTGACCTGAGGAATAGTGGCAGCTGGAAATAATAGGTGACTGGATTGATGCGATTGGTAATCTTGAAGGGACCAATGAACCGGGGCGAAAGTTTGTAGGAGTTGGTGTGAAGGGGTAGTCTCAGGTAGACTGCCAGACAGTCCTAGGCCATGCAGTAGGCACAGTTTTTCAGCTAGGATGGCCTTCCATGCCCTCCACCAAGCATTCCAGTGGCAGCAAATCAGGGTCAGGGCTCTGGCAGATGAGACTTCCATTTGCTCCTCCGTGGGGAACAACAGGGGTTGGTAGCCATGAAGTGATTCAAAGGGTGGCCCACCCATGGCAGAGGAGGTGTGTAGATTGTGGGACAGCTCCTGTGGAAGGGTTAGAAGCAGGGAAGCATTGCGGAAACTTCTCCCCTTGCTAACTGGCTCTTTCTGATTGTCCACTGGTCTGCAGATGATAGCCAGAGGACAAACTCACTGAGGTGCAGAGGAAGGAGCAAAAGACTCACTAGAACCAGAAAACAAATTGTGGGCCCGGTTCAACACAATGTCCTGGAGGAAGCTGTGGAGGTGAGCGACATGTTGGAGAACTATTCTGTGATCTCAGCAGCCGATGGAGGTTTGGGGAGAGCAATGAATCGGACCACCTTGGAGAATCAGTCCACCACTGTCATGATCACCATCACCCCATCAGAAGTTGGTAAACCCATGATGAAATCCATGGTGATCTGGGACCATGGGCATTGAGTGACCGGCCGGGGCCCAGAGGGCTGCTGGAGGTAGGAATTGGACTGGACACATTGAGGGAAGGCAGCAACAAACTGACTTACATTTGCAATTGTGGTTAGTTACTAGAAGTGGCATCGCACAAAATCCAGAGTCCGTCATGAGCTAGAAGGCCAGTGAGAGTTGAGGAGTGGACTCACTGGAGTGCCACAGAATGCACACTGTTGTCAGGTGTGTTGGCCGGAGCTGGCACGTGCTGTAGGGTCCGGCAGATCTGATTCTCAAGCTCTCAAATAATCGGGGTGAGGAACTGGGAGGATGGAATGATGGGCTGCGTCAAACTGTCATAGTGGGGCATCTGTCTTAGTGTTCTTGGGGATGGGTTGGCAGGAGATGACAAAGTTGAATTGCTTGAAGGAGAAGGCCCAGCAAGTCTGACGTGGATTGAATAGACGGGTTCTGGTGGTCAGTCCAGGTCATCACACGATGTGATCATTCCGCCATGGTCAATTTGATGGTGAATAGCTCCCTGTCTCCTACTCCAGGTGTTGAGAAAGGCACAAGGGTGTGTCTTCCCGTCCACTCCTCACTGGGAAAGGATGGCCCCAGAGTCCACATCAGATGTGTCCACCTCTGCCATAAAAGTTCTGGAGGGGTTGTGATAGCGGAGAATAGGAGCAGTGGTGAAACATCTCTTAAGCATCTTGACAGTTTGGCCCATGGCAGCAGATCAGATTATCCATGAGGTAGGTGACTTGGTGAGGGACTGAGAAGAGTGGTGATTTTGCTGAAGTTTCTGATGATAGAAGTTGGAGAGGAAGTACTGTAGCTGTTTGACAGCCCATTCAGGGCCATTCAATCATGCACTTTTTCTGGGTGAAGCGATGTAACCCTGGATGGAAATGACTGGGGTGTGGACCTGGCATTTTTCTAACTTGTGGTACAGTTGGTTTTCGAGGAGACACTGAAAGACTGATCTGCAGTGACTGATGTGGTCTTGGGTGTCCTTGGAGAAGATGAGGTTATCATTGAGTTAGATGAACACATGCCTGTGGATCTCATTGATAAAGGCCTGGAAAACTGCTGGACTGCTGGAAAGTCCAAAAGGCATCACCAAGTATTCATAGTGACCAGTGCATGTCACGAACACCGTCTTCCACTCATCCCCTGGCAGATGCAGGTCCGGCTGTATGCTCCCTGTTGGTAAAGATATGGGTCCTGCGGAGTGTTTCAAATGCACTATCCATTAAGGAGAGATGGTAGTGGTTCTTAACAGTAATTTTCTTGTGTCCACAATAGTCAATGCAGGGATGAAGACCCCCATCTATCCTCTTGACAAAGAAGAATCCTACACCAGCTGGGGACTGAAATTGTCGAATGAAACCATGCTGTTGTTTTTCAGTGATGTAGGCATACACAACTGGGGTCTCAAGAGGGTAGGGGGGAACAGACAACCTCAGTGGGAGAAGGGTGAGGTGTGGTGCCTGATAGAAGTTCAATCGTGCAGTCACGTGGTCTGTGAGGTGTAGGGTGTTGGCTTCCCTTCTACTGAAAGTGATGGCTAAGTCGCACTATTCCTGTGGGAGTTCGGTGAGGTTGGGTATTTTCTCTGTCTCCATGGACTTATGGGGTGAGGTCAAAAGAGGTTGCAGGCAGCTGGGTCCCCAACTCAACAGTGAATTGGATGACCAGGCAAAGTGAGAGTGATGACTGGAGAGCCAGGTATAACCCAAGGTGAGAGGAGTGTTGGGTGAGTCGCTAAAGAGGAATTGGATGGACTCGCAGTGTGCTCTGATGCTCATGTGCACAAACCGTGTGCGCATTCTGACCACCCGAAACCCCAAAGGATATCCATCAATGGTTGTAATGCAGACGGGGTGAGATATAGACTTGGTGCAGAGTCCAAGCTGCACACACAGAGCCCAGTCCAGAAAGTTGCCTGATGCACTGGGAATCCACCAGCTTTGAGTGCGTAGAGCCATTGGAGTGTGGAGGAGAACAGAGAAAGTGAGTCGGGCTGTGGTGCTGCATTGAGGGGCTGTGGGGAGCTTACCAGTTAGAAGGCCCCTCATCTCTACCTGGTGGTCCTGTTTCCCGGACGCAGTGGGCCCTTGATGTGTGGGTGATCGGTGGCTCTGCAGCAAGTGCGCAGGTTGTTTCTCCACTGGTTATTTCGCTCATGGGAGAGGGTGGTGGATGGTTAAGGGAGCCCACCCTAACTGATGGGCTCTGGACGCAGTATTGATGAGGGTCCTGCAGCCTGAAATGGCTCTGGGGATGGAACTTGAATTCTGGCTGGTGATCTGGATGGTCTTTCCATGAGACGCTTGTCAATTTGGAGGGCCAGATTGATGAGGCTTTCAAGATTGGTGGGTATCTCCCCCCATAAAAGAATCCATTCACGCAAATTCCTAGTCTATTAATGTTCCAGATTGCTACTGTCCCAGTAGCAAATAGCATTGCTAAAATCATCTATTATTTAGCTTGGAGCATTAATCTTGTCCAATTATGTTGACTGTATTGATATTAAGATACAAATTGAATATCATTGGCTGTTACCCATTATCATGGAGAGAGAATTGACTAACTAATACCAGACAGCTAGTTGAGATAAATGGGTCATTTTCAGGCTGGCAGTCTGTAACAATATAGTGCTGCAGGAAGCAGAGCTGGAGCCCCAAGCATTTATGAGTCTATATTAGTGGATTTAGATGAAGAGACCAAATATGTTGATGACATACGTTGGAGAAAGGTGTGCATGGATGTTTTGATTCTGCAAAGAGACAAATAGATTAAGCAAGTTGCCAAATGAAAGTTTAAAAAAATTGCAGTTGCTGGACACCTAAAATAAAGGACTGAAAATCGCTGTATGTACTCAGCCGATCAAGCCTCGTCTCCGGGAAGAGAAACAAAGTCAATATTTCAGGTTGCAGACCCTTTGTCGGTTTCAGAAGGAATAGGTTAGAGGATGAGAGGGGAGTGGAAAGTCAAGGTGGTCAGTGTCACATCAGCAGTTAGCAACGAACAGATCCAGAGATAGCAATTGGCCAGAGTGTGGTGTCCAAGTGGATCGGGAGTACTAAAGACAGGTAAAAGGCCCCACAGCTTGACGTAAAGGCTCCAGATCAATTTTTGTAAGGGCGCAAGATCAAGTACAAGAGGAGGGCTAAGAATGCCCCATTTATCTTGACTAACTGTCTGGTGTTAGTTAGCCAATTCTCTCTCCATGGTAATGGATAACAGCCAATGATATTCAACTTGTATCTTTATATCAATATGGTTAACATAATTAGAAAAATTAGTCAATATCATATTGGTAGCTAGTAATTTTCATTACTAACTGCCAGTACAACATGGAATATTTTGGTTTCCCTTTTCTCTCTTCTACCTTCTGGGAGAAGATACAGGAGCTTGAAAGCCTAGTCAACAAGACCCATGAACATAAGAACATAAGAAATAGGAGCAGGGAAGCCCAACCAGCCCATCGAGCCTGCTCCACCATTCAATAAGATCATGGCTAATCTGATCATAGACTCATCTCCACCTACCTGCCTTTTCTCCCTAACCCTTAATTCCCCTACTATGCAAATAGAACAGCTCCTTCCTCATTGCTATCAGACACTTGGATCAATCTCCTCTTTTGCATTCCCTTCTCATGCCATATCCTTGAACCCTTAATCCTATTTCTACCATATTTATCATTTTAGCATTTTTTTTTTGCATTATCTCAGTTTCCACTTTGCTCTGTACTTTGACCCATTCTATTGTTTTGTGCTATTTTTCTCTGTAAGCTTCCCACGAGTAAGGAATTTCATTGCACCCTGGTATATATGACGGAATCTGAATCTGGCCAAAAGGGGTACTGAGCCTTAGTTCTGTTTCTCTTCCCACGGTTGTATCCTGACCTGCTGAGTATTTCCAACCTTCTTTTATATTAATGAAGGGACAGAATATGGTGTGGCCCAATGTGTTGATGATACAGAGCTAGGTTGTGTAGGCAAGCTGCAATTCTGCAAAGAGGTGTAGATAAATTGAGTAATCACATGAAAAATCTAACAAAGTATGCTAAAGTGACAATAATGGAAGAGATAGAACTAAGGGTTTGAGAATGTGGCAGCACCACTGCGAAAGGGATATGAAAGAGGTGATTGGTTCAGAAGTCTGATAACTGTGAGGTAGATGCTGTTCTTGTCATCCAGGCTTTCCAGCTCCTGTATCTTCCACCAAAGATAAAATGGAATGGCCAGAGTGGTTGGCATCCTTGATGATACTGTTGGCTTTCCTGATGCAGTGCACCCTAAGTATGGACTGGATGGAATGAAGCAATGAGCTGTGATCTTAAGGATTTTAGTAGCTTCAACAGTGCCCCTACGACACAGCCGGGTTGTGGGATCTGTAACCATAACTGTAGTGGAGTCAATATCAGACAGGGAAATAGATCTGAATTCAACACCATCTATTTTCTTATTGCATGGAAGAGCAGATTAAGTAGCCATATGCTCTTCTCCTGCTCTTGTTTATTATGTTGTTAGATGTATTTATATTGATATATGTCCAATATTCTACACCAGTTGTATTACTTCTGAGGTGGTACTACCATCGAAAGGAGCTGATTGGGTACCACCCTTGTCAGATTCAGAGTGACAAATGAAGAATCCGAAGTGGCAAACAGTCTTAGTGATATTGATGGATGAAGTGACTGGGAGTGAATTTGGCAACAGGGGGGATCTCGATGGGTCAGGAGGCATCTCTAGATGGACGGTCAATGTTTTGGGTTGAGACTCTTTGTCAGGTCTCAAAGAGATACTGTAGGTTTATAGCCAGTATAAGAGGTGTTGTAGGGGAGAGGTGGAACAAGAACTAGCAAGCAATAAGTAAATTCAAGAGAACAGGAGTTGATTGGCAGATGAAGTCAAGTGGGGGAAGGATGGCTGTGAAATGGTTGATGGATGCGAGAAAAAGCGGAGGAATCTGATAGGAAAGGAAGGTGGAGCATGGAACAAAATTAAGAGGTGAGAGGGCAGCTGGGAGCAATGAGGGAGGAGTGTGTGAATGATGGGCTGATGGAATAGATGAAGGAAGAAGAAAGAAGCTGAATGAAAGGGGGTGAGGGATTGTTGGAAAGAAGGGTGCACATGAGAGGGCCTGGGTAGATCTGAAGGAGAGAGAAAGGGAAAGAGGTTTTCACATGAAAACTGAAAATTCAACATTCACGTGGTTGTGTTGTAAACTATCCAATCTCTGTTCATCATAGCCTTCTGGACCTCCCAGTTGCTAGCCATTTTAATTCTTCTCCCCAGTCCCACACCAACATGTCGGTCCTCAGTCTCCTTCACTGCCAGGGTAAGGTCAAACGCAAACTAAAGGAACATATTCTGCCTAAGTAGACTCCAACCCAACAGCATTGACGAAGGGTCTCGGCCTGAAACGTCAACTGTACCTCTTCCTAGAGATGCTGCCTGGCCTGCTGCATTCACCAGCAACTTTGATGTGTGTTGCTTGAATTTCCAGCATCTGCAGAATTCCTGTTGTTAGCATGAATATTGAATTCTCTAATTTCAGACAACCTGCTCTGCCACTGTCTCCTTCTCTCTCTTTCTGTGTCTGCTGTAGTATTGTAGGGTAATGTAATTGGTGAAGGCTTACATAATTCACAACCACCGACATTGAGTTGGGGTTCACTTTAAGAGGCAGGTCTGACATGAAGATATAATTACATAAAGGTTTTTAGTGCACTTTGTGTTTGGGTTTTAAAGTTCAATAAAATGAGTTACGCATTTCATTAAACATAAAACATATCACTTTGTTTTATTTGTGAAAACCTACATTGGTGACCCCAATGGACTAGGATGATTCCTGAGTTATTGAACATGGCGGCCAACACAGTCACTTTGAAACTGATGGAGTTTTGAGAGCAAAATGCCATTGCTTGGTTTGTACACGCTGAGGCCCAAACGGCGCTGTAAGAAATCATCACCAATGACACCAATTTTTTTTTAATGTGGTAGTGTGGCTCAATAATTCCATGGCTGAGAGAGTGGTGAGTCTACTAGAACACCCACCTGAGTACATTAAACTCTGATCGCTGAAAACTCACCCTTTACAGACTTTTGGTCTATAGGAGTCTGAACACGCCAAACAGTTGCTCTGTTTGCCCAGCCTGGGTGATGCTAAGCCGTTGGTGCAAGTGGACCACATGCTGTCCTCCTGGGAAATCACCATCCCTACTTTATTCTTAAATAACTCTTCATGCTGCAAATGCTTGATCAAGTTCACATAGCCCTCGCTAATGCACCTGTGAAGGATGATATGGATCTTGCTAAAATGGCTGATAGCCAGGCAGTTGTGCACCATTTCTCCTATTTTCTCTGCCTCAGTAAGCCCAGTCAGCAAGGCCTTGAACATATGGACACCCATGGATTTGAAACAGATGACACCAGCTCTGTGTTTTTACTATGCTCACTTTGGTAGGAATGTTAGGAAGTGCCGACCACCTTGCAGCTTCGATAGTGTCAGCACATCGAGACATCAGAGGTCTGTGTACACCATGGGCTCCAGCAGCGAGGGTGGCCATTTCACTGCATTTATTAACCCAAAACCCATTCTGTATGCGAAGGTCAAAATATCAGACCCTTGGTCTGCATGGCAGCAAAGCCATCTGGCCTACATATCAGGGTGCACAAGTGATATGAGATATGTCAAAGGGGAAAATAATGCCATAGCTGATTGTCTTTCATGGCAGCCATTGATGCCATACATATAAGGGTCGACTGAGGCAGCATAGCAGCCAACCAAGCTACTGATCCAGAGGTTCAGGCTTACTGAATAGCAGTCATGGGCCTGTGGCTGGCTGACATTAAGTTTGCGGAAGCTGGGGTTTCTCTCCTGTGCAATATCTCAGCCAGTCACCCTCATCCCCTAGTGCCTGCAAACTGGAGGCAGACTGTTTTTGACTCCACACATGGCCTCTCGCATCCAGGCCAGAACGCTTCATAGAAACAAAATGCACTAAAGTTTGTGTGCCACAGCCTTAGAAGGGATTGGACTGCAGCCTGTGTAGAGTGCCACCATGCAAAACTTAGTCATTATGTTCAGGCACCAGTGGCACCTTTTGAGGTCCCTGAGCAATAGTTTGACCACGTCAATATAGATCTTGTTGGTCTTTTTCCCCCTTCCGCGGTTTCACGCACTTCCTTGCCATAGTGGATTGTATCACCAGGTGGCCAGAGGTTGTCCCTCTAGCATCAACTTCAGCCACAGATGTGGCTCAGGCATTCATCAGTACCTGGGATGCTGAGTTTGTCAACCCATCTGATATTTCCTCCGACCGTGGTCCCCAACTCATATCAGTTCTCTGGGCTGCAATGGCCCAGAACCTTGGCATTAGACTACATCACACCACGGCGTATCACCCACAGTCCAACAGCCTATGCAAGTGGTTTCACTGCTCCTTAAGAGCTGCTGTGAGGGCCTCCCCTGACAATGAGTGTTAGCATGACCATCTCCCATGGGTCCTGCTGGGGCTCAGAACAGCTCCAAAAGAGGACCCGCAGTCACTCATGGCTGATATACAGGCAGCCAATACAAGTGCCATGGCTGCCTAGTATTTTTGACGCCATGACTACCTAGTTTTCCTCTCAGCAGCGTTCCGCTCTCCTCAGTAAATTCAATTCCTTTGCACCTATTCCTACCTCCCTTCATGGCATACAGCACTCTCGGATTCCTGTTGACCTATATTCAGCCTCGTTTGATTTTATCCACCATGATGCACACGAGCATCCCCTTAGGCCCCCTTACGATGAAACGTCTTGTGTTTTGGAGCGGAGAGAAAGTAGGTAAGAGGGATAACCTGAATGTGTTCCAGTAGTTTACCTTAAACCAGCCCAGCAAGTTTTGGAGGATTCCGCTAGCAGGCCCCTGCCGTCATGACATGACCATGAGCATGTCAACACACCTCTGGACGAGCCAGAGGCAATTGCTGTTCCTTCACTCATGGATCACATGGAACACAGGACCTGAGCTAGGCGGATCGACTGACCTCCTGACAGGTCCACAATGACGGTTTTAGAGAACTCTGGGGGAGGCTGTGCCGTGCAACGTAATTGGTGGAAATGTATTCACAACATCCAAACATGGAGTTGAGGTTCACCTAAAGAGGCAGGTCTGACGTGATGATGTAATTATATAAAGTGTTTTTAGCAGACTTTGCCTTCAGGCTTTGGTGCTCAATAAAATGTGTTACAGTCCTTTTCTGAGGCATAAGGACTTAGACAGGAGGACTTAAGGAGGACTTAAGAAGGACTTAGACAGATTAAGAGAATAGGCAAGAAAGTGGCAAATCATAGAATCATAGAAATCTATAGCACATTCCAGGCCCTTCGACCGATTATGTAACCCATTCCATAAACTATCTATAATTACCCTACTGCATAGCCCTCTATATTTCTAAGCTCCATGTACCTGAGAGTTTCTTAAAAGACCCTATTGTATCCACCTCTACCACTGTCACTGGCAATGCATTCCACACACCCACCACTTTGTGTAAAAAGTTACCTCTGACATCCCCCTTGTACCTACTTCCAAGCACCTTAAAACTATGCCCTCTCACGTGAGCCATTTCAGCCCTGGGAGAAAACCTTTGGCTATCCACACGGCCAATGCCTCTCATCATCTTATACACCTCAATCAGGTCACCTCTCATCCTCAATCACTCGAAGGAGAAAAGGCCAAGCTCACTCAACTTATTCCTATAAGGCATGCTCTCCAATCCAGGTAACATCCTTGTAAATCTCCTCTGCACTCGCTCTATAGTATCCACATCCTTCCTGTAGTGAGGTAACCAGAACTAAACGCCGTACTCCAAGTGGGGTCTAACTAAGGTCTTAAGTAGCTTTAACATTACCTCATGGCTCTTGAACTCAATCCCATGGTTGATGAAGGCCATCGCACCATACGCCTTCTTAACAACACTGTCAGCATGTGCAGCAGCTTTGACTGTCGTATGGACATGGACCCCAAGATCTTGCTGATCCTTCACGCTGCCAAGAGACTTACCATTAATATTATGTTCTGTCTTCAAATTTGACCTACCAAAATGAACCACTTCACACTTATCTGGATTGAACTCCATCTGCCACTTCTCAGCCCAGTTCTGTATCCTATCGATGACCCATTGTAACCTCCGACAGCCCTCCAGACTATCCACAACACCCCCGATGAAATACAATGTTGGAAAATGCATGGTAGAAGAAATAAGTATGAAGACTATTTTCTAAATGGGAAGAATATCCAAAAATCTGAAGGACTTGGGATTCCTTATTCAGAACACTCTAAAGATTAACTTGCAGGTTGAGTTGATGATGAGGAAGGCAAATGCAATGTTAGCACTTCTTTCAAGAAGTCTGAAATATAAGAGCAGGGATGTGATGCTGAGGCTTTATAAGGCACTGATGAGGCCTCACCTTGAGCAGTGTGAGCAGTTTTGGGCTCCTTATCTAAGAAAAGATATGCTGGCATTGGAGGGGGTTCAGAGGAGGTGCACAAGAATGATACCAGGAATGAAAGGGTTATCATATTATACGTTTATCCAGTTATGTTATATGGCTCAGAATGTTGGACAATATCTAGTAACATGGGGAAACGAATTGTAGCAGCAGAGATGTGGTTTTTGAGGAGGATGCAAAGAATATCATGGACGAAACAAATATCTAACAAGGATGTCATGAACAGAGCAAACACAAAAAGAGAAATAACATATGAGATCATGAAAAGGCAACGTAACTTCATTGGACATGTGATTAGGAAAGAGGAGTCAGAATGCATGGTAATTATGGGAAAGATTGAAGGGAAGAAAGCAAGAGGAGACAAAGACAAATAATGATGGAGACAGCAGCCAGAGAACTGGAAATGAATACCAATGAATTGATCCACTTGACCTGAAACAGGAGTGTGTGGGCCATGGCAGTCAAAGCTCAAACTGGGCACGGCACCTGATGAACATCATCATCATCATATGAGGAACATTTGATGGCTCTGGGCCTGTACTCACTGGAATTTAGAAGGATGAGGGGAGATCTCAATGAAACCTTTTAAATTTTGAAAGGTCAGGACAGAGTAGATGGGGAAAGGATGTTTCGCATGATGGTGGAGTCTAACACAAGAGGGCACAACCTCAGGGTAGAGGAGCATCCATTTAAAACAGAGATGCGAAGAAATTTCTTTAGCCGGTGTTTGGTGAATTTGCGGAATATGTTACCACAGGCAGCTGTGGAGGCCAGATTGTAGGGTGTACTTAAGGTGGAGATTGATAAGTTCTTGATTTGCCACAGCATCAAAGGTTACGGGGAGAAGGCCAGGGAGTGGGACGAGGAGTGGAAAAAAAGTATCAGCCATGATTGAATGGCAGAACAGAAGTGATGGGCCAAATGGCCCAATTCTGCCTCCATGTCTTATGGCCTTAAAAAACATCTCACACTGTTTTATTTGCACAAGTTTACGGTATATTAGCTTTTCATTATTTTATCACTTTCAGTGAATATTGAAATTTAGAAAGAAATTCTCCAATGCACCTAAACTTGGTTACATCGCAATCTACATTTTGGTTGGCTTTTCATTAGTTGTAGATCTGCTTTATTATTCAGCATCAGATGATGCAATGATTGACACTATAACTTCCTGCAAGATTGCCAGATTTCTGCCCCAGGACACAACAGAGGTGATTGAGGGACTGATGTTAAGCAACGTGAATCAGATCTGGCCTCACCTTCCAATATTTGAGTGTGTTCGATCCTTGAATCTCTTATCGCTTGATTATGAGCTGAAAAGAAACTCAGCGATGCACAGATGGTCTGTTATTTTTGGAATGTAAATGGCATACCGTTTTTTTCCCCTAGAGAAATATGCCTCACCTCCTGTTTTTTTCCCCAAACTATTGCATTCACAGTAAAATGTAAAGAGATTGATACTGTGTATTCTAAGAGGCTGTTAGCTCTGCCTGAGGTTGCAGGAACCAGGGAACTAGTGGTTAGACACAAGGTGAACATTTTTCATTCAAAAGCTTGTGAAATCTTATAGGACTCTATCTAAAAGGGGCTCAGGACACACATTTGAGTTTATTCAAGGTAGAAGAGACCTGGCTCTCTGAGTTAATTGAGAGACATGGGGACGTGATCTTGTGCTTGAGGAACAACAATGATCTAACTAGAAGGTGAGGCAGGTTCAAACCTTATACTGCATGCTGCATTTTCATCAGAAGCTACCTAATTTATAAACATCAATTTTCTTAAAGATTATTTATTCCCTCCAGCCCAACTCCAGTGAGACTCCAGGAAACACTGAGCAACAGATTGTTAAGTTGTTGCTTAAGGAGTATCAGAACATAAGTTTGGTTGATATCAGTTCACAGGCTGAGGATAGCTATGAAATTATTGCAGCGGTAAATGGTTGCCAGATTATTAAATCTGCTGCCACTGTATCTATGTAAAATAGGTAGTTTCGTGATGATTGTGCAACCATTATTCAACAGAATCAGAATCAGGTTTAATATCACCAGTGTATGTCATGAAATTAATTAACTTTACAGCAGCAGTACAATGAAATACAAGATAAATAAATATAAAGAAAAAACTGAATTACATTAAAATTAGTGCAAAAAAACAGAAATAAAAGAAGTAGTGAGGTAGTGTTCATGGGTTCAATGTCCATTTCGAAATTGGATGGCAGAGGGGAAGAAGCTGTTCCTGAATCGCTGAGTGTGTACCTTCAGGCTTCTATACCTCCTTCCCAATGGTAAACAATGAGAAGAAGGCATGTTCTGGGTGGTGGAGGTCCTTAATGATGCACACCACCTTCCTAAGGCACCAATCCTTGAAGCTGTCTTTGTTACTACAAAGGCTAGTGCCCATAATGGAGGTGGCCAATTTTACCAGTTTCTCCAACTTACTTCAGTCTTGTGCAGTAGTGCCCCCCAAACCAGATGGTGATGCAGCCAGTCAGAAAGCTCTCCGCAGCATATTTGTAGAAGTTTTCGAGTGTTTTAGTTGATACACTGAATTGCCTCAAACTCCAAATGATGTGAACAACAGGAGAGGAAGGAGAACTTGCATATTTATTTATTTATTTATTGGGATAAAACGTAGATTAGGCCCTTCAGGCTCTTCAAGCTGCATCACACAGCAACCCCCAATTTAACACTAACCTCATCACAGGACGAGTAACAATGACCAATTAACCTACCAGCTGGTAGGTCTTTGAACTGTGGGAGGAAACCGGAGCACCCGGTCACAGTCACAGACAGCGGCAGGAATTGGACCTGGTTCTCTGGTACTGTAAAGCATTGTATTAAAGACTACGCAACCATGTCACTCTATGAGAGGTATCTAGCCTAAGCAAGTTCAGGATGTTAGCAGCATAATGTGTAGCTTGAAGATGAACGGATGAGTGACAGTGATATGGAGCATAGTTTGAACTTAATCCCAAGGACATTTGTAGTCATTTTCAAGCCACAAGTTGTAAAGGCTTGAGGTACCATACAAACTAGAACAGTAAACTAATTATCCCCTTGAGCTATTTAATAACATCACATCAATCTGATCGAAAGCTTAATTCTGTATACTGTTAACAGTTAGAAAACTAGTTGAAAAGTCTAGCGAGAGTATAATATTCGATCCTGAATGTAGGATCTGAGATCTTGTGATGATTGGCTGTCACGTGACATTTCAGGGCATCAAGAAAGTGAAAAAGGTCCAAAGGCCTTGGCAAAATTGGACTATGTTGAGAGGTTTTGGGGATGCTTGAGCTGTTGTTAGGTACAACACATTCAGAGCATTGGCTGTGTAGAAATATCACAACATCTGGCTTGTGATGCGAGATGAAAAATCAGGAAATATTTTACAAAGAAAAACATGCCTCTCAGCATAAATACTTTATTGATCATACTTTGTTGGAACATGTGACGATCATGAAACGTGGTACGGAATATGAGGTGCCAGAAATTACTTTTTACCTGAAACAGTGCCTAAACATAACAACAGGCGTAAGCCACTCGGCCCCTCAATCCTACCCCACCATATAATATGATCATGGATGATAGGCCCCAGGCCTTTGCTTTCCTCTGCTAGTTCCACACTGCTCTGGATTCCCCAAACCTTCAAAAAATTACCTGTGGTTTCTCTTTGTCTCTTAACCCTTTAGATTGGCCACTAATATGCAGAATGGACACAGTTTATTTTGCTCTTTCTTTAGTTTATTTTCCTCCCGCTGTTGAACACCAAAATTATTCATCATCTCAAAATGCTGTTTCAATCCAGTGATGAGCACTGGGCCAATATTTGTTTTGTGCCTGGATCTTCTTCTTGCACTAATATTCTCTTCAATAATTCTATGTCCAACGCATCATGCCCAGTGGAATCAGCAAAAGGTGTGTTGTAAACACAAAAACACCTTACTCAGGTGGAACACAGTGTGGCTGCAATGGAGAGAGGTAGAAAAGGTGGGAATTTGGGTTAAGGAGATAAGGAGATTGAGTGGTGGGTGTAGAGATTGGGAGAATAGGGAAAAGCATGATTTGTTGCTGCTAAATGCAGACAGTTGTGGACACAGCTCAGCACATGATAGAAACTAACCTCCCCTCCATGGACTCTGACTATATTTCGTACTGCCTCAGAAAAGCAGTCAGCATAATTAAAGACCCCACCCACTCCAGATATTCTTTCTTTTCTATCCTTCCATCAGGCGGAGATAGAAAAACCTAAAAGCACTTACCATCAAGATCGAGGATAGCTTCTACTCCACTTTATAGGACTACCAAACAGTCCTTTTGTACAACAGAGTGGAATTTTGATCTCACAATCTACTTTGTCATGGTCTTCCTTTTTAATGTCTGCCTGCACTGCCCTTCCTACACTTTCTCTTTAATTGTAACACTCTATTCTGCATTCTGTTACTGTTTTCCTCAATGTACTGATGTGATGAAATGAGTAGTATGGATGGCATACAAAACAATGGTTGTCACTGTACCTCAGAATGAGTGAGAATAATAAACCAACATAGGAGGAAACGTCATAACTTGCAGGTAGAGTCGGTGGTGAGGAAGGCAAATGCAATGTTAACATTCATTTCAAGAAGTCTAGAATGCAGGGACAGGGACGTGACGTTGAGGCTTTATAAGGCACTGGTGAGGCCTCACCTTGGGTATTGCTGAGAGTTCTGGGCTCCTCATCTAAGAAAATATGTGCTGGCATTGGAGAGAGTTCAGAGGAGGTTCACAAAGATGATTCCAGGAATGAAAGGGCTATCATACGAGGAACGTTTGATAGCTCAGGTCTGTACTCGCTGGAACTTAGAGGGATGCGGCGGGGGGGGGGGGGATCTCATTGGAACCTTTCGAATGTTGGAAGGTCTAGACAGAATAGATGTGTAATTAATGTTTTGCATGGTGGGGTGTCTAGGACAAGAGGGCCCAGCCTCAGAATAGAGGGGTGTCCATGTAAAATAAAGATGTGGAGAAATTTCTTTAGTCAGAGGGTGGTGAATTTGTGGCAACTGTGGAGGCCAGATCATTGGGTGTATTTAAGGCAGAGATTGATAGGTTCTTGACTGCACATGACATCAAAGGTTACTGGGTGAAGGCCGTGGAGTGGGGCTAAGGAGGAGATAGAAAAAGATCAGCTATGGTTGAATGGCAGAGTAGACTCGATGGGCCAAATAGCCCAATTCTATTCCTATGTCTTATGGTCTTATTTATTGGGAGGTATGACTGGATGGCAGAAGCTCAGTGATGAGAGAGATGAAGAGACCCACAATGAGCAGGGGTTGGCAGCAGCTAGTGTATAAAAGTGATCAGTCAGCAAGTTTCAGAATTTAAGAGTCAGGCTGTTGTTTTGAGCAGTCTTCACATTTTCAGCACAAATAGCCCTCTCTCTACATGGGCTCAAATTAATTTGGCGGACAAAGTACCAAAACGTACACTGTTTACCTATGCACTTCTCTGGACTGTTACAAAGACGTGAACTGCGCAAAAACCGATCTAGTCAAGATCTTGCATGTCTTTACTGATAGCTGATAGACAACAGTATTAATGGTGAATACACTTGAAAAGTTTTCATTTGTTGATCATTTTTGTTCTAATTGGCTTGTATCCCTTAAAGAACAAAAATATATTCTGGCTATAATGCTTGTTCCACATACCTAGCAGCACCCTTGATGTGGAAAAGCTGCCTCTCAGATCCTCTTTACATATTTCCCCTATCACCTTAAACTTCAAGTTTTAGATTCCCCTAGCCTAGTAAAAAACTGACTATCAACCTTATCTATGCCACTCATTATTTTATACACCTCATACAAGGTCACTCCTCAGCCTCATACACACCAGGAGAAAAGTTCCTATCCAGTCTCTCCTTCTAACTCAAGCCCTCCACTCCTAACAACATCCTTATGATTTTTTTTTCCTGCACCTTTTCCAGTTTAACACATCCTTCCCACAGCTAGGAGATCAGGACTGCATTCGATACTCCGAATGTGCTCCCACCAGTATCTTGTAGAGTTGAAAATTTGTGTAGTCAAGTACATTCTTGCAAAATCAAGAGAAGTATATATAGATTAAAATAATTAAATTTTTTTTGATATTTTATAAAGTTTCAATCTTGCTTGTGAGTAACAGTTATCCGGGTGTTGGTCTGCTCAACAGCTGGGAGCTGCTGAGAGCACCGCAGACTGATATGGAGGCTTCAAAGCACAGTAGTGCAAGAAGATGCAGAGGGTTGTAGACACAATCAGTTCCATCATGGGCACACCCCCCTCCACCACATGGACATCAGCAGAGTCGTTGCCTGGAGGTGGCATGTCCATCCTCAAGAACCCTCAATATACGTGATAGGCCCTTTTTTATTACTACCATTGAGGGGGAGTTACAGGAGCCTGAAGACCCACACTCGAATTCACGAGCTCCTTCCCCTCCACCATAAGATTTCCGAATGTTTCATGAACCCTTGAAGGCACCATCATGATTCCTTTATTTTCCACTATTTATTTTAGTGATTTTATCATAATTGTATATCTTTACACTATATTTCTTCCACAAAACAACACATTTCACATAATCCAAGTCGGCAATAATCAATCTGATTCAGATTCTAAAGTAAATCTGCCCTGGGTGACTGTCTTACTTCATTTCTTTAAACATCTGTGTGTGTTCTCTGGCACTATCTAGGGGATTGCACTTCGCATATTTGAGAGATCTTTTGTGATGCCCCATGATTCCACACGAAACTTCAAAGTGAGCATCCAGAGTTTCTCATGTCATTTCCCATGATCTGCCACAAGAGGTCATTATGGGCACAGACAGCGTTGGGATGCACAATTAAAACCTATGCAAAAAAAACTGCTTCTGTGCTGCAAACTTTGGGTCTTTCAGGTTGCAAAAGACACTTTTTCCAACCTTACAGCCGTGTTAATGCTCTACACAAGAAAATAAAAATAAAGTGCCTTTCAGAGAAGTCTGTAGCTTTTCGGATGATGTTGTGTCCAATTGATTTCCCATCATGTTGGTGAATAATATGTTTTGAGTTGTTGTATTTTGTCCTTGCAGCAGAGTAATGAGTTTGAAGTAGTTTTGCCAACTTTCTCACTCCCAAATAAGGGACAAAAATAGCAGTCAAGTACGGGACACTTGTGTTTACCACGAGAAAGACTACCATGACCATGAAGCTTTGCGCGGGCACCTGTGTGCGCATGCGTGTATGTGCTGATCTTTTTTTCTACAAATTGGTTTTGGCTTCATCTTCCCGATTCTGCTTTTACTATATGTTAGTGTTATTTTAGGTTTTACATGTTATTTGGTATAATTCGGTAGGTTATCTTTTGGGTCTGGGAACGCTCAAAAAATTTTCCCATATAAATTAATGGTAATTGCTCCTTCGCTTTACGTCATTTCGGCTTATGAACGGTTTCATAGGAACGCTCTACCTTAGTGGGGGAAATACGAGACAAGGGCAGTCCAGTATGGGACAAACCAATTTAGCCCAATATACGGGATGTCCCGGCTAATACGGGACAGTTGGCAACCCTAGTCTGAAGCCTACCAAGGGAACTGTGCAAGTTAAATTTAGTTAATTAAAGAAAATATGGGAAAAAGATGGTAATGTTAACTGTAATGGCCAAGAACATCCTGGACTGCTTTGCAAACCTATAAATGACTGAAGTTCTTAAGAGAAGAAAACCTCTCCGTCTTAGTTTGTCGTAGTCACAAAGAAGAAGCAACACAGCACAGAAATCAAACTTTTGGCCCATCTTGTCCATATTCATGCATCAAGTACCCATCAATACTACCTGTACCTTGCCTGTAAGTCTATATTCTGCTGAGTCTGCATACAGACAGGTGGTGGAACGGCTGGCCTTCTGGTGTGGTCAGAACAATCTGGAGCTAAATACGCTCAAGACTGTGGAGAAGACAGTGGACTTCAGGAGGAGGCCCCCAATACTCCCCCCACTCACTATACTCGACAGTATTGTGTCTGCTGTGGAGACCTTCAGGTTTCTGGGTGTCACAATCTCCCAGGACCTGAAGTGGACACCCAACGCGGACACTCTTATCAAAAAGTCTCAGCAGAGGTTGTATTGCCTAGGTCAACTCAGGAAGTTCAACCTGCCTCAGGAGCTGCTGATTCAATTCTGTTCGGGAATAATCCAGTCTGTTCTCTGTTCGTCCAACGCTGTCTGGTTTGGATCAGCTACCAAACAAGACAAGAATAGACTCCAAAGAACCGTCAGGGCTGCGGAAAGGATTATTGGCGTGAAGCTGCCCTCGATCCAGGACTTATATGCATCTAGAGTCAGGAAGCGAGCAAGCAGCATCATTGTAGACCCATCACACCCTGGACATCACCTGATCTAACTCCTTCCTTCTGGTAGGCGCCTTAGATCACTGTATGCCAGGACAAATAGGTACAAGGACAGTTTCTTTCCGTATGCCATCAGTCTTATGAACACTTGAATTTTAGTCTATTATAAACCAAGTCCACCTGTACATACACAGGTATACCTCATTGTATATAGTTCATGATTATTTGCACTATTGTTTTGTTTGCTTTTTGATTCTTTACAGCGAGAGCTCAGGGAAACCGGCATCAAATTCCCTGTATGTGTCTACATACTTGGCGATAATAAAGGATTCTGATTCTGTATTGTTTTGCTTTTTGCACTACCTCAATGTGCTTATATAAGGAATGATTTGATTGGATAGCATGCAAACAAATGTTTAACAGAAATAATAAACAGTTATTCACTTATCAGTATTTAGTCCACAGTGTTCTATACCTCAGCAAGTCAAGTGCATATTCAGATATTTCTTATGTGTTATGAGAGACTGTACCTCCATCTCCTGCCGCTGTCCAAAAGGAGTTTGTACGTTCTTCCGGTGACCATGTGGGTGTTTTTCGGGTGCTCCAGTTTCCTCTCTCAGTCCAAAGATGTACCAGTTGGTAGGTTAATTGGTCATTGTAAATTGTCCCGTGACTAGTCTAGGTTTAAATTGGGGGATTGCTGAGTGGCAAGGCTCGTAGAACTGTAAGGGCCTGTTCTACGCAGTATTTCAATAAATAAATAAATATTCCTCTTTTTTTTTTACAGCTGCTCAGACCAACTGTTGCTCTGAGCAGGAAATTTTTTACACGGCCTGAAAACGCCGCAGCACTTTAAATGGTGTCACCGTTCAGTGGCCAGCAGTTTATTAACAATGAGCTACCAACATTCATTCACTAATTATTGTAACAATTTCTAAGTATTGAAACTTGAAGCAATGACAATGTACTTTGAAGCTCTAAAATGGTTCAAAGTAAAGGTTATTATTTAGGTAATTCATGGATTATTTTCATTAACACATAAATAATTACAGGGTATTTCACAATTATGTTAACATAGATTTCAAAATTATATTAACATTATATAAAAGAAAATTCCAGCTGCACACAACAAACACAGGAGTATTTCAGTTACTGAGTGGCTGCTCACCCGAGCAGCATAGAGGGAACAATGTCAAACGCCCACTCAAAGAGTGCGTCCCAGATTCCAAACATCCTCTGAGTGAAACAAAAGCTGTTCCTCAGATCCTTTCTGATCTTTTCTCATTATCCTAAACCGATGCCTCTGGTTATAAACACTTCTATATAAAAGGGCCCTTTCCATTATCCATCCCTTCACTGCCCTTCATGATCATTAGATTCTACCTCCTCAGCTGCCTTTGCTTCAAAGGAAATAAGCCCAAAGGAAACACACCATCCCAGGCAACATCCTGGTGAATCTTCCCTCAAGCATATTCTTCCTTTGGTAAGAAAACCAGAACTGCTCAGAAGTCCAATTGCGGCTCAGTCAATGTTGAATAAAATAGTACCGTGATATTTGTGCTCTTATATTCAAGGCCTTAGATAATGAATGCAAGCATCCTGTAAATGGACAGAATTCACATGGAGTTTGGGTTTACATTCTGAAGAAACTTACTCTTTATTTTCAAGCGGGCACCAACAAGGAGAGTCACTTGTCATGGAATGAGTGCTCCTTCATCTAAATTTTCCATTATTCTTATACTATTTCAATATATAATTTTTCTCTGCATCTCCACCCCACATGCACTGTGTATACATAGAGTGAAGTAAGCCTTTTACAGAGTCAGGCTTCATTGCCTATGCTATGTGAGCCAGGTGCACCTCAGTCTTTACCTTATACAGTATGTACAGTGCCAAGCTTCCTTCTCTGAGTTTATGGGATTGCTGTTAGGCCTCTGACAATAATGAGCTCACCTTAGCCTGTAGTGTGTGGTTCAGTCCAGTTTGAACTAGTTCCAGAATTTCTCTGCGTGGTACCAAATCCGCAGCGACCCCCTATCTCTCTGCTACATGATCACCCCCTTGTTCTTTACTACACATCCCATGTGCTTTCTTCATCACCTTATTCATCTGTGCTGCAACCATTAGAGATCCATGGATATGTCTACTAAGGTCTCTGTTCCTCACTACTCCTTGGACTGACTTGTTCTACTTTTGATAGATCACCCACTGCCCCCATTAAAGAAATAATGCATCCTTATCAGGCTTAAATTCCATCTGCTAATGCTCCATCCAGCTTACCAGCTGGTCAGTATTCTACAGATTCACAGCCCTTGTCAGCATCAACAAGCCACTAGTTTTTACATTATTTGCAAACTTGCTAGTCACACCTCCAACTTTCACATCAAGTCATGAAGGCGTAAAGTGCTGACATCAATTACTGTATTACACTATTGGTTGTAGTGTGTTAAATATTTCAGTAATATTTGAGTAATATTGTAAATATATTGTTCAATTCTTGGTTTGTTTGCATAATTCATTACAAGTTATATGTAAGAAGCACTTGAATGGCATCGGTGATTATGTCACTATATCATAGCTGAGCACCTCACTAAAGAAAAACTAAGTATTTAAAATATCCAAACCCCTGTGTTTTTCTTTTGATAAGTTTCTGGAGTCACAAAACATAACAGTGCAATGAGGAAGTTTTAAAATGAACCCGCAATGACAATCTACCTGTTAGGGCACTGCACACTTTCCTTCAGAAGGGGAGAGAGACGTTCGAGTTTTAAAAAAAGCCATGGGTTCATAAGCAGTGAGTGTCAGGTAATAATAATAAATAAGTAAATAAATAGATGAAATAGTTGGCTACATTAGAAGGATAGATGCGATCGACTGCACAAAAAAAAACTGGATAATGTATACTGAATGAATTGAGCAGATTTTGAAGCAAATGAAATAATCTATGAAAACTGTTCCTGAGTGCAATAGGTGGAAAAGAAAAGCATTATTTGCTTAGAAATTTACCTGTTCTAACCAAACCAGCTAAAATGAATTTTGCTGTATCTTGAATGTATACAGGAATATTTTGAACCAAAACTATTGTTTATTGCAGAATGCTTTAGGTTTCATAAGGAGAATCAGAATGAAGGGGAGTCTATTTCAGTTATGTGACTGAACTGAAGACATTGTATGAGCATTGTCAGTTCACTGATGAGCTTAATGACACACTAAGAGATCGTTTAGTTTGTGGAATCTTACAAGAATGCATTCAAAGACTGCTCCTAACTGAAGCACAACTCACATTTAAAAGAGCAGTTGAAATCACTGTATCAATGAAAACAGAAGCCAGAGGTGCAATTGAGTTTCTGTCAAGAATGAAAGGGAATGTGAAGAAAATTGCAACGTTTAAACAGAAACCTGCCTGGCTGAACAAATTGTGTTACCGTTATGGCAGGGGCTCACATATACCAGATCAATTCAGATTTAAACATGAAAGTTGCAGAAAATGCAACAAAGCAGGACACACTCTAAGAGCATGTCAGGCAGACAAAAATAAAGGACTGCACAGGGAAGAGAACACCTGCATGCTGTTGATGAAAAATCTGATAATGAGAGTGAGACTGAGTAGTCTTGAGAGTTACAATGTGAAAACTAACAAGAGCCAAGCAAGATGGCTTACACCAGAAGTAAATTATAAACAGCAAATTATTTAAAATGGATTCAGACACCAGCTCGGCTGTTTCAGTTATTCCACAAAATGTGTCTGAACAGCATTTCAAAGATACTGAACTGAATCCTCTATGTAAGGAGATTGTACATTCTTATTATGACCATGAGGTTTTCCTCTGGATGCTCCAGTTTCCTCCCATAGTCCAAAGACATACTGTACCAATTGGTGGATTAATTGATCATTGTAAATTGTCCCATGATCAGGATAGTGTTAAATCAGGGGTTCCTGGGTGGTGTGGCTCAAACGGCTAGAAGGATCTATTCTGTGATGTATCTCAATAAATAAATAAGTAAATCCAACTAAGAATGTATACTGAAGAAAAGACAACTCATGTAGGAATGACAGTCATAACAGCGAAATACGACAACCAACAACCAACACTGGACATGTCATAATGAGGGGCGTTGGGAACGGATCCAAATGCAAGACACAGACATTGAAGTACTAGGAACAGGAACGGACAAAACTAAATGACAGGACAGGACACAGACTAGGAGTAAGGACAGGAACACAGACTAGGCTAAGGAAGCAGGACCAGGACAAG
Source organism: Mobula birostris (assembly GCF_030028105.1). Lineage (NCBI taxonomy): Eukaryota > Metazoa > Chordata > Chondrichthyes > Myliobatiformes > Myliobatidae > Mobula > Mobula birostris. The sequence continues at coordinate 122,206,511 of NC_092370.1, read as the reverse complement.
GGATTGGGAACAAGGAGCCTGGCCATGGACTCCGAGCCAGAGACTGGACAAGGACCCAGAACCTGGGTCTTGACTCAGGCTTGGACCCCAAAACTAGGCAAAGACGTGACGAGGCTTGGGTTCTTGGAGACCAGGCAAAGACATGTCAAGGCTCGGGTTCTTGGAGACCAGGCGAAGACGTGACGAGGCTTGGGTTCTTGGAGACCAGGCAAAGACATGACAAGGCTCGGGTTCTTGGAGACCAGGCAAAGACGTGATGAGGCTTGGGTACTTCGAGGCAACTCCTGGGCAGGACACGGGACAGGGAGGGATAGACCCACCCACAGGGTAACGGCAAACGGCCTGGCTTACCTGACAGAGGCAAGGGACAGGAAGGGAGCTCGGTCCTGGGTGGCTCCAAGACTCGAGGTGGCCGGTAACCTTGGGCGGGCTGCAGAACAGCCAAATCCATATCTCGATGACTGCACCAACCTTCCACCAGGGGGTTGCTCCAAGGGAAGACTGATGAGACAACCCAGCAACCACACTCCATCCCAGGGCCACTTATATTCCCAGCCCCAAGATGAGCATCAGGTGCTTATGGTTAAGTCCAACCGAAACAAGGGACAGCCGGAAGACCCGGAGTCCGCGGGCTGGACCGTGAACCAGAGTGCAGACTTCGGACCGCATCATGACAGGACATGCATATGGTTACAGCAGAAAGTCAGCATTCTGGGGCTGTGATTGACTGGGACAACTGCAACTTGATTAGAGATTCATCCACCAGTATGCAAGCCTCATCCCCTGCAATGGAGTCAAATGCAACTGAATTAAGAAAGATAACGGATGGTGCCACAATACTCTTTAAGGATATTATTTGAAAACTCAGACATACAGTATCAAGTATAAAATAGTGTTAAATGAAAATCCCACACCCAAGTTTTACAAAGCTCATCTGGTTCCTTATAACATCTTGTGATAAAGTAGCCAGTAAACTAAATCCAATTGGGTCTGAAAGAAATCTTGCCAAGTTTGAATGGAACCCATGGGCAAAGCCAATGGTCTCAGTTGCCAAGAAGAATGGGTCTGTCAGGATCTGTGGTGATTTTAAGGTCACCATCAACTCAGTACTGAAAGCAGATCAGTTATCTGTGCCCAGAATAGAGGATATCTCTGCAAACCTTTCTAGGTGGAAACACTTCACCAAAGTGGCCCACCTACAGATGGAGATGAAAGAAGAGTCAAAAGTGTTTCTCACCATAAACAGTCACAAAGGGTAAAACAGGCTAAAACGTTGCTAAAACAGGCTTATTTTCGCACCTGCACTCTGGCAGAAAGCTATGGACCAGGTGCTGTATGGCTGCCCAGACACTCAGTGTTACTTGGATGACATTGAATTGGCTTTATTACTTACATCCTTCATATACATGAGGAGTAAAAATCTTTACGTTATGTCTCCATCTAAATGTGCAATGTGTAATTTACAGTAATTTATAATAAATAGTATGTACAACAGGATAGTCAATCTAACATAGAAATACAGTTGTGTCAGCATGAGTTAAGCGGTCTGATGGCCTGGTGGAAGAAACTGTCTGTTGGTCCTGGCTTTTATGCTGCGGTACCATTTCCCGGATGGTAGCAGCTGGAACAGTTTGTGATTGGGGTGACTTGGGTCCCCAGTGATCTTTTAGGCCCTTTTTACACATCTAGCTTTGTAAATGTCTTGAATAGTGGGAAGTTCATGTCTACAGATGAGTTGGTCTGTCCACACTACTCTCTGCAGAGTCCTGTGATTGAGGGAGGTACAGTTCCCATACCAGGCAGTGATGCAGCCAGTCAGGATGCTCTCAGTTGTGCCCCTACAGAAAGTTCTTAGGATTTTTGGAACCACACCAAACTTCTTCAACTGTCTGAGGTGAAAGAGGCGCTGTTGTTCCTTTTTCACCACACAGCCTGTAAGTACAGACCACGTGAGATCCTCGGTGATGTTTATGCCGAGGAACTTAAAGCTGTTCACCCTCTCAACCCCAGAACCATTGATGTCGATAAGGATTAGTATGCCTCCATTCCTCCTGTAGTCCACAACCAGCTCCTTTGTTTTTGCAACATTGAGGGTCATTGTAACCAGTGAAGATTTTTATTTATTTTATTTATTCATCGAGCTACAGCATGAAGTGTGCCCTTCCAGCCCTTCAAACTACACCGCCCAGCAATCCCCCAATTTAACGCTAGCCTAATTACGGGACAATTTACAATGACCAATTAACCAACCAACCGGCACATCTTTGGTCTGTGTGAGGAATCCGGAGCAAACAGAGGAAACTCATATGGTGACGGGGAGCACATACAATCTCCTTACAAGAACTGGCAGGAAATGAACCCGGGTTAACGGTACTGTAAAGCGTTGTGCTAACCACTACGCTACCGTGCTGTCGGAAATGACAGGGAACATCTCCAAAATCTCAAGACAGTGTTAAAGAGATTAGAAGATTATTGATTTAGAGCAAGACATGCCAAGTGCGAATTCTTCAAACCAAGAATCACTTACTGTGATAACACTATTGACTCAAAAGATCTTACACAATGTACTGAGAAAATTCAAACAGTATGGATTCATCAAGGCCAAAGAACATGTCTCAGTGATGGTCATTTTTAGAATTTGTCAATAACTATAAAAGGTTCCTGACAAACCTGGCTACTGTACATCCCCCAAACTCATTACTACAGATCAGAAAGAAATGTCACTGGACAAAGCACCGTGAGGTGGCTTTCCAAAAGTCAAAGGAAATGGTGATGTCAGAGACTGTACTCACACATTATAATCCATATGGTCCAGTGAAGCTTGCCTTATGGTATAGGTGCAGTCATATCACATGCTATGAGTGATGAAAGTGAACACCTCATTGTCTTTGCATCACTTTCCTTTACCGCTGCAGAGAAAAGTTACGCACAGATTGACAGAGAGGCCTTGAGTCTGGTTTGGGGTGTAAAATGTTACAACCAGTACTTGGATGAGAAAGTTTACTATCGTTACTGGCCATAAACCACTGGTGTCCATTTTCAATCCACAGAAGAGCGTTCCACTAACAGCAGAAGCAAAAATGCAGAGATGGGTTCTGTTTTAATTGCTGATGGATTGTCCCGTTTACCCTTGAAAAAGGAAATACCTGAAAAATTTACAAAGGAGGACACTGCTCTTGACATATTCTCCCTAATGCAAATTGGACGTTCCTCTATCATGACAGAGATGATCCAATGGGAAACTAGAAAAGACTCCACACTGTCTCAAGTCTACATGGCAATCCAAAGTGGCTGAAATGTGCAGCAGAAATCCAGTTCTCCAATTTTTTTTAAACCAGATCCAGTTTGAACTTGCCCTGATTGGGGGTTGTCTTGAGTGGGGATTGAGAGTTGTTGTACTATCCAAGCTGAGAAGTAAAGTGGTATGGCAGCATTGTAGTTAGCACAACACTTTACAGTGTAGACAGCCTGGGTTCAATCCCTTCTGCTGCCTGTAAGGAGTTTGTACTTTCTCCCCATGACCACGTGGGTTTTCTCTGGGCGCTCCAGTTTCCTCCCACAGTCCAAAGACATACCAGTAGGCAGGTCATTATAAATTGTCCCATAATTAGGCTCAGGTTAAGTTGGGAGTTACTGGGCGGTGTGACTCAAAGGGCTGGAAGGGGCTATTCTTCTCAATAAATAAATAAATAAATAACTTTTCTATGTTTTTATATACAGTGGATTCCCGCTAATTAGGTCATCAGTTAATCAGGGAAGCTGCTTATTTGAGACAACTCTTATAAAAGCAAAAAGTAATAGAGAAGATAGCCAGGATTCCTTATATTTACTTGGGGCACTATGCCACTTAAAGGGCGGGAGACTGTTGCCGAAGTTTTTAACTAGTGTCAGATAATATAAAAACGTAAGAAATAGGAGCAGGAGTTGGCCATCTGGCCCTTCAAGCCTACTCCGCTATTCAATAAGATCATGGCTGGTCATGCAAAAATCTATCGAACTTTGTCTTAAGTATATTTACTGAGGTAGTCTCCACTGCTTCACTGAGCAGAGTATTTCACAGATTCACCACTCTCCGGGAAAAGCAGTTCTTCCTCATCTCCGTCCTAAATCTACTCCCCCAAATCCTGAAGCTATGTCCCATAGTTCTAGTCTCACCTACCAGTGGAAACAACTTTCCTGCCTCTATCTTATCTATCCCTTTCATAATTTTATATGTTTTATAAGATCTCCTCTCATTCTTCTGAATTCCAGTGAGTACAGTCCCAGGTGACTCAATCTCTCTTCATAGACTAACCACCTCATCTCTGGAATCAACCTGGTGAACCTCCTCTGCACTGCCTCCGAAGCCAGTATATCCTTCCTCAAGTAAGGAGACCAGAATTGCATCCAGTACTCCAGGTGTGGCCTCACCAGTGCCCTGTACAGATACAGCATAACCTCTTTGCTCTTAAATTCAATCCCTCTAGCAATGAAGGCCAACATTCCATTTGCCTTCTGCAAACCAACCTTTTGTGATTCAGGCACAAGAGCTCCCAATTCCCTCTGCACAGCAGCATGCTGCAATTTTTTACCATTTGAATAATAATCTGCTCTTTCACTTTTCCTTCCAAAGTGGATGACCTCGCATTTACCAATATTGTACTCCATCTGCCAGACCCCTGCCCTCTCATTTAACCTATCTATATCTCTCTGTAGAACTCTCCGTATCGTCTGCATGATTTGCTTTTCCACTCAATTTAGTATCATCAGCAAACTTAGATACACTACACTCAGCTCTCTCTTCCAGATCATTAATATACAGTATATTGTGAACAGTTGCGGGCCCAGCACCAACCCCTGCAGCACTCCACTCACCACTGATTGCCAACCAGAGTAACACCCATGTATCCCAACTCTCTGCTTTCTATTAGTTAACGAATCCTTTATCCATGCTAGTACATCACCCCCAGCTCTATGCATCCTTATCTTATGGATAAGTCTTTTATGTGGCACCTTATCGAACACCTTCTGGAAATCCAATTAAATAAAGTCCATCTGTTCCCCTCTATCCTCTGCACTCATTATATCTTCAAAGAACTCCAGTAAGGTTGTCAAACAGGACCTACCTTTGGTGAATCCATGCCGCATCTCCCTGATGGATCAATTTTTTTCCAGATGCCTTGCTATTTCTTCTTTAATGATAGCTTCAAGCATTTTCCCAACTTCAGATGTTAAACTAACTGGCCTATAGTTACCTGCCTTTTGCCTACATCCTTTTTTGATCAGTGGCATGACATTCACCATCTTCCATTCCTCCAGGACCTGCCCAGAGTCCAGAGCATTTTGGTAAGTCATCACCAAAGCCTTTACTATAACTTCTGCCATTTTTTTCAGTACCCTGGGGTGCATTCCTTCAGGACCAGGGGACTTATCTATCTTCAGGCCCACAAGTTTACTCAGCACTACCTCTTTAGTGAAAGCTATTGTATCGAGGTTCTCACCTCCGATCGCATCTATAACATCTCTCTTTGGCATGTTAGTTGCGACATCCACTGTGAAAACTGACAAAAAATGGTCATTCAAAGCCTCGGCCATTTCCTCATTACCCAAAATCAATTCCCCCCTCTTGTCCTCCAAGGGATCTCTACTCACTTTAGTCATCCTTTTCTGCTTTATGTAATTATAAAAACTTTTACTATCAGATTTTATATTTTGTGCTAGTTTATTTTCATAATCTAGCTTCCCTTTCTTTATTGCTCGCTTAGTGGTACTTTGTTGCTTTGTAAAGTTTTCCCAATCTTCCAGTTTGCCACTACTCTTGGTGACTTCATATGCACAAGCTTTTAGTTTAACACCTTCTTTTATCTCTTTAGTTATCCAAGGCTGGCTTTTCCTATCCTTACTGTCCTTGCTTTTAACTAGAATATACTTCTGTTGAGCACCATGAAAAATCTCTTTGAAAGTTTTCAATTGTTCCTCAACTGTCCCACCGTATAGCCTGTGTTCCCAGTCTACACTAGCCAAATCCTCCCTCATCCCATTGTAGTCTCCATTGTCTAGGGATATTACACTGGTTTTGGATTGAACTATTGCACCCGCCATTTGTATGAGAAATTCAATCATACTGTGATCACTCTTTCCAAGTGGATCCCTAACTACAAAATCACTAATTTTACCTGTCTCATTGCACAAGTCCCGACCAAAAATAGCATGTTCCCTTTTAGGTTTAGTAACATGCTGTTCAAGAAAGCCATCAAGGATGCATTCTATGAAGTCCTCCTCAAGACTGCCTTGTCCTACTTGATTCAGTCAATCTATATGCAAGTTAAAGCCCCCCATGGTAACTGCTGTTCCGTTCTTACATGTCTCAGATATTTCTGTGTTTATTGCCTATGCCCCTGCAATGTTATTATTCAGTGGCCGATAGATAACTCACACCAGTGAATTTTTCCCTTTACTATTCCTAATCTCTACCCAGATGGATTCAACATTCTGCTCCTTAGATCTTATATCACCTCTCACCATCACCCTGATCTCATCTTTAATTAAGAGCACCACCCCACCTCCCTTACCTTCCTGCTTATCCTTCTATGTTACCTTATATCCTTGGATATTTAATTCCCAATCCTCTCCACCCTGCAACCACATCTTTGTAATGGCCACTAATTCATACATCTTTGTACTGATTTGAGCCACAAGTTCACTGACTTTGTTTTGTATACTATGGGCATTCCAATAAAGTGCCCTTACGCTCATTGTGCTATTAAAATCTTGTAATCTTTTACTCTTTTGCACTTGACTTTTCTTCAGTCCACTCTTACTTTTCTCCTTTTTATCTTTTGTTTTTTTCTTTTATCTTTATCCACACTTTTCTTGTTTACTTTATCCATACTTCTCCAATCTGTTGAACCCACCCCCCTACTATCTACAGCCCTAGTTATGCAATTAGCCAGGATTCAGGTCCCATCACGGTTCGGGGAAGCCTGTCCCATTGGTACAACTCCCTCCTTCCCCAATATTGGTGCCAATTTCCCATGAATTCAAATCGATTGAACTGCCACTAATACATGCATTTGTGGCCATTGAACACTACACCATACTTAGAGTGAATAGTGATTTGATAGCATCAGTTGCATGCGTTTCTATTCAAAAAAGCAGTGATTTTTGTCACTGATAGCTGGCGAGAAATAAGCAGTAAGACTATTCAGAACCGCTTTGCTCACTGCACTTTCAAACACTCAGAAATGTCCGGGATTGAACATGAAATGATTCCGTTACTTCAACAAGATAGGAACTACTAAGAATTTGAAGTTATCAACAATCACCTTGAATGCTACAATGAAAATGAAGATTTGGAAGATGTAATAATCGAATGCGCTGTTTGAAGGCACTCCATTATCTGCATTTAGGTGCCTGCGCGGATTTTGTTCATTCACAGTCAATCACAAAGATATGGCAGCATTCATAACTATTAGGAATTAGGGTTTTATAGTACTGCAGTAGTATTGTTAACACTTCAATTTGTTCTGTATTTCATTTAAATATGTAACTGGCTACTTAGTTACAGTAGGTTTGCCTTTTTTTATGGGTTTTTAAATATTTCCATGAAACCACAGCTAATTGGGACAGCTGCTTAATTGGGCCAAAGTGTATTGGTCCCTGTGCATCCCAACTAACCAGAATCCACTTTGTGTGTGTGTATGTATATATATAGCATATTTTATATATTGTACTGTGCTGCGGCCACAACACAACAAATTTCACGACATATGTTAATCATAATACACCTGATTCTAATTCAGTTTTTGGCAACTCTTAATTCTCTTAAATGGACCTCTTGTATGATAAATAGACTCTTAACCTCATAATCTACCTTATTATGGCTTTACATGTTATTGTAACACTGCAACACTATACTTTGCATTCTGTAATTGAATTCCCCCTTGCATTTCTTCAATGTACTGAGTTGATGAAATGAGCTGTATGGATGGCATGCAAAACAAAGTTTTTTGTTGTACTTTGGTACGTATGATGATAATAAACCAATTAATAAGCCAATAATTAGCTGACAGCGATTGCATTCAGTGATTGAGTAATAATGTCAAGAATTGGCAATGCAAATTATCCCAAGTCCTGTAGTATAAACTTTGGCCACTGTGTGGTAGTATCCACACTCTAATGGTGGCTGAAAGGCTGAAAACCCACTGTTTGCTGCAGTGCCTCTTGTGACTACTTGCATCCAGGTTCATTCCTAGCAAACAAGAGAAAATCTACAGATGCTGGAAATGCAAGCAACACACACAAAATGCTGGAGGAACTCAGCAGCCAGGAGGCATCTATAGGAAAAAGTGCAGTCAACATTTTGAGAGTCCTGCCAAAGGATCTTCACCCGACATATCGACTGCGCTTTTTTCCATAGATGCTGCTTGGCCTGCTGAGTTACTCCAGCATTTGTGTGTGTTGCTCATTCCTGGCAAACTAACTTTGATTGGCATGTTCTGTTTAATTGAAAATTTGCATCAACGTTATGTTAGAGCAGTTATTCTCCTTCCTTTTCAATGAGAACTGGGACAAAATACAATTTAAAACTCTTAAGGAAGTCAACATCAATAATATTGTCTTAAAATTCCACTCTATTGCACAGCATCCTTGATACCCTTGTCACCTGCCCCTCCACTTTCCCCTTAATTTATGTTCCATTACAACATGGAAAGAAGCCATTTAGCCCATTGAGTCTATACCAGCTCTCCAAGAAACACCATCCCCCACATACTTCCAGGGGTGCAGTGGTAGCTGGAGCACTCTGAAACGCGTTCAGCACCTCTTTAAGAAAAAAGCCGAAATAAACAAGCTAATTAATTAGGTGACGCCCAGGGTGATTTGAGTATCTCAGAAACTGCTGATCTCCTGGGATTTTTACGCACAACAGGCTCTGGAGTTTACAAAGAATGGTGCCAAAAACAAAAAAAACCCAGCGAGTGGCTGCTCCATGAGCAAAAACATCTTGTTAAATCCACTCGCTGGATTTTTTTTTGCTTTTGGCACCATTCTTTGTAAACTCCAAAGTGTGTAGTGTGTAAAAATCCCAGGAGATCAGAAGTTTCTGAGAGACTCAAATCACCCAGGGTGGCACCTAATTAATTAGCTTGTTTATTTCAGCTTTTTTCTTAGAGGTGCCAGATGCGTTTCAGAGCACTCCGGCTACCACTGCACCCCTGCATACTTCCCTGTAATATCCTCTCTCTTGAATAGCCATCGACTCCCTCCCACTGAGCGCTCCATAAGGTTGGTTATCTTTTCTCTAGAAGGAAAAGCAGAGGAGAAGTTTAAAGTCAAAGGCTGTTCAACAGGACAAAGCAGGAGGAAAACAAGTTGAAGGCTTCAGCTGACTAAGAGACCCTGAAATGTGAACCCTATTTTTCCTCCTACAGATGTGACTGCCCTGCTGAGCACTTACGATATTCTCTGTTTTTGTTTACAAGAACAGCCTGGCGTTTCGATATCTCCAGGTGTGGCCTGGCACGTGTGTGCCCCTGGGATGCAGCTCTGTGGATGACCAGATTCCTTGCTGATAGCACCAAGTGAAGCGCTGTGCGAGATTGTAACATCGAAACAGCCAGCTGTTGGTTTCCCCTCCTGTCGTGACAGGAGCTATGTCTCTCTCTCTCCCTTGTTGGTGAGAGAGAGTCTGCTTGACATATCAAAGTGTTGGGATGGGCAGAAGTTTTTGATGGAATCTAGATTATGGGTTTTGGGGGCTTAGCTATTGCTTGCCAGGTGGGTGATGGTGGTTGATGTTTTCGCTGGAGCTAGTGGGGGAAGGGTTAATGCTTTTGCTGCTGCTTGTGTGTGGGGGCGGGAGATTAGGAGCTCTAATATTTTTTTGTGATTCATTCTTTGAGGTTTTTTCTGATTTGCGAATGTCTACAAAGTATAAGAATTTCAGGTTGTAGACTGTATACTTGCTCTGATATTAAATTGAACCGTTGTTCCTCTTGCCAGTTCTTACTGTCCTCTGTCGGGTCTTGTGGTCTGACACCTTGCATCTTCCATACCACACAATGATGCAGTCAGACAGGAGATTCTCGACGGTGCTCCTGAAGAAAGTTCTTGGAATTGTGTTTGGATAGCCTTGCATGCCTCAGTCTCCTCAGAAAGTGTAGATGCTACTGTACCTTCTTGACCAATGAGGAGATGTTGTGTGTCCAGGGTAACTCATCCGTTTTGTGCACACCAAGGAACTTTGTGCTCTTCACTCTCTCCACAGCAGAGCCATGTGGTCAACCTGCACCTTTCGGAATTTCAAAATCATTTCTTCTGCTTTATCTACTTTGAGGAACAGGTTGTTATTTTACCGCCATTTGACAAGCCTCTCTACCTCTCCTCTATATGCCAACTCATTATTGTTACCGATGAGGCCAACCGCCATTGCTTCATTGGTGAATTTGATGATGCATCTTGAGCTGGATCTGGCACTGCAATCGTAAGTCAGCAGCATGAACAGCAGGGGGCACCAGTGCTCAGTGTAACGGAACTTGATATGCAGTCAGACACCCTGACAACTTTTGATTGAGACCTTTCTGTCAAAAAGTCCAAGATACAGTTACAGAGAGGGGTGCAGAGTCTCAACAAAAACTGTTTACTCACCAGTCTCTGAGGGGGTGATCATGCTAAAAGCTGAGCTGAAGTCAATGAACAACATCCTGGTGCATGAAGTATCATGTTCTAGATGTGACAGGACAAATTGAAGGACTGAAGCTTTGGTACCATCAGGGGCCTGGTTTGCATGGTAGGTAAAGAGAAAAGGGTTGAATGTAGCTGGAAGGTGGGGTTTCATACAGTCCATCACCAGCCATTCTAAAAACACTTCATGATTGTTGAACTTAGTATCACTGAGCCATAATTCTTAGGTCATTTCCCGTCGCTATCTTAGGCACCAGAAAGACTGTGGTTGCCTTGAAGCCTGCAGGGACAGTGGAATGTTTCAAAGAAATATTTTTATTTTATTCAGAGATACAGCAGCACAGAAAGGCCCTTCCAGCCATCTGAGCTGTGCAATCCTGCAAGCCTCCATTTTAATCCCAGCCTAATCACAGAACAGTTTACATTGACCATTTAACCCACCAACCAATAGGCATTTGGATTGTGGTTTTGGGTCAAGACCTCTGTTAGCTGGGCTGCACAGACCCTCAACACTTGATCAGATATGTTGCCCAGACCCACAGCTTTGTGTGAGTTTACCCTGGCTAGGATCCTCCTCACCTTGGCTCTGGCTGGACAGGGTACCTGTTCTTCAGGGAAAGGGGGGACTTTTCTCAATATCACATCATTCGTTGTGTCAAATCAAGCACAGAAAGCATTCAGCCAATCAGAAAGGGGCATCGCTGTTGTTGATTCGCAGGGTGGACTTGTAATCTCTTATGGTTTGTATCCAGTACCTTGCAACATGCGCCGCGTGTCGCTGTTGTCACAAAGGTGTTTGTGAATTTTCAGTGAGAACTCTCGCTTTGCCTTCCTGATAGCATGGGAGAGTGTAGCTCTTGCTGACCATAGAGTCGTCTTACCCCCGATCTGAAGGCAGCGTCCTGATCCCTAAGCTGTGCACGAACCTCTGCAGTCAGGCATGGTTTCTGCTTTTCCCTGGCAGTGTGGTGTTTAATCACAGTAACATCCTCAGTGTAGCCAGTCTCCAATCCCTCATATTCATCACTGTTGACGTGATGATTGTAGGCAGCCGCCTCCCTGAACATGCTCCAGTCCATGCTTTCAAAACGTTCCTGCAGTGCTGAAGTGGCACCTTCTGGCCAGGTCCTGATCTCCTTGTAAACCGGTTTAACTTGTTTAACCGGTGGCCTATATGCAGGGATTAGATAGGTGTTCTGAGGGTCCAAGGTGAGGCTGGGGGTGGGGGACAGTGTGTTGCCTTGTAGATTCCACGCACATTGGTGTAAACCAAGTCTAGTATATTCCCTCCCCTGATGCAAAGTTGGCATTGTGGTAGAACTTTCACAGGACTGTTTTCAATTGGCACGATTGAAGTTACCAACAATGAAGATTCCAGTGGGGTGAGTGACTTCGAGGTCACAGGCGTTGCTGTAGAGCTCCTGTGTTGCCTCCCCAGCACTAGCACAGGGGGCATGAAAACACCAGTTCTTATTGATATAGACACACAGACCTCTTCTACGAGTCTTGCCAGAAATTGCAGCATTCCTGTCCACCCGAAAGAAGATTAGACCTTCTGGCTGATGATCAAGTCTGAAATGGTGTCCTGGAACAACATTTCCGTCAGGACAAGTAAGCAACATTCCCTCATCTCCTGCAGATGTGGGTAATCCATCTTACTTTCTAATGATTGGACATCAGCGAGTGGAATTGTCAGGAGCGCGAGCCTGCGTTATGTCTCGTTCGAATGCCGGCATGCTTACTGCATTTCTGTGTTCTCCCACTCCATTTCTGACAGTCACTTCCCAAAGTATCTGTAGCAGGCCACGGCACGGAACGAGGACCCACTCCATGCTTTAGACCATAACTGCACAGCACCTTTGTTGCCCCGCTTGCTGGTGAGGTAGACTTGCAGATTTTAGTGTACCTTATGATCAGCAGTGTTTTTCACATAGTAAAGATGAACTGGACAAGAAATTTCACCATTTATTGCAGCCGGAATGGCTTCAGTGACTGTATGTGCCGTCATCTTGTGACGTAATCAAAAACCAAATGGTTGAAGGGAACTTAGTGGTGTGGGGCATCGGTATAATGTATGTCCTGCTTAATGTAGCTGCAAGAAGCTGGCATGGCCCAGATGGTGAAGATCCTTGGTAGATATTGCCTTCTTAAGGCAATACCTCATGTAGATATTTCTATCACTGAGGAGGGATGGGTCTGTGTTGTACTGGGCTGCGACCACTAATGTCTGCAGTTTCTTGCATCCAAGTAACCATACCAGATCATGGTGCAACCAGTCAAAGTAAGTTGTAGAACTCACTACTCCAGTAGCAAGAACTGTCAATGCTCACACAACTATGCAAGTGCCAGGCAACTGTGAACTTCTGTCCCCTACTCTGAATAGCATTATGGAGGCAGAAAGAAGAAATGAGGAGCAGGGTTTATGTTATGGTACCAGGAGCTCCACTCCTGGAATGTCCAGAAACCTGGACAAGCCAGAGGTTGCCAGTAGCTTGTAATTATGAAGTTTCTTATTTCATTGGTTGGATTCCTGGAAGTTTCATCAAAGAGACTCCCACCTGCGGGAGGAATGGAGATTATTTAATTTACATGGTAATGACGAATGTTGGCATTCAGAGGGATCATGGTGTCTAAGTATATGCAGGAGGAGCAATAATTAAGCAAGTAGCATCCACCTGGACCCTGTTGCTTAGAATCAATCTTCATTGCTTTCATCTGAGGTCATTGGCTGAACCTGTGAATTAATTGTGTAAGCAAATCACAAAAAAAAAACAAACGATTATTCCTACAAGACTTGAACCAGAGTGGCAGTCAATTCATCTGCCAATAGATTTCCTTTATAAGACCGCTACTGAGTGCAAGAATTGCACTTTCAACCCTTGGATCCTGCTTATCTCCTGTGGCCTACAATATTGTTTAGTTATACAAAGGCGATGAATTTCCTGCATTGTCCCTCAACCAATGATCATTTATTATCATATTGTTGCTTGTAGGAACTTGCTGTGCCATCTTTGGCTGCTATATTTCCTCCAGCAGCAAGGCCCCTTCAGATGCATTCACCAAGACTTAAATATTTGTACACATGGATGGAAGATTCAAAGCCAATATCTTTCAACCAAACAAATAGTCAAAGGACTTTGCTGAGAGTGGTGCATGAATATACTGTTCTAGTAATCATTAAAGGCTCATTTGGCCACAAAAAAACCTCAAAAACAACACCTGCCTTGCAGGGCAGGAGCCTGTTGAAAACTGCAAGTCTTGCCAGGAGTGTGTCATTGTTTAAAGTAGTGAGTGAGAGAGCAACATCTTGCAGGACAGGAGCCATTTGAAAACTGCAGTTCTCATCAGGAGTGTGTCATTATTCGAGCCAGTAAAAAGAAAGGAAGTGTAAACAGAGCAGCTATTGTTGAGTGGAGCAGTTAGACTGGTCTGACTTTGGCTCCACAGGCTTCAGCAAGAGCAGGCTTGGACAAGCACAGACACAAGCTCCAAGTTTCTAGTAATTTTTTTGTTAGTACATAACCAGTGCACTGAGAATGGGTCGAGAATTAGTGATATGTTCCTTGTGTGAGATGTGGGAACTTTAGGATACCTCCAGTTTCCCTGATAACTACTTCTGCATGGTGCACCAAGCGGCAGCTCCTTAGAGACCATGTTAAGGAAATGAAGCTGCAACAGGATGCCTTTGTCTCATTCAGGACAATGACGAGATGGGAGGTAGTCAGCCCCACACTGCAGGAGGCAGGTAGCTGAGTGACTGTCAAGAGAGGGAAATGGAACAGGGCAGCCAGTGCCTTTGTGGATATTCCCCTCAATATGATGGGTGACAAGGTCCTGCTAAGTGAGTTCAGGTAGTTGGGTGCTAAGTGAAAGGATGGAACCTCCAGTGTTGTAACCTTAGTATCGCCACCCGTGCCACATGTTAGTAATAGAAAGATCTTACAGTTTAACACATAACTAAGGAGTTAGTGCAGGAGGGACGGCCTCTGATTTTTGGATCATTGCGCTGTCTTCTAGAGAAGGTAGGGCATGTACAGAAGGGATGGTTTGCACCTGAACTGGAGGGAACTAATATCCTAGTGTAAAGGTTTGCTGGTGCTGCATAGGGGTGCTTGGGGGTTGGTGGGGTGGGGGGCTTTAAGCTAGAGTTGCAAGGGAATGGTAACAGAGCACCTGAACAGATAGGGGAGTAGTTGTGGAGAAAGATGTTAAGCCTTCGTACAAAGTCAGGACTCAAAAGGTTGAGCATGGTGGGGCTAATATTCTAAGTGGCGTATATTTCAAAGCAAGGAAGATTGTAGGAAAGGCAGATGAGCTTAGGGCATAGATCAGCACATAGAATTATGACATTGTAGCCATTAATGAGACAGTTGCAGGAGGGACAGGAGTGGTACTGTACCTCAGTGTTCCAGGGTTCCATTGTTTTAGACATGAAAGAGCAGGAGAGATTAAAGGGGATGGGGTGGCATTACTAGTCATGGAAAATGTGACAGCAGTGCTTAGACAAGACAGACTGGAAAGCTCATCTAGATAGGCTTTATGGGTAGAACTGAGGAACAGGAAAGGTACGACTATGTTATGGGATTCTGTTACAGACAATGCAACAGTGCCTGGGATTTGGAGGAGCAAATTTGTAGAGAGATAGCAGACTGTTGCAAGAAACGTAAGGTTGAGATAGTAGGTGATTTTAACTTTCCACATTGACTGGGACTCCATACGGTAAAAAGGCTGAATGGGAAAGAAAATGTCCTTAATCATTACATAGAAGACACAGCTAAAGAGAGTGTGATACTCACTCTCCTATTAGGGAATGAGATAGGGCAGGTGACAGAGGTTTGTGTTGGGGAACACTTTCCATCCAGTGAACATAATGCTATTAGTTTCAAGGCAACTATGCAAAAAGATAGATCTGGTCCTCAGGTTGAGATTCTAAATTGAAAAGGGCCAATTTTGATGGTATCAGAGAGGATGTGACAAGTGTGGATTGGATTAGGTTGTTTTCTGGCTAAGGTGTACTTGGTAAGTGAGAAGTCTTCAAAGGTGAAATGTTATGAGTACATAGTTTGAATGTTCCTGTTACAATAAAAGTCAAGTAAAACAGGTTCATGGAACCTTGGTTTTCTAGAGATATTGAAGCCCTAATTAAGCCAAAAAAGGAGGTGCACAGCAGTTATAGGCTGTTAGGAACAAAGGAGGTACCTGAGGAGTACAAGAAATGCAAGAGAACACATAAAGAAGTAAATCAAGAGAGTTGAAAGAAGACATTTGTGTAGGAGAATCCAATGAGCTTCTACAGATAGAGTATATAAAGAGCAAAAGGATAGCAAGGGCCAATATTGGTCCTCTGGAAACTCATACTAGCAATTTATGCATGGAGCCGAAAGAGATGAGGGAGATCTTAAATGGATGTTTTTGCATCTGTGTTTACTCAGGAGACGGACATAGAGTCTGTAGATGAGAGGCAATGCAGCAGCGAGGTCATGGACCCTATAAAGATTACAGAGGAAGAGGCACTTGGTGTCTTGAAGCAAATTAGGGTGCATAATTCCCCTGGGCCTGGCAAGGTGTTCTCTCGGACCATAGGGGAGACTAGTACAGAAATTGCAGAGATACTTAAAACATCCTTAGCCACAGTTCAGGTGCCGGAGGATTGGAGGATAACTAATGTTGTTCCATTGTTTAAGACAGGCTCTAAGAATAAGACAGGAAATTATAGGCCGGCAAGCCTGACATCAGTCGTGGGAAAGTTGTTGGAAGGTATTCTAAGGGAGGAGATATATAAGCATTTGGAGAGGCAAGAATTGATTAGGGATGGCCAACATTGCTTTGTGCGTGGTAAGTCATGTCTAAACAATCTTACAGAGTTGATGAAGGCAAGGCAGTGGATGTTGTTTACCTGGACTTTAGCAAGGCCTTTGATAAAGTGTCACATGAGAGCTTGGTCAAGAAGATTCAATTGCTTGGCATTCAGGCTGAGGTAGTACATTGGATTAGACATTGATTTTGTTGAAGAAGCTAGAGAATGGCTGTAAATGGCTGCCTCTCTGACTAAAACCTATGACTGGTGGTCTGTCGTAGGGATTTATTCTGGGTCCGTTGCTGTTTGCCATCTATAAGAATGATCTGGATGATAATATGGTAAACTGGATTAGCAAATTTGCAGATGACATCAAGACTGGGGGTTGAGTAGTAGGTAGTGAGGAAGACTATCACAGCCTGCAGCGAGATCTGGATAAGAAGAAAAAATGGGCTGCAAAATGGCTGATGGAATTCAATACAGACAAATGTGAGCTGTTGCACTATGCTTGCATGTTGAGATACAGTGCAGAAAAAACCCTTCAAGCTGCACCGTGCAACAATCCCCTGATTTAATGCTAGCCTAATCATGAGACAATTTACAATGATCAAGTAACTTACCAACTGGCACGTCTTGCACTAAGGGGAGGAAACCGGAGGACCCAGAGGAAACCCACACGGTCACAGGGAGAACATACAAACTCTTTACAGGAAGTGGCAGGAATTGAACCCGGGTCGCTGGTACTGTAAAGCGTTGTGCTAATCACGACGCTACCTGCTGTCCAACTACTGTGTCGTATACAGGTATTAAATCTTCCTCCACAAATGCCAGCTGCTTCTTGGTCAATTTGTAATTTTGTATCAAGTATTGATAGTTTTTGGTGCATCCTAATAATCAAGAACTATAAGGTAAAGGAGTTAGCTCGTGAGTCAGTGATGATTATATTTAATGGTGGATGAGGCATGACAGTCTAAATAACCCATTTCTGTTTCTATGGTTATGTATCATGTCCAGAGAATTCACTATCATTGTTTACAATCTTCTCCACTATTTTATTAATGGCATCAAAAGTTGCACACTTTGGAAAGGCTTGGTTGAAATCTCTACCTTCTTCCATTCTATGCATCAGTTGAGGATCTAGAGGAACACATCCTAGAAATGGAACACTGGACTGCCCAGAAAGTGCTTCTCCACGTCGCCTGGAAAATACATTAGTGCATTCTGAACAGTTTAGGCCGACAAAGACACGCTTGTTTTCAATTATTCCAATGAGAGGTAATCCAGTTTTCTTAAAGAATGTCAATTTCCTTCTCACATCTCCTATAGATACTGCTTGAGGTGTTGTAACCAACAGAGCTCCATCAGGTTTATGTTGGCAAAGGGCCTCCTCCACTGAGATACGTTCATCAGAAGCTCCCGGAGGTGCATCTACAATGAGATAGTCAAGCTCTCCCCGTGCCACATCAGAAAGAAATTGTTTGATAAAGGCTGCTCTCTTTGGCCCACTCCATATCACAGCATCATCTGGAATCTCCAAGAGAAAGCCTATGGCGAGGGCCAACCAAGGTAGTTCTTACATGGTGAGCAGCAGGGCACTGAGGAGTGCAGTAGAACAGTGGGATCTGGGAATACAGATCCATAATTCCTTGAAAGTGGTCTCACAGGTAGATAGAGTAATAAAGAAAACTTTGGCACATTGGCCTTCATAAATTAATGTATTGAGTACAGGAGTTGGGTTGTTATGTTGAATTTTATAAGACGTTGATGAGGCCTAATTTGGAATATTGTGTGCAGTTTTGTTAACCTTGTGACAAAAGAACCAGTTATCAGAATATTGATGCCAATAAGAGGACAATGGGGGAACATGCAAGGTGCTAATAAGAGAGAGACGAGAGAGATTACCGAAAGGAGACACAGTTCCGAGTATTGTCAGAGACCGGTGGCTTTGAACCCTGAACTGTTTGAAGTTTGATGGACAGGCGATACCCCAGCAGGGGGATAAAAAGGGATAGGTTCGCTAAGGCAACAGACACACGACTCCACGAGGTAACGAGACCCTGAAAGCGGTGTGCCCCCCCCCACAAGTTGGTGGGAGTTTTTGGAGGTCTGATCGCGGGACCAGCCATAGACGCACAGGGTGGAAAGATAAGGTCGGGCAGGAACCTGGTGTGTGTGTCCGCCCTTGCCTGGGTGCCGGGTTCACTGCAAAAGAACGATTGTATCTGGAATGGAGCGGTCACAGTTGGTGACCTCAGAAGACATTACAAAGGGCTTGCCCGAAAGCTACCTGCGAGGAATATCGAAGGTCTGTTTGGAAACCGTTTTGCATATTCATTCGTTCTCTCTCTCTCCCCAACGACACGACGGCGACTACTGCGAACTGAATTAAACTGAACTCTGTGTCACTTGACGACTGATCATTTTACCCCTAGACTGCGATAGAGCTTGATTTATCCTATTATCCTATTTCTGTGTACATGTGTGTTTTATCATTGCTAAACTGTTGCATTTATATCCTTTTGATTAGAGTACTGTGTTGCTTATTTCTTTAATAAAACTTCCTTAGTTCCAGTAATCCAGACTCCAACTAAGTGGTCCATTTCTGCTGGTTTGGCAACCCAGTTACGGGGTATGTAACAACCTATCTTCAAATAAAAAGATATAAGTAAAATTGAAAGAGCGTAGAGAAAATTTACGAGGATGTTGCTGAGAGTTGAGGACCTGAGAGTTAAGGAAAGGTCGAATAGGTTTTGACTTTCTTCTCCAAAACCTGGAAGATTGAGGGTAGATTTGATAAAGGATACAAAATTATGAAGGTTTGTTTTCTCTGATGTTGGGTGAGACTACTACTAGAGGTCATGGGTTAAGGTTGAAAGTTGAAATGTTTAAGGGGATATGAGGGGGACCTTCTTCGCTCAGAGGTTGGTGAGAACAAGCCTCCAGCACAAGTGGTGGATGCAGTGTCGACTTCAGCTTTTAAGAGAAATTTGGATAGGATGAGAAGGGTATGGAGGGCTATGGTCCAGGAGCAGGTCAATGGGATTTAGCAGACTAATAGTTTGGCACAGTCTAGATGGGCTGAAGGGCCAAAGGGCCTGTTTCTGTGCTGTAGTGTTCTATGACTATAAGTTACTCACAGCTCATAAAACACAACCTTATTAAATAATTTCTAACAAGCAAACAAGAAGTCATCTATCTTCCAAGCTGAAACAAAGATTTATTTTATCTTTAAACAAGTCAGGCTGCTATTCATCTCTCCAATTAAAAATGATTCATGCAATGTTGCCTCCAATTATTTTCATCTCATGCGACTCCTTCTCTTTCTGAAATGTCTTCAACTACTTTTAACTCTCTTATCCACAAGAGTAAAGACTCTTACGCTGTTCAAGTTTTCTAACAGTAAATGCCATCTTTTGGTTACACCATACACCAGAATGGGACTCAGCACTGAATAAATTTTCATTTTACTTCCCAAATCCATCATAGACTTGAGTCTCTGTTGATCTGCTCCTTAACCTGCCACCTCAAGACCATTAATTTTCTTGCATCATATGGGGTGTCCCATACTTAAAGAACTGGCAATGCTGCCTGCAATTAGGCACTCTTTATCCTATATTCCTTACTAAAGTTGGCTCAACACATACTTACCTTTTCACAGTAGTCTGAACTAGAATGAAAGTCAGATATCTGCACATCCACCACTGTACTGAATATCAAACCAAATGACTGGATACAGTTCCCAACCTATGGGGATAAAGGGATGGTCAATGTTTCAGGCTGAGACTTTCCATGGGAACGTAGAAGGCAGCTAGCTTGTGTATGGAACTGATAGGGAAAAATGTGACAGAGGGTGGTGGGTGATATGTAGAAACATACAAGGGAGAGATGATGGGCAGATGGCAGCAAGTGAGGGAAGGTCATGAGTTTGAGCTACAAAGAAGGAGGAATAGAAAATGTGAACAAAGGGAGAGAGACCCTGGGTGAACTGGTGGGACTGGGAAAGGAATACAAGGGGAGCTGGTTACTTAAAATTTAGAAAATTTAATACTCATGTATTTGCATTGTGGGAAACCCAAGGTGAATATGAGGTGTTGCTCCTCTGGTTTGCATTTCACCTCACCCAGGCAGTGGGGAAGGCTGTGAATAGATATCTAGGTGTAGGGATGGTAATGGGAATTGAAATAACTTTCACTTTGGTAGTGCATGGTACCCACCTGCTTCAAGCAGGCTTCAATTATACTGGTACCCGAGAGACTGGCGACCTGCCTCTATGATTAGCACTTACATCCAGAGTGATGAAGTGTTCTGAGAGTTTGGTGATGGAACATGCCAACTCCTGCCTAAGTGACTTGCATCTGCTCCAATTTGCCTACCGGAGCAACAGGTCCACAGGAGATGCCATCACATTGGCTCTTCACTCATCCCTGGAACACCTGGATAGCAAAGATGCATATGATTTAAGATGGCGCTACCGAAAGCATGCAACAGATTACTGGTGGTTCGAAAGCAAAGGAATCTGATTAAAAACATTATTAATTACACTTTTTTTGAAGTAAATTGTGGTAAACTATCACTGCGAATAATGAAGAGGCAAGTGAGAGCAAAGCGAACTTGAGAGATGTGCCATGTTGGTGAGCTGCAAAATCACTGCACTTGGAGTTGAAGCTGTGCTGGTTGAATTGGAGAGTTTGGAGGGGAGAAGAAGGGATGGAGGAGTTTCAATGCCCGTCCAACTAAGCTGGGTGCGAGGGTGGATTGGGCTACGCGTCGAGCTGTTTCGGAGAGGTCGAGAACAGCTTCTTCAGCAGCGATATCCAGGTCCAAAGCGAATCACTGGGCTGTATGTTCTAGGCCTAGTGCAATTTGCCAAGGCAAGGTGCAGGTCCTAATGCAAGGTGCAATACACAGTACGGACAATCTAAACATCAGCCCCGAGGGACTGGCAAGGCAGGGTGTTGAGAGTCGGGCGAGGTTGCATTGCTCTAAGTGCCAAACCAATTTGGAGAAGTTGAAGATGGCTTCTCCGGCAGCAAAACCTAAGCCCGGAACAATCCTTGGTGATGGGACCCAGATCCTAGGGCGAGGCTCAGACAATTTAAATGCCGGCCCAGATAGTCTGGTGGCTCCTCCCTCTGTGACACGAAGGCTGTGATCTGCCTGTGGCTGCTGGGCTTTGTATCTGCAAACCTTGCAGTGATTTGCTAGAGTGCAGTGACAAGCACAGCTCCAACGCCATATTCAAGTTTGTTGATGGCAACACACACAAAATACTGGAAGAACTCAGCAGGTCAAGCAGCATCCATGGATCTATGGAAAGGAATAAACAGTTGGTGTTTCAGGCCGAGACCTTTTATCAGGACTGGAAAAAAAAGATAAGAAATCAGGATAAGAGTTGGGGGGAGGGAGGGAAGATGTACAAGGTGGTAGGTGATAAGTGAAACTGGGAGGGGGGAGGGGGTGAAGTAAAGAGCTGGAAATTTGATTAGTGAAAGAGATAAAGAGCTGGAGGAGGAGGGGGATCTGATAGAAGAGGGTAGAAAACCATGGAAGAAAGGGAAGGACAAAGAGTCCAGTGGCAAGTAATGGGCAGGAAAGGAAAAAGGTGAGAGAGGGAAATCAGGAATGGGGAATGGTGAATGAGGGTGGGGAGGGGAAGCAGTTACTGGGAATTTGAGAAATCAATGTTTATGCCATCTGGTTGGAGGAATACAAGGTGTTGCTCCTTCAGACTGAGTGTGGCCTCATCACAGCAGCAGAGGAGGCCATGGACTGACATACCGAAATGGCAATGGGAAGTAAAATTGAAATAGGTGACTATTAGGAGATCCCACTTTTTCTGGTTGTTGATTGCCAGAAAGTTTGCTTTCAAGTTTGTTGATGATACACTGTCATTGGGCAAATCAAAGGTGGTGGTGAATCGGCTTGTGTTAGAGAAATTGAAAATCTGGCTGAATGGTGTCATAGCAACAACCTTTCACTCAATGACTGCAAGACCAAGGAGCTAATTATAGACTTCAGGAGAAGGAAACCAGGAGTCCATAAGCCAGTTCTCAATGGAATATCAGAGGTGGAGAGGAAGAGCAACTTTATATTCCTAGGTGATATTATTTTGGAAGACCAGTCCTGGGCCCAGCAAGTAACTGCAATTATGAAGAAGCACAACAGTGCCTCTGCTTGCTGAAGAGTTTGCGGAGATTTGCTTGACATCTAATACTTTGACAAATTTCTATAGCTATGTAGTAAAGAGTATATTGTCTAGGTACATCACAGCCTGGTATGGAAACACCACTTCCTGGTCTTCCTCCAAGTTATTCACCTTCCCATTTTGCAATTAGATTGGCTAATCCTTCATTTCAAAGTTTAAAGATAAATTTATTATCAGAGTACTACATGTCACCACATTCAACCCTGAGTTTTTTGCTGTGGGCGTACTTAGCAAATCTATAGAACAGTAACTGTAAACAGGAGCAATGAACAACAAACTGTGCAAATTCAAATATAATTAAATAGCAATAAATTATGAATATGAAATAACATGAAATAAAAGAGCATGAAATAACAAGATAAAGAGTTCTTAAAGAGAGACGGTCAGTTGTGGGAACACCAGAAATAGAATGAGTGTAGTTTTCCCCCTTTGTTCAGGAGCCTGATGGTTAAGCTGTAGTAAACGTTCTTAAACCTTGTGGTGCAAGTTCTGAAGCACTTGTACCTTCTACCTGATGGCAACAGCAAGAACAGAGCATAGCCTGGGTGGTGAGGATCTTTGATGATGGATGCTGCTTTTCTATGGCCACATTTCATGTACATATGCTCAATGATTGGGAGGGTTTTAGCTATGATGTACTGGGCCAAATCTACTACCTTTTGCAGAATTTTCCACTCCAGGGCATTGGTGTTCCCACACCAGGCCGTAATGCAGCCAGTCAGCACACTTTTCACCACACATCTGTAGAAGTTTGTCGAGGTTTTTGATGACTTGCTGAATCACAATGGATTCTTGAGGAAATAGAAGTGCTGTTGTGCTTTATTTGCAATTATACTTGAACAAGATACTAAAGAATAAGGTGATTTCTATGGGTACGAAACTCAGAGTATTGTGGTACTATATTCATTTCACTTTAACACACGGAAGCAAATGTTGGACAATATCAAAGCAAAATGAGAGGAGTCTTGAAGATGCAGTAAATGGTTTTTGGACAAGAATGATGAAAGTATCATGGAAGGACAGGGTAACAAATAAGGAAGTGTTGTGAAAAATCGGAATAAAAAGGGAACTGATATCATCAATCAGGAAATGGCAGCTGGAATATCTGGGATACGTCTTGAGGAAAGAGAAGCTTGATCTTCTTGCAAGTTTGGGAAAATTAATTGAACAAAAAGATCACGATTGACAGTGTATGACATTCATGAGTTACATCAAGGGATGGGCAAGCAAGAGTTTTGAAGAATTTATTGGAAATGCTCAGATTAAAGACAGATGGAAGACGATGATCATTCATGTCATATGGGACAGCACATAATGACTAATTCCTTCATTGGTGGTTGATTCAAATCCCAGAACTCACTGCTCAAAAGCTCCATTCTCCAGAAGGCCTGCAAGAATCCAAGCTTATCACTATGAGTCATTAATGCACTGAGAATAAATGTCAATTTTCCCATGGTGCCCATTAATTCATTTTCCAAAAGTTTATTTTTAATTGAGGCAAGCTTAAAGAATTGTGGTTTACAGAATTATAGAATGATGCCATTTGCCACATCATACCTGTGCTGGACAAAATCAAATTTTAGATTAATCCAAACTCTCAGCCCTCAGTCCATAGTCCTGCAGGTCGCAGCTCTTTGAGTACGCACACAAAAGGTCTCCAAATGCAGTGAAGATTTCTGTCTCCTTTGCATATTCAAGTAGTGAGTTCTACCCACCCACAAATTATTGAGTAAAATAATATTTTCTCAATTCTTCTCAAATTCTCAATTTGGTTTGGAAGGCTGTTGCTTACTTCTATTGTTTGCATGATTTGTCTTTTTCCCCATCTTTCTCTGCACATTGGGGGTTGGTCTTTATTTGTTTCATTGGGTTCTATCGGGTTTATTGCCTGGTGACTACCTGTAAGCAGACAAATCTCAAGGCTATATAATTTATACATTCTTTGAAAATAAATGTACTTTAAATCTTTGAATCTTGAATCTTGAAATCCATCTACAACTTTCTGTAAATCTATACTGTTAAGTGAAATAAATATTTCTCTTCATTCTGTTCAAGCCCCTCATTAAATAAACAGATCTCAAATACATTTCAGGTTTGTCTTCTGAGCTCTAAAGGAAAAGCCTCAGTGTTTTTACTCATCAACAACATTGACTTGAATCTCTTCTGCACCCTGACATTGAATCCATCAACTGTGTTATCTTTGACACTTTGGAGATTTCAGTGTGACAACATTGCATTCGTCTAGGCACTCAGTGAAAAAGTTCAAACCAATCGCTGAATGAAAAGCACTCTAATTTGTTAGAGCAAAATGTTTGCATAAGAAAGATGAAAGTCTTCTGTCAGAATTTTGTTGAAGTGATAAATCTCCAGATATGTGGATTGCTAAAATTAAAATAAAACATGATTTGTTTGGAATTAGTGAATATGAATCTTCGAAAGACTGTATAGGGTCGGTTTCTATGATGAAGACCATAAGACATAACAGCAGAATTAGGCCATTTGGCCTGTTGCATCTGCTCCACCATTCAATCATGGCTGATCCTTTTTACCCCTCCTCAGTACCACTCCCCAGCCTTCTTCCCATGACCTTTGATGCCCTGTCCAGTCAAGAACCTATCAAGCTCTGCCTTAAGTACACCCAACGACCTTGCCTCCACAGCTGCCTATGGTAATAAATTCCACAATTTCACCACCCTCTGGTTAAAGAAATTTCCCCACATCTCTATTTTAAATGCCCCTCTATCCCAAGGTTGTGACCTCTTGTCCTAGACTCCCCCTCCATGGAAAACTTCCATTCCACATCTACTCTGTCTAGGCCTTTCAACATTTGAAGATTTCAATGCGATCTCCCCCATCCTTCTAGATTCCAGTGAGTACAGACCCAGGGCTATGAAACCTTCCTCATATGATAACACTTTTATTCCCAGAATCATCCTTGTGAACCTCCTCTGAAACCTTTCCAATGCCAGCACATCTTTCCTTAGATCATGAGCCCAAAACTGTTCTCAATACTCAAAGTGCGGCCTCACCAATGCCTTTTAAGGTCTGAGCATCACATCCCTGCTCTTGTATTGTAGACCTCTTGAAATGAATGCTAACATTGCATTTGCCTTCCTCACCACTGATTCTATCTGCAAGTTATCCTTTAGGTTGTTCTGCACAAGACTCCCAAGTCCCTTTGCATCTCAGATTTTATGATTTTCTCCCCATTTAGAAAATAGTCTGCACATTATTTCTGTTACCAAAGTGCATGACCATGCATTTTCCAACATTGCACTTCATTTGCCACTCTCTTGCCCATTTTCCTAATCTGTCTAAGTCCTTCTGCAGCCTACCTGTTTCCTCAGCGCTACCAGCCCCTCCACCATTCTTTGTATCATTTGAAAATGTAACCATCTATTTCGTCATCCTAAACCATTGATATACAGTGTAGTTGCGTGACTGAAGTCACCGAGAAGATTACCGTTAGATGCAAAACAGCTTCTTTGTTCGACAAAACAAGGTACAGCAGGTATCATATAGAGGTGCTTTGGGCGGAAAGGTCTGCTGGCCCAATGTGGGGCTCAATGTTTTATTGGCTAAACTTCAAAGGACAATTCCATATTTACAATATATGGACAATGCTTTCTTTGAAACTACATACAACCTTCACACCTCCTGATGCACATCCACACCATAGACATCCAAATGAATTTTAATCAGCAATGTCTGATTAGGATTCACAGCTTTTAGGAACCCATTGTTCAGAGCTGCACTCCAAATTAAATGCACAATACATTTTCAGATGTGAAGACTGGTAGCCAAAGCCAATTGTTAAATGTTTATGTCCTAACCCAAAAATCACTCTAACATATAACATAAAAAGAAGAGGTCCCAACACCAACCCCTGCAGAACACAACTAGTCATTGGCAGCCAACCAGAAAAGGGCCTTTTTCCTCACTCGCTGCCTCCTACCAATCAGCCAATGTTTGAACCATGTCAGTAACTTTCCTGTAATACCATGGGGACTTAACTCAGTAGTCAGCTTCATGTGTGGCGCCCTGTCAAAGGCCTTCTGCAAGTCAAAATGTACAACATCCTCTGCATTCCCTTTATCTATCCTACATTTAATCTTCTCACAGAATTCCAACAGGTTCATCAGGCAAGACTTTCCCTTAAGGAAACCATGCTGACTTTGTCCTACCTTATCCTGTGTCTCCAAGTACTCCATAACCTCATCCTTAACAATTGACTCCAACATCTTCCCAACCACCAAGGTCAGGCTAACTGGTCTATAATTTGCTTTCTGCCTTCTTAAAGAGTAGAGTGATATTTGCAATTTTCCTGTCAGAATACAATGATTTTTGAAAGATCATTACTAATACCTCCACAGTTTCTACTGCTACTATTTTCAGAAGCTTAGGATGCAGTTCATCTGATCCGGGTGACTTAAGTATCATTATGTCTTTCAGCTTTTTGAGCACCTTCTCCCTTGTAATAATAACTGCACTCACTTCTTCTCCCTTGCACCCTTCAAAATCTGGCACATTGTTGGTGTCTTTCACAGTGAAATTTGATGCAAAATACTCATTTAGTTCATCTACCATCTCCTTGACCCCCATTATTATTTCTCCAACCTCATTTTCTAGCCATTCTATATCCACTCTCATCTCTCTTGTATTTCTAACATACTTGAAAAAGTTTTTACTACCCTCGTTTTTATGTTTTTTGTTTGTTCTTTGTGGTTGCTAGCTTGCTTTCATATTACACCTCTATTCAAAAGGTTCAAAGGAACATCTAAACAAGCCTGATGCATTTTGGAAACAAGTCCTGTGGACTGATGAAGTTCAAATAAAACTTCTTGGCCGCAATGAGCAAAGGTATGTTTGGAGAAAAAAGGGTGCAGAATTTCATGAAAAGAACCCTCTCCAACTGTTAAACATGGGGGTGGATTGATCATGCTTTGGGCTTGTGTTGCAGCCAGTGGCGTAGGGAACATTTACTGGAAGAGGGAAGAATGAATTCAATTAAATACCAACAAATTCTGGAAGCAAACATCACACCGTCTGTAAAAAAGCTGAAGATGAAAAGAGGATGGCTTCTACAACAGGATAATGAACCAAAAAACACCTCAAAATCCACAATGGACTACCTCAAGAGGCGCAAACTGAAGGTTTTGCCATGGCCCTCATGGTCCCCTGACCTAAACATCATCAAGAATCTGTTGATAGACCTCAAAAGAGCAGTGCATGCAAGGCAGCCCAAGAATCTCATAGAAGTAGAAACGTTTTGCAAGGAAGAATGGGCGAAAATCCCCCAAACAGGACTTGAAAGACTCTTAGCTGGCTACAGAAAGTCTTTACAAGCTGTGATACTTGCCAAAGGGGGTGTTACTAAGTACTGACCATGCAGGGTGCCCAAACTTTTGCTTCGGGCCCTTTTCCTTTTTTGTTATTTTGAAACTGTAAAAGATGGAAATAAAGAAGTTTTCTTGCTTAAAATATTAAAGAAATGTGTCATCTTTAACTTTATGCCTTTTTGAAATCAGTTCATCTTTTACTCGCTTAGCTATTCACAGTAACAGAAATTTTGACCAGGGGTGCCCAAACTTTTGCATGCCACTATATGTCATTGGTACCAATAAGTACCAAGACATCTGGCTGCTCTCCCTCCCTCTCCAAAATGCTGTGGATAAGATCCAAGATGTCCTTGATCCTGGCAGCTGGGAGACAACATACCATCCTGGTTTCCCATTCACATCCACAGAATCTCCTGTTCCTCTGACTATTGAGTCCCCATCACTACCGTTCCCCTCTTCTCCCTCTTTCCCCTCTGCACCACAGACCCATGCTCAGTGCCAGTAACTCGGTCTCTGTGGCAATCCCCTGGGAGGTCATCCCCCAGAACAGTATCCCATTCTGATATGTCTATCCACGGCCTCCTCTACTGTAAAGATGAAGCCACACTCAGGTTGGAGGAACAACACCTTGTATTCCGTCTGGGTAGCCTCCAACCTGATGGCATGAACATTGACTTCTCTAACTTCCGCTAATGCCCCACCTCCCCCTTGTACCCCATCTGTTATTTACTTATATACACACACACACGCACACACACACAACTGCAGCGAGGAGAAGGAGGTGGACGCCTTCTACAGTAAACTTCATGAAGCTGTCACTTCAATACCGGCACATAACTTCTTGGCTGTGCTCGGCGATTGGCCTCCTGTGACCATTTCCTAATAGTCTTCTTGATCACAGGCTACTGCTGGACCAGAGCGGCAACCTGGACTAGGCTGTAAGAAAACCTGGCCGCTGGACTAGGCTATAAGGAAAGGTAAGACGTACTAGGCTTGATTTCCCTGGACTCTAAAGTGTCAGAGGCTGAGGAGGGACCAGATTTTTTTTTTTAATAATGAGAGCCATAAATAGGGTAGATATTGAGAACCTTTTCACCAGGGTAGAAATGCCAAAGACTAGGTGACATATTTTTAAGTTTAGAGGGGCAATGGGTAAAGGCCATGCAATGGATATTTTTTTTTTTACGTGGAGACTAGTAGGTGCCTGGAATTAGTTACCAGAGTAATAGTGGAAGCAGGAAGTTCGGTGGAGTTTAAGAGGCTTTCAGATTGACACATTGTGGTAAAACATGTATATATGTTGTAACTTGGTTACCTGTCTGGACACACCCCTCTGCTGACTGCCCCTGTGGCTCCTCCCACAGAGTCCTGTATAAAGGTGTTCGCCTTGCCCTTCCCCCTCAGTCCGGGGGCAGACACTCACTGTGGAGGTCGTATTGTACAGCGAATAAAAGCCTTTCAGTATTTTACCAAACCTCAGTCTTTTGGAGTAATTGAAGGTGCTTCACACATGAATATGAAAAAATGGAGGAATATAAATGATACACAGGAGGAGGACGTTTAATATAAATTGGCATCAAGATGAGCACAGCATCATGGGTCAAATATCCTGTCCAGTGTTCTATGAAGTTGTATATCTCTAAATGTGAAAAAGCTTTCCTGCTGTTTCTGCAACACACAAGCTTCCCAGTTGGAGATTTAAAAACGTACATGACCTTTCAGTGTACTTCCACTTTTAATTAGCTTTGCTTGTTGCTTATGGCTCCACACTGAGTTACTGCGTATTTCATGCCATTTTGTAAAAGACAGAAATGCTTACTTTTTAAACTCTTCTCTTGTGAAAATTAAATAGGGAAATAAACAAAATCATAGGTTGGCTCAATAAAGGGGAGAAATGCTGTAATACTCAGCAGATCAAGCAGTATCTGGGAAGAGAGAAACAGAGTTAATGTTTCAGGTCAGAGACCCTTCGCCAGAACAGGGAAATTGGAAAAAGAAGCTGGCTTCAAGTTGCAGAGCTTCTGAGACAGTGATCGATAGGATAAGATAAATACAGTATCTTTAATAAAATTAGTGTATATTATATTAACCTAGAAAGTACGCCATTAGATTATGAGAACACTCAGTCCTCTTTTATTGTCATTTAGAAATGCATACATGCATTAAGAAATGATACAATGTTTCTCCGGAGTGATATCACAGAAAACAAGACAGACCAAAGACTAACACTGACAGAACCACATAATTATAACATATAGTTACAGCAGTGCAAAGCAATACCATAATTTGATAAAGAACCCACCATAGGCACAGTAAAAAAAGTCTCAAAGTCCCGAGTCGATCGACTCCCGAGTCCCCAGTAGCAGGCGGCAAAAGGGAGAAACTCCCTGCCATAAACCTCCAGGCACCGTCAACTTGCCGATACCTTGGAAGCAACCAACCCCAGCCAACCCTGAGTCCATCCGTCCGAAAACTCCGAGCTTCTGAGCAGCCTCTCCGATACAGCCTCCTGAGCACCATCCTCTGCCGAGCGCCTTCAACCTCTCCCCGGCCACTGAAACACGCAAAGCCGAGGATTTCAGGGCCTTTAGCTCCGGAGATTCCGGTTACCACACAGTAGCAGCGGTAGCAAAGCAGGCATTTCAGAAGTTTTCCAGATGTTCCACTGTGCTCTCACATCTGACTCCATCAAATCAGGATTGTGCACGGTCCCCTACTTGACAAATAACAGACATTCATCACCGAAGTGGCCGCGCGCGCTGTCGTCGCACTGCCATCTTCTCCCCCCTTGACATAAACTCTGCTGGCAAGGTTGGCACTGCCCTCGAGAATGTTGTAGTGGTGAGATGCACTAATGAATCAAAGTGAAGAAGGATATATTGTTGATAGATCAAGAGATTGAGGGGGAATTGGCCAGGGAGGGATTTGAGGCCTGAGTTCAGTCAGTCATGATTATATTGAATGGCGACAGGCTCCCTCTTTCTTGTGTTCTGTGTACTACTGTGGGTGCAGTGAAGTCCATCTGCACTAGTGTGGAAGATTGCATTAGACCTAAAGGAATGATAATATGTCTCCCAAATGCGTGACTTGGAGGAGTGATGTTCCCATCCAACCTTGACCTTGAGGGCAGACATCATAGGTTTGAGAGGTGGTGTTGGAATAAGCCAAGTGAGAACTGGAGTCTATCTTATGGTAGGGACCCACTGCAGCCACTGTACACTGGCAGTGAGATGAATGAACATGAAGAGAGGAATCAAATGAACAGACAGCTAGGCCATTGACAAAGGAACATAAGAAAAGTTTTTCTTTGTTGACCTCACATCTGTTGACCAGTAAGTTTAAAATTGCATTACCTGAAGCGCAGTGAATGCACATTCAAACTAAACAGAGGTTTATACTTAAAATGGAGACGGAGCAGGGTGAATGGAACAAATTGGAAAGTCCTTTCAAAATGTTGAATGAAACTTGCTTCTTTGAGCCCAATGACCTCCTTCGATGCTGACTGAAATGGAATTAAATATAAATGATAGTGAGAAGAAAAATGTGAGAAATACCAATCTCCTTTAAGTAGCCTCACATCTCTGAGGATTGTAAATGGTTTTTGATTGTGCAGAACAGCCCTTCGGTTGAGTGACAGTGGGAGACGCAGTGTGTGCTGTGAACAGGTGTTCTGCAATCAATGACATTATCATTAGTCTACAGTCAAATCAGCAGCATGCCTTTCACATTTGGGAATTACAGTAGAGCTCATAAATCCATTCCACTCTGTCATTTTCTTCTTGAAGAGGGTGGCCCAAAAAAAATTAAATACAGAACGATAGTCACAAAATGAGCAAGCCAAAAAGCTGTGATGTCCCATTGTCCCTTTAAGATGTACACCCGAAGAAGAGCTGGCAACTTTCTCAATTAAGTATTTCCTACCTTCCTGAGTAAAAAGAATTGCAGAGCAGTTATCGGGCACTAGTATTTTTCCCAAACAGTACAAAACCGCTTCAAAACTTAGTTGCGCAAATGAATATATTGGAATCTCTAGTGGAGAGGAACATGTTAATTAAAGCTACCGTTAGCTTGAAACTATTCTGAAATAGAAACCTTATCTCTGCTAATAGAGACAAAAGCAATAGCTTTGATACATTCAAGGGCAGCATTTGCCCTTTGCAAGGTGAGCTGCCTTCTTGTACTGCTGCACAGCTTTGTGTGAAGATGCTTCCCATGGTGCTGTTGTGGAAGGAGTTCCAGGAGTTGGACCCAATGACAACATTTTCAAGTCAAGATCAAGTGCAACACAGGGGGGAAGCCTGCAGAGAGTCATCGATTCCTACAGTGCAGACACAAATCCTTTAGCCTAACTGGTCCAGGCCAACTACGATTGCTATCAAAACCAGTCCCAGTTACCTTAGAGGCCCATATCCCTCTAAATATTTCCTATCCATGTACCTGTCCAAGTAGCTTTTAAATATTGTTAATGTACCTGTCTCAACCACTTTCTCTCATTTCATGTACTGACCGCTTTCATGTGAAGGGGAGCAGAAACCGCTGCTCCACATGTTTCTAATTCAAAAATTCTCTCTCACCTTATACCTTTGCCCTCTAATCTCAGAGTCCCCTACCCTGGGAAGAGGACTGTGCACATTCAGCATATCTATGATCTTCATAATTTTCTACGTATCTATAAGGCTGACCCTTATTCTCCTGCACTCCGATTAAAAACTCCCAATCTGTTCAACACCTCTGTATAACTCAATCCCTTAAGTCCCAGTGACATCTTTGCAAATCTCCACTGCACTTTTTCCACCTGAACTGGACTGTGTAAAGCAGCAGTGTGACCATCTGAGAAGGAAACCTGCCTCTTTTTCCTCTTCTTTCTCCTTTCCTCTGAACCACTCAACAGTGGGACCCATACTTACTGAGATTTCCCTCCATTACTTACCACTCCAATCCATGGAAATAAGTAATTAGATTGTAATTGCTACACGTACAGGATAGACAAAGAAGAATCAGGTGATGTTGTGTACTTGGATTTTCAGAAGGCCTTCGACAGGGCGCCACACATGAAGCTGTTTAAAAAGCTATGAGCCCATGGTATTACAGGAAAGATCCCAGCATGGATAAAGCAGTGGCTGATTGGCAGGAGACAAAGAGTGGGAATAAAGGGAGCCTTTTCTGACTGGATGACAGTGACTAGCAGTGATCCACAGGGGTCTGTGTTGGGACTGATTCTTTTTACATTATATGTCAATAACTTAGATGATGGAATTGATGACTTTGTTGCAAAGTTTGCGGATGATATGAAGACAGGTGGAGGGGCAGATAGTTTTTGAGGAAGTAGAGAGGTTACAGAAGGCCTTCGACAGATTAGAAGAATGGGCAAAGAAATGGCAGATGGTATAGAGTGTAAAGAAGTGTATAGTCATATACCTTGGTAGAAGGAATAAAAAGGTTGACTATTTTCTAAATGGAGAGAAAATACAAAAAAACTGAGGCACAAAGGGCTTAATAGTGCTTGTGCAAGATTCCTTAAAGGTTAATTTTCAGGTTGAGTCTATGGTGAGGAAGGCAGGTGCGATGTTAGCATGTATTTCGAGAGGACTAGAATATACAAGCAAGGCTGTAATATTGAAACTTTATAAAGCATTGGTGAGGCCTCACTTGGAGTATTATGAGCAGTTTTGGGCCCCTTATCTTAGAAAGGATGTGCTGAAACTGGAGAGGGTTCAAAGGAGGCCCACAAAAATGATTCCAGGATTGAATGGCGTGTCAAATGCAGAGTGTTTGATGGCTATGGGTCTGTATTCACTGGAATTCAGAAGAATGAGGGGAAGATCTCATTGAAACCTATAGAATGGTGAGAGACCTTGATAGAGTGGATGTGGAGAGGATGTTTCCTATGGTGGGAGAGTCTAAGACAGATCATCCCTACACTTTGTCAAGATAGTACAATAGGAATAAAAAAAGGCAGACTGTTGAATACACTCTTTATACGTTATTTGATAATAAATGCACTTTGAATCCTTGAATCTTTGTCATCATGGTTACATGGAATCTGTAATGCAGGTAAACAAATTAAGGTTAGTCATAATGAGGTAAGCTGTAAGGTCAAGAGTTCATCTTTACTGTATAAGAGGTCTGCTCAAGAGCCTGAGTACAGCAGAGTAGAAACTGATCTTAACCCTGATAATATGTGTTTTCAAGCTTAATCATCTTCTGCCCAATTAGAAAGGAGAGAAGAGAAAATGACTAGGGTGGAAGAGGTCCTTGATTATGTTGGCTGCTTTCCTGAGGCAGCACAAGTGTAGACAATCAATGGAGGGAAGCTTCGATTTCATGAAGGGCTACATTCATTGCTCTCTGCAATTTCTTTGTTGTCCTGGGCAGAGCAGTTGTCATTCCAAACTGTAATGCGCCCAGATATGGGACTGGTTAAAATGAGCTTAGCAGATGACACATCCAGGAGGCAGCTGGGAAAGTAGATAACGTTTGAATGTTACTTTAATTTAATATCTACATTTCCATGCATTTTAATGAATCCTTTACATTTGCAGATGATTATGTATATGGAGAGGAGGGGTTTAGAGGAATATGGGCCAAATGTGGACATTTGGACTAACTTGGTTGGCATGGACAAGTTTGGCTGATGAGTCTGTTTCTATGCTGTATTACCCTATAGCTATATAAAATATGGGATATACAGTATAAAGACAGTCTTTCCCCAACTATCAGTGTAGTCCTCTATTCCCTTCTCTCTCATGTGTTTGTTCAGTCTCTCCTTAAATGAATCTACACTATTCACCTCAATTACTCTTCACCATAGCAAATTCCACATTCTTACCACTCTCTGGGTGAAGAAGCATATTCTACATTTCCTTTTAACTTCTTTAAAAGTGTCAATAATTTGATATTTCAAAGGTTTCAAAGGTGCATTTAATGTCAGGGAAATGTATACAATATACATCCTGAAATGCTTTTTCTTCGCAACTATCCACAAAAACAGAATGCCCCAAAGAATGAATGAGAGTTAAATGTTAGAACCCCAAAGTCCCCCTGCAGCTCCCCTCCCTCCCATGCGTAAGCGGCAGCAAGCAACTATCCCCCCTGCCCCCCACTGGCAAAAAAAAGCATTGGCACCCGTCACCGAGCACTCAAGTGTGCAGCAAAAGCAACAGCAAAGACACAGACTTGCTGTACTTCAAAGCCTACATGTTCACCCGGTATTTGACATACCACAGGTTCTCTCTCTCCCTAATAAGGGAGAAAGAGATGTCTCCGTTTCACAGCAAGAGGGGAGACATAACAAACAACTCGCTGGTTTACAATGTTAAGAGTTCTCTGCGTCACTTTTTCCAAGCTCTGTGCCCAAAGATCTTAGGTCTCTGGGCACACAGCCAAAGATCTTTAAGTTCCCACGACACACCAGGGCACCGACAATTGATCCTCCTGTCTCCAGAGCCCCGAGATCCTAGGCCTCCAAAGGCGAGCTGAACTCTTAGGCTGAGCCCTTGGTATGTCGGATAATGGCCAGTCACGACACCCCGAGAGCCAGTTCCATTCCCGCAAAGGACCAAAGTCAGCGTGTAACTCCAGGTCAGGGTCTTCAAAAGAACCCTTAAATTATTTACATCAATTTTAATAGCTCTTGAATTTGCCTGAGCACTCAAAGTACTTAAAAGCATTCAAAGCCAGCATTACACCAAGAAACAGAAAGCAGGCAGTACACAGCTGGAGTGTTGGTCTCACTGTAGGAAAAAATGTCATTACATTAGAGATTGTGCAGGGGAGATTCAGCAGGATATTGCCTGAGATGGAACATTTGATTAATGAGAAGAGACTGGAGTAAGTCAGCTAGGTTTCCTTGGAGTGTAGGAGGCTGATGAGGAATCTGATAGAGGTATACAGGGCTTAGATAGGGTTGATAGCATGAAATCATTGATAAATATCTATCTTTCAGTCTCTCTACATTTTGATGGCTTGTTCACCAGACTCAAGGACAGCTTCTGTCTGGTTGTTATCAGATTCTTGAATGTACTCTCATATGCTAAAAATGAAATCTTGCTTTCCCAATCAACTCGTCACGGTGTTTGTGCTTATTTTTCTGCACTGCACTATCTCTGTAACTGAAACACTACATTCTGCATTCCATTTTTCTTTTTACAACCTTGCTGGTGTAAAAACAAAAGCTTTTCACTGTATCTCTGTACACATGACAATAATAACTCAACCCCAAAACAATTTTTCTCAGGAATTATTCGCACATCATTCTAGGCTGCCTTGGAACTAGAATCGCGATTCACCCTTAAAGATTCATCTATTTTCCTAATTGCACCATATAGTATTTAGAGTAGGACTGGTAAGTTTGCAAAATTGTGAGTGCCTATAAACTCTTCATCGAATTGTTATGTTATTCTGTTGCTCTAATGTATACACTCTCAATCTGCTGTTTTGCTTTCCTTTTATTTGCTTTTCATGATTATTAAATTGTTCTCTGGTAAGTTATTCCTTCACATGGTAACAGGATAAGAATAGCTTGTAATATCTCTCACCCCTCTTGTTTTTCTCTTATAGATTTCTGACTGTGTCTAGTGTATTGAATGAATAATAGTTTTTCCATATCTCAAGCTGATTTTGTAAATTTTGTTCCCATAAAGCTTCTGTGTATCCTAAATAATTTTGGAAATCGATCTTGCCTTATTTTATCTGCAAGACTTCCTGTCTCCCACATACTTCACTGTGTTCAAGCTTTCCTGTCTAGCACATATTAAAGAATTAGGTCTCCAGAGCTCAGGTATCTTCTCCACCTTCACGGCTTGATGAATTACTTTATACTTACACTCATTCCATAAGACCATAAGACCATTCCATAAGACCATAAGACAGAGGAGGAGAATTAAGTCATTCATCCCATTGGGTCTGCTTCACCATATGTTCATGGCTGATTTATTTTCCTTCTCAGCCACTTTCTCCTGCCTTCTCCCCATAATATTTGACATCCTTAATAATCAAGAATCTATCAATCTCCACTTTAAATATAAGTAATTGCTTTGCCTTCTCTGGCATCTGTGGCATTAAATTTCAGAGATTCACCACCCCCGGCTAAAAAATATTTTCCTCCGTTCTAAAGAGACATCCTTGCTTTTTGAGACAGTATCTTCTGGTCCTAGACTCTTGCACTATTGGAGACTTGCTCTTCATGTCACTCTATCTGAACCATTCAATAATCAATAGATTTCAATGAGATGCCCCCTCATCCTAGTACAGCAAGTACAGGCTCAGAGCCATCAAATTCTCTTCATACTCTTTTATTCCTGAGATCACTCTCATAAAATTCCTCTCCAATGCTAACACATGCTTTCCTATATATAAAAGTGCACATTGTATCCCAAATACCGTCTGCCCAATGACTTATAAAGCCTCAGCATTATACCCTTGCTTTTATATTCTTGTCCCCTCGAAATGAATGTTAACATTGCATTTGCCTTCCTTACTACCAAGTCAATCTGCAAGTTAATCTTTAGGGAATCCTGCACTAGGACTCCCAAGTCCCTTTACACCTCTGATTTCTGTATTCACTCCCTATTTAGAATATATTTTCACCTTTATTTCTTCTACACTTCCCAATGCTGTATTCCATCTGCCACATCTTTGCACATTCTCCTAATCTGTACAAGTCCTTCCGCAGACACCCTGCTTCCTCAAAATTACCTGCCCCTCAATCTACCTTTGTGTCATCTGCTAACTTGGCCACAAAACCGGGCCACAATTCCTGCTATCTTGTCAATGAATATTTTCCTTCACAACAGTCAACAGTGCAATATACCATTGTTTACTTCATAATTGGTTTCTTACAATCTAATGATGCGTAAGCTCAACATATGTTCAACTTTCAACCAGGTGGTTTCTGGTTCCAATGTGGACAGGGTTATTCCAATGGTAATTTGCAGCATAGTCAAAGTTGAAATAAATGTTATTACCAACATACTGTACAACCACATACAACCCTGAGATTCATTTTCCTGTGGGCATGCTCAGCAAATCTATAGAATAGTAACTACAATAGGATCAATGAAAGATCAAATGCTAGTGGTATTTTGCAGCTTTGTGACTGTGCACTGATGTCCATCCCTGGACATTTTATATAAACCTCTCTCTTCGCTTTTACCTCCATCCTCAGTCCAAGATGTGTACCTGGTTGAAACATCCCACTTCACCTTCACCAGTGCTGATACAACTGTTGAAAGAACAAAGGGATGAAGAAGAAGGTACAGAATTTCTAGATAGCATGAATCTTTTTTCTCCGGAACAGACATATTTAAAACTAGAGGTCTCAAGGTTGAAGCTATACAGTAGCAGGTCTAGAGGTGATCCAAGGAAGAAGTCTTTCACTTGAAAGGGTGAGGGAGGGCCGGCTGGTGGCGCAACGACATCGGTGCCGGAGCCTGGAGCGGAGGTTCCCGAGCCCGAAACTAGTCAGGTCCGCTCCCGAGTACGCTTTCCATCCATGCCGGGTTGAGTGTCGCAATACTCAAGGGAAAATACTGCAAAGAATGTTTCTGTGAGGAGCGGCGTGCCACACAGTCTCAGCCTCTCTCTCTCGCTCCGCGCCTTGTAAAAAAGCCATGAAAAATCCATCATCACGGACGCATGCACGGATGCATGCATGGACACGCAGACACAAATGCACAGACGTGCACGCACGCACATGCAGATGCACACGCACAGACTCGCACACACGCAGGCACATGCAAAAAAAAAAGAAAGGGTGATGGAGCCACAGACTCTGACAACATTTAGGTAGTGTCTAGTTGAGCATGAGTGGCCAGTTTCAGGTTTCAAGTGTCCAGTTTCAGGTTTCTGGGAACACACATCTCAGAAGACCTTACATGGTTCACTAACACCACAACAATAGTTAAGAAAGCACAGCAACGCTTGTTTTTCCTCAGGACGCTGAAGAAAGCTGGTCGACCTGATCAAATGCTGGTGACCTTTTACCGCTGCACCATAGAGAGCATCTTAACATACTGCATCTCTGGGTGGTATCTCAGTTGTACAGCAGCTGATAGGAAAGCACTTCAGCGGGTTGTCTCTAGCACACAGAAGATCAGTGGGACACAGCTCCCAGCCCTGGAGGACACCTACTGCTCTGCCTGTCTAAGGAAAGCTACACGCATCTGTAAGGACAATACACACCCATGCAATGTTTGAACTTCTTCCATCTGGTAGACGTTATAAGGTTTTCTATGTCCGCACTTCCAGACTGAAAGATAGCTTTTTCCCCAGAGCTATAATTGCTCTGAACCAATCGATCAATCATCATCCATAAAATTGTTGTATTGCTACTTTAATACTGGTTTTATGGCTGTCATGCATCCGAGTTGCGCTTTTGTACTGCTGGACATTGCTTGTACTGGCTGGTTACTTGATTTTATTTATTGTTTATTTATTTTATTTGTTGTTTTATAGCATTGAGTACAAGAGTTGCAAACTCATTTTCACTGTATTGGTGCATGACAAATTGTACTATGCAATGACAATAAAGATATTTTGTTTTGTTTTCCTTTACATGCCACATGCTGGTAAATAGAACTAGCATAGATGGGTACATGATGGTAGACATGGATATAAAGGGCCAAAGGCCCATTTTCTGTTCTGTATGACTCTGTGATTGAATTACTCTATCTATCTCTGAAATACAACTCTCGAAGGTGTTCCTGCTTCAGTCAATCGCCCCAGGTAACTATCAGCTGAGGAACACCAGGTCCAGCACACTCACACCTCACACAATTCACAAGAGACACATCACAAATCAGGTTTATTATCACTGATATATCTTGTATGTCATGAATCCTGTTGTTTCATAGCAGTGGTACAGTGTAATGCACGAAGTTACAAGAGAGGTACAAAAATAAATAAATAGTGCAAAAAGTGAACCAAATAGTGAGGTGATGTTCGTGATTCATGAAGCGTTTAGAAATCTGATTGCAGAGGGGAAGAAGCCATTCCTAAAAAGTTGAGTGTGTGTCCTCACTGATGGTAATAATGAGAAAAGGGCATGTTCCGGAAGGTGATGGTCTTTAGAGATGTATGATAGATTCTTGAGGCACAACCTTTTCAAGATGTCCTTGATGGTGGTGTGGCTAGTGTCCATGATAGAGCTGGCTGAGTCTACAGCTCTCCTCAGCTTTTCTGATCCTGCGTATTGGCATCTCCATACCAGGCAGTGACACAACCAGTCGGAAGGTTCTTCATGGCACAGCTGTACTAATTTGCTAAAGTTTTTGGTGACCTTCCAAATCTCCTCAAGCTCATAATGAAGTATACCCACTTGCATGCTTTTGCCACAATTGCATTAATATATAGAGCCCATATCAGTATTTCTCTGAGATACTGATACCCATGAACTTGAAGTTGCTAACCCTTTTAACTACTGAGCCCTCAATGAGGACAAGTGTGTGTTCTTCCAACTTCACTTTCCTGTAGTCCACTATCAACTCCTTGGTCCTATTAATAAAGAATGCAGGATTGTTGTTACGATACCATTCAACCAGCCGATCTATCTCACTCCTGAACACCACCTCGTCACCATCTGGGATATGCCAACAGCAGCTGCGTCATCACCAAATTTATAGATGGCTTTTGAGCTGTGTCTAGTCACACAGTCATAAGACCACAAGGCAAAGGAGCAAGATTAGACCATTCAGCTCATCGAGTCTTCTCCCCTTTCCACCATGGTTGATTTATTATCCCTCTCAACCCATTCTCCTGTCTTCTCTCCGTAACCTTTGATGCCTTGACTAATCAAGAACCTAAATACCACACACAAAATGCTGGAGAAAATCAGAAGGCCAGCCAGCATCTATGTAAAAGAGTACATTTGATGTATCGGGCTGAGACCCGTTATTAGAACTGGAGAAAGAAGATGAGGAGTCAGGGTAAGAAGGTGGGGAGTTGGGGGTGAGGAAAAAAGAAAAGGTGATAGGTGAAACCAGGACAGGGGAGAGGTGAAGTAAAGAGCTGGGAAGTTGGAAAGAGATGCAGGGCTGGAGAAGGGGAAATCTGATGGGAGTAGACAGAAGGCCATGAAAGAAAGAAAAGGGAGAGGAGCACTAGAGGGAAGTGATGGGTAGGTAAGAAGATAATGTAACTAATGCAACTCATCCTGCAAATTAACCTTATGCAATCCTGTATGAGGACTCCCTAGTCTCTTTGCGCCTCTGGTTTTTTAAATTTTCTTCTCATTTAGGAAATAGTCTATGCCTTTTTTCCTTCCACCACTGTGCATGACCATACACTTCCCTACACTAAATTCCACCTGCCACTTCTTTTTCCATTCTCCCAATCTGTCTTAGTCCCTCTGCACACTCTCTGCTTCCTCAACATAAGCTGCACCTCCACTTATCTTTGCATTGTCTGCAAACTTGGCCTCAAAGCCATCAATTCCTTCATCCAAATTATTGACATATAACAGGAAAAGAAGCAATCTCAACAGCAACTCCTGAAGAACAATAGTCACTAGCAGCCAACCAGAAAAGGACATCTTTATTCCTGTCCTTTTACTCTTGCCAGTCAGCCAATCTTCTATCCATGCTAGTATCTTTCCTGTAATACCATGGGCTCTTACCTTGTTAAGCAGCCTCGTGTATGGCACCTTGTCAAAAACCTTCTGAAAATGCAAGTAAACAACAGCCACTGATTCTCCTTTGTCTATCCTACTTGTTACTTCCTCAATGAATTCCAACAGAATTATCAGGCAAGATTACAAAATTTTCTCTTATGGACCTTGTCTATTTTATCATCTGCCTCCAAATACACTGAAACCTCATTCTCAATAATGTACTCCAACATCTTCTTAACAACTGAAGTCAGGCTAAGTGACCTATAATTCCCTTCCTTCTGCTACCTTCCCTTCGTTAATGGTGGAGTGACATTTGCAATTTTCCAGTCCTCTAGAATCATTGCAGAATCTATTGAATCTAATGCCTCCACTATCTCTTCAACTACCTCTTTTAGGACCCTGG
This sequence comes from Mobula birostris, assembly GCF_030028105.1. NCBI lineage: Eukaryota > Metazoa > Chordata > Chondrichthyes > Myliobatiformes > Myliobatidae > Mobula > Mobula birostris. The sequence continues at coordinate 122,164,499 of NC_092370.1, read as the reverse complement.
GCAGTACTGCATCATGTCTAGCAGATTTATCTATCTTCTGACCGTTCAGATTCCCAAGCGCCCTCTCCTTAGTAACAGCAACTACACTCACTTCTGCCCCGACACTCCTGAATTCCTGGGATCTCAGTGAAGACTGACACAAAATACTTAATAATTTCATTCACTATTTGTTTGTCACTCATTACTACCTCTCCAGCATCATTTTCCAAAGGCCCAATATCCATTCAGCTCTCTTTTACTCTTTATATAAATGAAAAGCTTTGGTTATCCACTTCTACATTATTAGCCAGCTTACCTTCATATTTCATCTTTTTTCTCCTATGGCTTTTTTCAGTTGCCTTCTGTTGGTTTTTTAAAAGATTCCCAATCCTCTACCTTCCCACTAACTGTTCCTATATTATATGCCCTCTCTTTCGTTTTTATGCTCTCTTTGACTTCCCTTGTCAGCCATGGTTGCATCATCCTCCCTTTAGAATACTTCTTCATCTTTGGGATGTATCTATCCTGTGCCTTCTGAATTGCTCCCAGAAACTCCACCATTGCTGTTCAGCCATCATCCCTGCCAGTGTCCCCTTCCAATCAACTTTGGTCACCTCCTCTCCCATGCTGCTATAACTCCCTTTACTCCACTGTAATACTGATACATCTAACTTTAGTCTCTCCCTCTCAACTGCAGGAAAAGTTCTATCAAAAGGTAGAGAGGCATAGAAGAGTGGGTTAAGCACACATCCTTGAGCTGTGCCTGTGTTGATTGCCAATGAGAAGATGTTATTTCCAATCGACACTGATTGTGACCTCCCGACTTGAAAGTCAATGATCGAGTTGCGAAAAGAGGTACAGAGGTCTAGGTTTTGAAGCTTGTTGATTAGTACTGAAGAGATGATGGAATGATGCTTTAATCAATGCACAGCAGCCTGATGTAGGTATTGCTGTTGTCCAAATGTATTTGTGCTCTTAAAATAGCCTTCCATAGATCATACCTCATCTTGTTGTAAATTTCTGGATCACCAGTCTTGAATGTCACAGATCTAGCCCTCAGCAGATTCATCCATGGCTTCGGGTTTAGATATGTCCAGATTGGTCTCAATGGCCACACTCAGGTCTTGATGAAGTCAGTGATGATTGTGCCATATTTATTTATATGCGAAGATGTATCCCTGAATATGGTCCAGTTCACCAATTCAAAGCAGTCCGCTAAGTTCTCCTCTTCCTCCCTCGGCCATACCCTTGTGGTCCTCACCATTGATGCTACGGTCCTAAGTCTCTACCTGTGCACCAGGAGTAGATGTACAGCTGGATGATCAGGCTTGGGTACGGGATGGCACTGTAAGTGCTCTTGATAGTGGTGTAACAGTGGTCAACAGTTCATTGGCTCCCTGCTTCTACGTTGATATGTTGGTGACTTCCTCAAGCTAATTTGCTGGAAGATCCCCACAAGGATTGAGAAGGCATCGGGATATGCTATCTTATGGCTGTTAATCACAGTTTCGGCTCCTTTGATAGCTTGGCATTAGTTACGGGTGGTATATTCTGACAAGGATGATGGTGGAAAACCTCCTCAGCAGATGGAATGGATAACACTTGACCATCAGATGTTCAAGATCAGGAGAGCAGGACTGAGAAAGAACACCACACTGAGTTAATCATGAAGTAAATGCCACTGCCTCTGCCTTTATCTGACACTGTTGTCCAGTTTATGTAGTGGAATGTGAAGCTCTTGGGTTGCAGTACCGTGTTTAGAGTGCTGGGGGTGAACTATGTCTCCATGAATCAAAGTACACAACAGTTCCTAATGTCACCTTGGTACTGCAATCTCCCTCTGTGGTCTTCAATTTTATTTTCCAGAGGCTGGGCATTAGCCAAGAGGATGGTCGGTAGTAGGAGCCTCAGGGCTCAGCACTTTAGTTTTACCTGCAATCCAGCCTGGATGCCATGCTTTCTTAAAAAAACTGCTCTCACAACCTGAGTGGTCTGCAGTCTGGAGTCTGCCAGTTTTAAAGATTGATACATTTTCATTTTTACTTACAAAAATTAAAAAAGTAACTGTTTTGGTTCTGAATCATTGAGTATAGCCTCCTTCTGTGCTAAAATAAGTAAGTTTAGAATGATATGAGAAAAATTGCTGGGTGAACACAAAACAGTTAGGCAGCATTTGTGGAAGGAAATGGACAGTCAGTGTTTTGGGTTGAGACCCTTCATTCGGACTGAGGGGTGATATGCAGGAAAACAGTTGGAGCCAGAGAAGGGGAACAGTGAGAGAGGATCTCACAGAACTCCTGTGGAAGGGAGGAGGAAAACTTCTTCAAAATGGGCGTGCCTTGTAGAGACTTTGCAATTTAGAATTACAATGAAAATACAAGAGAGTGCAGATACTCCAGATTCCAGCATTTTCTATCTCTTGTATCTCCATTAGAATGGTATGAATGAGTTCCATGAGCACAGAATGGTGAAAGTCAATGAAGTTTTAGACACTGGTGCAGGTCAGTGGAGCTCAATACCCAACTTTTTTTGAGCATGAAATAAGTGTAACTCCAGGATAACACTCAGCAACCAAATGCTGGTTGGCATGTTTCAATTCCAAGTGCATCATCTTCACATCTTTGCACTTGGTCACTATTGTCATAAAAATGACTCAAGGAAAATGCTGGTCACTGTTTTGAATTTCTAAACTGTGCAATGAATATAAAATCCCTGTCCAATGGATATGTTCTGCTGTAAAGTTACAATATCTCATAAATATTTAAAGTTTGTTTTAAAATGCCATGATTTGGTTTTAATGCCAAGACTCTTATGCTGTAATCTCTGCAGCAAGTTGACAGCTGTCAAAAAGCACCATGGTTTTTCTCTCCTGCAGAACACCTCAAGATTTAACAGCAGCTGAAATTAGGCTCTTGAAACAACCTGATAAACCCTAACACCTCCTCAGATTATATTTCTTTTTACCTCTCTTTCAAGCTTGTTCTAATGTTATATAACATACATAAAATGCTGGAGGAACCCAACAGGCCAGGCAGCATCTATGAAAAAGAATGCACTGTCGACATTTTGAGCTGAGACCCTTCATCAGGATGATATATTTATTTTGCTGTTTATTTTTGCACATCTGATGTTATACATAATTTATGTTAATTCAAGTTTATGTAATTCATGTTTGCAATGTTTGTAGTGTGCTGTGTTGCTGCAGGAAAAAACATTTCTACTCTGTGTATGTATGTCAATGACAACAATGAACTTGAACCTGAGCCTCAACTTGAAACACCAAGGATAAAATACTGTAAGAATATTGTCCCTTGAGATCTTGCATATTTGGTAGAGCTACTGCCTTACAACACCAAAGGCTGGGTTTGATTGTGATTCATGTCTGTGTGGGGTTTCAATTACAGAGAAATCACAGTGCTGGAAAACAATAAGGTGCACTGACCTTAGCGAGTTAGATTGTAAGGTCAAAAATTCATCTTTATCATACAAGAGAACTGGTTCAAGAGATCAGATAGAAACTGTTATTAAACCTGGTTGTTTTGCATTTTTCATTTTTTTAATAACTTCTGCCTGATGGGAGGGGTGAAGACAGAATAATTACTACTAGTACTACTACTACTACTACTACTACTACTACTACTACGTCGACTCAGGCCTAGGGGGTTGGCATCGGGCATGATGATGGATTCTCCACTTCTCCCTCTCCCTCATCAGTGTATTCAGTTCATCTACATTAGCCACGCCGCTGTCTTCTAGGAGCATGTTGACCATAGTCATGGGAGGGCACCCAGGGTTCATCCTCCTGTGCTTGGGCTCCCATATGATGACTAGGCTGGCAGGTAGCTTGGGGTGGCGTAGACAGTGCCCCGCTAGTTGCAGTCTTCTCGCCTCGATTTTAGTGGTGAGCATCGGTAGGTTGTTATAGAGCTGGACGTTCGTCATGTGCTGTTGCCAACTCATGTCAAGAACCATCTGGAGCATTCGTGTATAGCAATCATCTAGAGACTTTTGCATAGTCTTGGCGAGTGTCCACGTCTCACATCCGTACATGAGAATGGACTCTATGACTGCTATGAAAACCCTCTTTTTAAGCCCTCTGGTCAGGTTCAACTTCCAGATTTCCTTCATGTCGTTCATAGCCCTCCACGCCAGCGCCTTCCGTATCTTTACGTCCTTCTCCAAACTCATCATTCTTGACCCGAGGTACTTGTAGTCAAAGACTTTCTTAATAGTATCATTCTCTACGGTTTTGAGAGTACCTTCGACGCAGTTAAACGCCATGTACTCTGTCTTTTTAGCGTTTAGGTGAAGTCCAACTTTATTGCACTCAATTTCCACTTTTGTCAGTAGCTGCTGTGCTTCCTCCATCTGGTCAGAGAGCAGGACTATGTCATCTGCAAAATCGAGATCTGTGAGTGTAACTGGTCTGACCCTTTTGGTTCTCCCTGGTTTTATGGTAAAACCAAGCTTGTCATGATCTTTGGTAGCTTGACATAAAGCATAATCAAGGACGATTATAAAGATGTAGGGTGCCAGAGTGTCTCCTTGCAGCACACCAGCTAGGAGCTCGAACACTGCTGTTTCTCCGTCTGGTGATACAACTTTCGCCATGGTTTTGGTATAGCTGGACTCTATTGCTCTCAGTAGATGGTCTGGCACTCTGTAAACTTTCAGGATCTTCAGCATCTTACCTTGGTGTATGGAGTCAAAAGCTTTGCGAAAATCAATGTAAGTAAGCATGGCTGGTAGGTTGTTCTTCTTGACTTCCTCGATGATCCTATGGAGAGCAAGTATTTGCATTATTGTTGTTCTCTTCTGCCGAAAACCATTCTGATTGAATCTTAGCTTAGGGTCAATGGCGGTGCGAATCCTGTTCAAGATCATCCGATTGCGTAACTTTGCTAAGATGCAGGTCAAGCTGATACCGCGGTAGTTATCTGTCTTCGTGAAGGATCCAGACTTGGGGACTGGGATAATGCTTGAGAGTGACCATTGTTCTGGTTTGTCACCTTTCATCAGTGCCGTATTACATATGTCTAGCAAGATGTCATCCAGGTCGTAGTTCTTCAGGACATCTGGTGGTATCCCATCTGGTCTAGCACTCCTACCCTGTTTGAGTGCATATTTGGCCTCCTTCAGTTCCTCAGTGGTGAATGAGCCGTCATCGATGTCGACTTGCATTAGTATCATGGGTATGTCCTTTTCTTCTTTCATGATCGTTGGAGGGCTTCCCAGCAGGTTCTTAAAGTGGGTAAACCATGTCAGGACACGGTCCTCTGCTGTTTTACCACTTATTTGACCTGATGGGGACTTCTTCCGTCTACTGATCTCATTGACTAAGCGCCATGCTTCTCCATGCTGCATGTCTTCATTAGCAGCTTCTATCTCTCTAATCCTCTCAGCTAGTTCCTCTTCCTTCAGTCAGTCGTAGGTGGCAAAGAGATTCTTCTCTGCTGTCTTGAACTTATCTCTTAGCTCTTCTGTTTTGCTCCTTCTAAGTTCGGCATGACACTTCTTGCTGTGACGATGTCAGGATGTTTCAAGATCCGACTCTTCTTAGTTCACTTCACAGTAGGCAAACTCTTTGTTGCATCTGTGTGTGCGTCTATGACCCATTGATAGCGGCCGGTGGCAGTCTCTTCCTCCCCCCTTTCCAGTGGGCCGCAGCGATTTCTCACTTCCATCGTGTACTGGGCTTGAAGAATGGGTTGTGAGGGGAATGCCTTCCAGTCTATCTTCTCCTTGGGACCTGTGGCTTTGGGTTGCTGCAGGGTCAGTCTCACTTGCATTGACACTATTCTGTGGTCAGAACTGACCGAGTTGAAGGTGCTGTAGGCTTCTGTGTTGATCGCACAATTACGCCATTTTGTTCTTACGAGGATGTAATTGAGCTGTTTCCTGCAGATGGAGGCTCTGTTTTCAAATGTCCACAGTTTACCAGCTCGCTTCTTGAATTGTGTGTTAGCGGCAATGAGACTGTGTTCCTGGATGAAGTCAACTAGATATTGTCCATTTCTGTTGGTAAAGTCTTAGTATGAGTATGGAACATCTTCCAGTCCGACCTGGGCATTAAAATCACCGAGCACAGCCAAGAAGTTATGTGCCGGTATTGAAGTGACAGCTTCATGAAGTTTACTGTAGAAGGCGTCCACCTCCTTCTCCTCACTGCAGTTGTGCGGGGAGTAACAGATGATGACAGAGGTTGCCGGGTTTCCTTCGAATTCCGCAGTAAGGATTCTGTCACTGACTGAGACTACGCCCCTCAGTGCCTTCTTCGCCTTGCAGTTCAACATCAGCCCTACTCCACCTTGTGCTGACATCGTCGTCAGCTCTCTCCATGCAGACGAGGTGATGAGGTGCATCCCCTCTACCTCTGTGAACCTTATCTCTTCATCAGGGTGTACATGATGGTGTTCTTGGATCCCCAGAATGGAGATCTCGTAGCTGCTTGCCTGTGATGCCAACTCTGTGCATCAAGGAAAGAGGCGGATGGTGTTTGCGTTGAAGGTTGAGATGATCGTTTTTACCTTACAATGCAAAAGAGGTGTAGTTCACTCGGCCCCCTTGTTAGACTCTCTGTGGGGTTTGAGGTTGCATAATCATACTGCCTGTCTAGGCCAGGGTCTGGGTGTTCCGCAGAGTTCCTGAGCACTCCCAGCTCTGGAAGTATAGGGCTTGTTAGGTTGTCTGTCATCATAATGCCTTAAGGCGCGAAACGAAAGACTGTGTGGCTGCCACTCCTCACACAGACAGTAGGTGGCCGTTGACTCACAAAGAGTTCATCCGCCCTTTGACAGGTTTTGTTCTTAGTCCTGCTGGGTGCCTACACACCCTCCTCCCTGGTTAACCGAAGTGCACCGGGGGTGTGCCGGCTGAGTCGCCATCAACCTGACCGAGACAGGTAGTACTGGCCTACGTGGTACCAGCAGCAAGGCAAGACCCTGACCTGACAGAATAACCATGATGGGAAAAGTCTGTTGTTACCTTGGCTGCTACCCCAAGGCTGCAGGAAGTGTTAGACAGACACTATGAAGGGTAAGTTGGTTTTCGTGATGTTCACAATTCTCCAGAAGGTCACTTTTTGTGCTGTATGACTCTGACTCAATGACTCAATCACTTCCTATTTCTTTCAGCCCTGAAAGTGACATCATGTGGAACTTTAAGAGCAGCTTCACATACCAACTTAACAAGAAGTGAAAATACTGCAATAGCCTACCCCTTTTGAATTAGCCTCAATGCTTCAGATATATGTATTGTTCAGACCTCTGGAAGATTCAAAGATTTTAGAAACTTTCATTCAAAAACTTTTCAAGCTTCTGTGAAACCAAGTTAACAAGCAATTGTAATGTATGTTAAGCAACACACATAAAAGTTGCTGGTGAATGCAGCAGGCCAGGCAGCATCTCTAGGAAGAGGTACAGTCGATGTTTCAGGCCGAGAACCTTCGTCAGGACTAACTGAAGGAAGCGTTAGTAAGAGATTTGAAAGTGGGAGGGGGAGGGGGAGGTCTGAAATGATAGGAGAAGACAGGAGGGGGAGGGATGGAGCCAAGAGCTGGACAGTTGATTGGCAAAAGGGGATACGAGAGAACCATGGGACAGGAGGCCCAGGGAGAAAGAAAAGGGGGAGGGGGAAAAAGCCCAGAGGATGGGCAAGGGGTATAGAGAGAGGGACAGAGGGAGAAAAAGGAGAGAGAGAGAAAAAGAATGTGTGTATATAAATAAATAACGGATGGGGTACAAGGGGGAGGTGGGGCATTAGCGGAAGTTTGAGAAGTCAATGTCCATGCCATCAGGTTGGAGGCTACCCAGACGGAATATAAGGTGTTGTTCCTCCAACCTGAGTGTGGCTTCATCTTTACAGTAGAGGAGGCCGTGGATAGACATATCAGAATGGGAATGGGACATGGAATGAAAATGTGTGGCCACTGGGAGATCCTGCTTTCTCTGGTGGACAGAGCGTAGGTGTTCAGCGAAACGATCTCCCAGTCTGCGTCAGGTCTCTCCAATGTATAGAAGGCCACATTGGGAGCACCGGACGCAGTATATCACTCCAGCCGACTCACAGGTGAAGTGTTGCCTCACTTGGAAGGACTGTCTGGAGCCCTGAATGGTGGTGAGGAAGGAAGTGTCAGAGCATGTGTAGCACTTGTCCCGCTTACAAGGATAAGTGCCAGGAGGGAGATCGGTGGGGAGCGATGGAGGGGACGAATGGACAAGGGAGTCACGTAAAGAGCGATCCCTGTGGAAAGCGGGGGGAGGGTGGAAGGAAAGATGTGCTTAGTGGTGGGATTCCGTTGGAGGCGGCGGAAATTACGGAGAATTTATGTTATTTTGTTTTAAGATTTTAAAAGGCCCGTGGAAAAGAATACGTCAAATTAACAAGCCTCTTGGAAAAAATATTAAACATTTCAGAAAGAAGTAAAAACACTTTTCCATTATCAAGCGGCAGAAACATGCAAGTCTTTTAAAATAAATAAGACTTTGAAAAGATTTTAAACTGTCATTTTAAATTAACAAGCATTTGAAAGACTTTAAAAAGTTTTTCTAAATCAACAAGAAAGATTTCATAAAGTTGTTTAAGGTAACAAGCTAAATAGAATTTGCCTTTTAAAGGAGTTCTGAACAAGGGGATATATGTAGTACCAGGAAAGCGGTTGACTATTTAAAACTAAGATGTATAAAAATCCCTTCTCTCAGACAGTAGTGAATAGCTGGAATTTTCTGCCCCTGAGGATGGTGGAGGCCAGTCGTTAAAAATATTTAAGGTATGGACAAATTCTGTGCTAGTGAATCAGACAATGCAAAGAACGCACTTGGACTTGACTTCGTGTTGGGTTCATTTATGACACAGCCAGGACAGAAAATATTAGCTGTGGGCATTCAGAATTAGTTCAGAAACTTAACAGAAGCTGCCTTGACATCAGAGAGGGCAAATGGATTGTCCATTAGTAGTATCTTTTTCTACTGTACTTTCTATGAGAAACACATGAACATTAACATCATGCAACTAGCAGTTGATGCTAGATAGAAAGTCGATTGAAATACCTTGCTAATTTTCTACAACATATGAAGATGAGTTCATATTTCACTTCTGCAAACGGTAATTCAAAAAAATACTGAGATTCTGGAGATCTAAAATAAAAATGGAAAATCAAAGTCAGGTTTTTTTTCATAAACACAAGTACATGTATGTATAGGTGCAATGAAAAGCCCACTTGCAGCAGTATCACAGGCATATAGCATCATATAAGCAGCATTCACAAGAAAAAAAAGCAAATTAAACATAAATTATACTCAGTTTTTTCGATGAAGTGCACAATGAGAACAAAAAATCCACTTTAATGCAAAGCAATTAATTTGGTCATAACACTACTAAACCATAGTGACTACAGGTTTGCTGTTTGGTTCAAGAAAAGAATGGTTGGAGGGAAGTAGCTCTCTTAAACCTGGTGGTGTGGGGTTTCAGGACTCTACACATCATGCCTGATTGTAGTTGCAAGGTGTTGGGGATTTTTGACAATGGATGTGGCCTTTTTTAGACAGCACCTCACGTTAATAATACGAACAGTTGGGATGGAGATATTCAGCAGGTCAAGCCACATCTATGGAAAGAGAAACAGAGTTAACATTTTCGGTCAAAGGTTCTTTGTTTAAAAATATCATTCAAATCAGATATACTGTAGATAGAGCACTAATTTATCATTTATGGATTGCGGTGCTGGTTTTGAGCTGTTTTGAAATCTCTGGATGATATACTGAAAATGTACATAGATGAAACATAGAAACATAGAAAACCTACAGCACAATACAGGCCCTTCAGTCCACAATGCTGTGCTGAACGTATACTTACCTTAGAAATTACCTAGGGTTACCCATAGCCCTCTATTTTTCTAAGCTCCATATACCTATCCAGGAGCCTCTTAAAAGACCCTATTGCATCCGCCTCCACCACAGTCGCTGGCAGCCCATTCCACTCACTCACCACTCTCTGTATAAAAAACTTACCCTTACATCTCTGTATCTACTTCCAAGCACCTTAAAACTGTGCCTTCTCATATGATACCTATCAGCTACCTAAAGCCTCACGAACCAACTGGAGCCCCATGTCATATACAGTGGATGAATCCCCTTTCTCCAGCTCTTACCTGATTGAATTGAGGCATAAGTTTAATTATAGATATAATTTGGATTTCAGTCATCCAGTTGTCAGTCAAATGTGAAATAGTGACACAGAAATTCTACTGAGCCACTAAGTTCAATAGACACACAACACCCATTTCATATCACTTAATGGTGTTAGAGCATGTGCATGCACAGCAAGGACCTCAATCAGGAACAAAAGCCCCAGCAGAAGGTTGCAAGCTTGGCTGAATGCTCTTTAAATGGTCAGACCTTGTCTGTGTCGTTGGTGTGGAGTTTTCTGCAGAAATCTATGTTGAATTTTCCTCAGTCGACCAGATTTCTCAGTGTTTTGCAAGTCAGATTAAATTCTTTAGGAGGAGACATTATCAATGGCACCAAGCACTCTGATGCTTTCTCAAGATTCTCACCTTTGTGGTTATATTGTTTAGTTGTGTTGAGTCAAAGCACTCTTTTACATACTCTAAGACTGCCTGACACTGCCCCTTTACCTCTACCACTGATTCCTGCTGAGAGAAGGTGCGTTATGAGCTGCAGTCAAAATGCCTAGTTTGAATCAACCTGACCAAAATCTCTCTGAAACCATTCCAAGTACGGGTATTCTTAGTACAGCCAATCTAAATCCAAACCAAACACAACCAAACCAGATCTAACCCAACTGCAGCCAATCCAAAACCAAGCCAACCATGGTCAATCTGAACCTGATGCCACCAAATCTGTGCAGACCACAGTAAATCCCAATTAGGTCCAACCAAAGCTAATCCAAAGCCAACTCACAAGAGCCAATCTCTTTCTGACCCAATCGCACAGAACCACAGCCAAAGTGGAGCTGGTCTGAAGATGGCAAATTCTAATCTGCATTTGATCCAACTATAGACAATTCAAACTCAATTTTACACACAGCAATCCAGAACCAAAGAACACACAATCTTTTTTTGATACCTGCCAACAAACCCAGCATTCATCATTGGATCCATCGGGCTTGGGTTGGGCAACCAAGCTCAAGGTATATCTTGGTACACCAGTCAATAAATTTAACTTCATTTCATAATTCTGCAACTAACCCAAGTTTCCGTCCCCAGTAGGCTGAACTTTTTGAAAATCCACTCACACCTCGTCAACCTTATCACTCTTTTTAATTATTTGCTTGCTTAGCTTGCCTTGTCTAATTTTAATTACTTTACCTGCTTTTCTCCCTCTCTCTGAGGTCTATTGTCAACATTTCTTTTCCCGTAATGCTTCCCTGCACACCTGAGTCATTGCTGGCTTTATATTTTCCCCTGCCTCCCAATGTATATTTTGTGACTGAAAGGCCATAAAGTCTGTCAGTTTACTGACTGATTCACCAATCAAAACGCATTGGTCTGTGTGACAAGTCAAAGTGAAACAGATGTTTGTGGTGTCCATGGAAAATTAAAACTAATGACAACTTCTTACAGCCTACTCTCAAAACACATTTAATTGATGCATCTGATATGATACATTCTCTCAAAGTAATAAAGCAAGCTTGCTGATCAAATAAAAAGATCTGCTGGAAATCTCAAATAAAAACAGAACATGCTGAAGACATTCAGCAGGTCAGAGAGGATCTATGGGAAAACAATAGAGTAAATGTTTACTGTCCAAGACTCTTTGTCAGAACGTTTAAAGTCAAGACTCATAAGGAGATATAAAACAAGATCAGCTGAAGCTTGTTCAAAGATTTATGCTTTAAGAAACATTATAAATGAGGTGATAGTCCGCAAGGCAAAGAAGGCATACCGGCAGCTCTACTTTATATGTTACCAAAGATTTTTACACAACTCTATCGATGCATGTTAACAGGTTGTATCACTAACTGGTATGGAGTTACCAACGTATAGAATCACAAGGGGCTGTAGAGTGTTATAGAATCAGCAAATCTGCATACCCTATCACTGACATACTCATCTACCACTGTGGTGATTCTGTGGAGGTAGTGTCTGTCACTAAGGAAACTCATCATGTGGGACATTTCCTTTTCTTGTTACTACCAATGGGAGGAGCTGTAGAATCCTGAAGACCTACATGCAGTGATTCAGAAACAGTTTCTTCACCTCAGCCATCAGAACAATCCATAAACCCATGAAACATATCTCACTGTTTTTTTTTGCAGTGTTTGTTTATTTTTTTACACCTTTGCATTACACTGCTGTTACAAAACAAATATCAATTGTGGTGGGTTTTGGTTTGCTAACCACAAAGTTCTAAACTCAAACTAAAACTTTAATAGTCATACTTTATTGATCCTGGGGGAAATTGGTTTTCGTTGCAGTTACACCATAAATAATAAATAGTAATTGAGCCATAAATAGTTAAATAGTAATATGTAAATTACGCCAGTAAATTATGAAATAAGTCCAGGACCAGCCTATCAACTCAGGGTGTCTGACCCTCCAAGGGAGGAGTTGTAAAGTTTGATGGCCACAGGCAGGAATGACTTCCTATGACGCTCTGTGCTGCATCTCAGAGGAATGAGTCTCTGGCTGAATGTACTCCTGTGCCCACCCAGTACATTATGTACTGGATGGGAGACATTGACCAAGATGGCATGCAACTTAGACAGCATCCTCTTTTCAGACACCCCAGTGTGTCCTACCGGATATAAGTAGCCATGAGTATTCTCACTAAAGCGAGCTTATACTGTAACTACCCAGCCTTCAAAGACAAGGTTACTTCCCTGTTTATTCTCCATGGTGAGATTAACGACTAATACCCACTATTTGAGAAATTGGTTCCCAAAGAGAAGATGCTTCCAGTGAACAAAGTGGTTTAAACACTGTTCATTTATTTACAGTGATACACGTTTAAATCCAAACAACACTTTTAAAACACATTTAAAACTCACAGAGGATATCTGTCTTAAATACTTTCATATTTTCAGAGGATGTCTGTCTTGTCTTGAATTATTGAATCATTATATTGAACATTGAAACATTATAAAACATTTTCAAATTACAAACAATTCCTAAAACACATGCCATTTCTTAAACATAAAGCACAAAGCATTAAGGATTTCTTAAACTCAATAAACTAATTAAGCACAGGTATAATTCCTATAAACTAAAATGACATACCAGCAATTTGCAGACAAATGAATTGTCCATCACAAAAAACAAAGCTGGAGGAATGGATTCTCACTCATGCTCTGTTTCTTCATTGTTTCTTCTTGAAATTCCTTACCTCATTCCTAATAAGCCCAAATTGCTCTCTGTGTTTATACACTTTTTCTACCTCTTGAGTGACTTCACAGATAGTCTAAAATCATTTTTGGAGACTTAGAGCATAGCAAAGGCTGTAAAGCTAACTTCCTTGAGCATATAAAACTTCCAAATAAAACACATTAGTTATTGATATGCTAAATGATATTATCCATTTGTTCTGCAAGCTTCCTTGAACTAAGCAATTTAAGAGTCAGCTTGTCTGTTCAAAACAACTCAAATTAAACAACCCTTTGGCTTACACGGACCTCCTGAACAACAATAAAGCAGGTGTAGTCAGCTAACATTTGCTTTCCCAGAAAGAGTGTTTTCAAAATACAGAGATTGTTTGCAAATCTGTGTTTTTTTACTTCAAAATGATTGCTGGTTTCCATTTACATGATGAGAAGGCGTAAGGGGTTGAGTGTGATCTGGGATCAGCTATGATGGAATGGCGGAACAGACTTGATGGGCTGAATGGCCTAATTGTGCTCCTATGTCTTATGGTCTGATGGTCTTCATTTTGAGAGCTGAAGACTGACTTCCATTTACGACCAGAAATGTTTAAAAAGCTGTGAGTTAGAAGTTCACTTGCACATTTGTAATTTTCCAAATGGCAGCTGTTATTTAGAAAGCAACGTTAGCAGAAAAAAGCATGAAGTAATTATCCATCACACATTATAATATCAGAGAAGTTAGTGATGATATATCTTATTCTGAGCTTGATTTCAGTTTCAGAAGAGAATTCCAGAGCTTTCATTTTTTGGGTTTATTGGAAGTTTCAACAGTAACAGATCCTTTGGATTAAGTCTCCATCCTGGATTCCTGTAACAAACAAGTAATGGACAATCATAGATGATTTTACATGTAACAGTCTTCAATAATGAAGAATAACAGACAAATGTTAACCAACTCCCTCCATCCCCAGTAAATCCCATAAAGACTAGATTGGTTGCAGAGTGAAATAAATAGATTGTTATTAGTCCAGTGTATACAGAGATATTCTCTAAAGTTTTACAAATTGAACAAGAGACAGCAATAACCACAATTTATTTCCATGAGTGTTTCTACTCAGTTAAAACACTTCACATGGCATAATCAAAGAAAACTTCACTGTGCACTGCTTACACAGAAGTTAAGGCAAGTGATCAAAAGCTAAAAGCAAAGAGATTAAGTTTATGGTGCTCTTAAAAAAGGAAAGCGAAATGGCAAGACAAAAGCGCAAACACGAGGAAATCTGCAGATGCTGGCAGATAAAAGTTGCTAGGAGAGCGCAGCAGGCCAGGCAGCATCTCTACGAAGAGGTACAGTCGACGTTTCGGGCCGAGACCCTTCGTCAGGACCCTCCTGTCTTCTCCTATCATTTCGGATCTCCCCCTCCCACTTTCAAATCTTTTACTAGCTCTTCTTTCAGTTAATCTTGACAAAGGGTCTCGGCCCGAAACGTCGACTGTTCCTCTTCCTAGAGATGCTGCCTGGCCTGCTGCGTTCACCAGCAACTTTTATGAGTGTGGCAAGACAAAAGGATGTCTTAGGGAGGAAATTCTGGAACCTAGCTCTTGCCAGCTGTAGGTATGCTGCTGACGTTGGAATGGTTAAAACTGAGATTGATTGTGAGGTTAGCAGTGGAGGAGATCTCAAAATGTTGGAGGCTGGAAGAAATTGGAGAGATGGGGAGCTAATTGTAGACAGGCCACAGTCTGACCAAAATAGCAGGAAGCCTCCAGAGGTCAAATGACATACCACATGCTTTAGGTCCATTTCTCCCTAAGAGCTCCCATAAGGAGATTCCCAACAGGAATTAATTTTGGGAGAAAATAATGCAATTGAAACAAATAGAATATAAATGGCAAAAAAACAAAGAACCAACCAGTTGCCTTCCTCAGTGTGTAGCCATGGGCACCTGCATGGGCCCCAGCTATGCCTGCCTTTTTGTTGGCAATGTCGAATAGTTCACGTTCAAAGCCTTCCCTGGTAATGCTCCCCACTCATCCTGTGCTACATTGACATTTGTATTGGTGCTGCTTCATATACCCACAGTGAGCTCAACAATTTCATCAACTTTGCCTCCAACTTCTACCCTGCCCTTAAATTCACTAGGTCCTTTTCTGACACCTCTCTTCCACTTCTTGATCTCTCTGTCTCCATTTCTGGAAACAAACTGCCTACTGACATCTTTTATAATACTACCAATTCCCACCTTGACTATACATCTTCTTAACCATGTGTAAAAATTTCTTTTTCTCAGTTCATTTATCTCCGCTATATCTGTTCCCAGGATGAGCCTTTCCTTTCCAGGCCTCCAAGAACATGGTTTCCTTTCCTCCACCATTGATGCTACCCCCACCCGCACTTCCTCCATTTCTTGAACATCTGCTCTCACCCCATCTTCCCGACGCCTTAAGAGTGACAGAGTTCCTCTTGTCCTTACTACCATGCTATGAGCCTCCGCGTCCTTTTCTGCAACTTCCGCCATCTTCAGTGGGATCCTATCACCAAACACATCTTCAACTCCCCCCCCCCTCCAACTCTCTGCTTTCATCCATTCATCTCCCACCCCACTGATCTCTATCCTGGCACATATAACTACAAGCAACATAAATGCTACATCTGTCCATTCACATCCTCCCTTACCTCCACTCAGGGCCACAAGCAGTCTTTCCAGGTGAGACAACACTTCACTTGCAAATCTTTTGAGGTCGTCTATCGTAGCTGGTTCCCCCAATGTGGCCTCCTCTACATTGGTGAGACACGACATAAATTAGGGACCACATTGTTGAACACCTCCGTTCCATCCATCAAAAGCGATATTTCCCAGTGGCCAACCTTTAATTCCTATCCCCATTCCCGTTCCAACATTTCAATCATCACCTCTTCTTTTGCCACGACGAGGCTTCTCTGATGGCATAAATATAGATTTCTCATTCTGATAATTGTTTTCCCTCCCCTTCCTACTTCTATTCCCACACAGGCTTCTCACCTCTCTCTTCTCCCACCTATCACCTCTCTCTCTTTCACCTGGTCCACTCTCTTCTCCTATCATATTCCTTCTTCTCCTGTCCTTTACCATTCTAACCAACCTGGCTTCATCAATCACCTTCTAGCTAGTCCTCTTTCCCTTCATCCCACCTTTTTATTCTGCCATCTTCCCCTTCCAGTCCTGAAAAAGGGTCTCAGCCTGAAATGTCAACTGTTCATTCATTTCCACTGATGCTGCCTGACCTCTTGATTTCCTTCAGCATTTGGTGTGTGTTGCAAAGAACAAAGATATCCACAAAAACAATGGAACTCTTTCTTTTGATGCTATATCTCTTTCTACAGATGCTGCTTGACCCTTACTGTTTTCTGAGATTTTTAACCCACAATGATAGCTAACATTTGAGTTCTCTGCCATTTTCTCAATCTCTGGACAATCTTTTACTGCTAAATGAGATATCTCTCAGGTAAATAATATCTTCTTTCCATTCAGTGTTGGATTAATCTCACTATGACTTTTGATCAAAATTGAGAAACATCTGTATCAGAACTATGGACATTAGTGATGGCCCTTGGACACTCTACCATGACATGCTCTGCATAAGTGAGAACCTGGCACTACCACAAACAGCATGTTAATATGCAGCAGAGCACTGTGATCTGATACCACTCTGGTTACACATTGTTCCCTGGCCAGCATTTGAAATTTCAAACGATCTTCTGGATCCATGCAGTCAATCCCTATCCAGGCCTTTGAAACTCATAAAGGGTCATAAATAAGTACCTTGTGTTAGACCTGAAGTAATAGCTCCCTCGCTTTGATCTCTCAATGTCAAATCATTAATAGCATATGGATATATCATACATTTTTTGTCCATCTTTAATTGTTTCTGAATTTACATGAGAGTCAAGGGTTAAAGGGGTGGCATATTTCTTTCAGTTAATGAATTGGAAGGGATTTCAACATGATCTAGTACTTTCAAAGCACTTTATATTGAATCTAGCTTTCATATTTAAATTTCAGATTTAGTTAATTGCTTCAATGTAATTGAATAAGGACTTCAAACCCATGTCTCTGCGTGAGTGGACTGGAACTGTGGCTCTCAGCCTAATGATTTAACCATTGCAATGCTGGATATATTGGGGATGTCCTTACTATTTATTTGCACATTGATTGTCCACATCTACCATCACTTCTGTGGGTGTGACCTTCTTTAATTTGTTCTCTCTTATTTCAGATTTCCAGTACTTTTGTAGTCTCAGTTTACCTTAAGAACATAACAAATAGGAGGAGTAGGCCATCTGGCCTGTCGAGCCTGCTCTGTCATTTTATAAGATCATGGATGATCTGGCCATAGACTAATCTCTACCTGCCTGCCTTTTCCCCATAACCCTTAATTCCCCTACTATGCAGAAATTCATCCAACCTTATCTTAAATATATTTACTGAGGTAGCCTCCACTGCTTCATTGGGCAGAGTATTCCACAGGTTCACCATTCTCTGGGAAAAAGCAGTTCTTCCACATCTCCGTCCTAAATCTACTCCCCCGAATCTTGAGGCTATGTTGCCTGGTTCTAGTTTCACCTACAAGTGGAAACAACTTTCCTACTTCTACCTTATCGATCCATTTCAAAATTCTTTATGTTTCTATGAGATCTTCTCTCATCCTTCTGAATTCCAGTGAGTACAGTCCCAGGCGACTCAATCTCTCCTCATAGTCTAAACCCCTCATCTCTGTAATCAACCTGATGAACCTCCTCTGCACCACCTCTAAAGCCAGTATATCCTCCTTCAAGTAAGGAGACCAGAACTGCATGCAGTATTCCAGGTGCGGCCTCACCAGTACCCTGTACGGTTGCAGCTTAACCTCCCTGCAGTTAAATTCAATCCCTCCAGCAATGAAGGCCACATTCTATTTACCTTCTTGATAGCCTGTTGCACCTGCAAACCAATCTTTTGTGATTCATGCACAATCACTCCCAAGTCCCTCTGTACAGCAGCATGCTGCAATTTTTTACCAGTTAAATAATAACCTGCTCTTTCACCTTCCTTCCAAAGTCGATGACCTCACATTTACCAACATTGTACTCCATCTGCCAGACACTTGCCCACTCACTTAACCTATCTTTATCTCTCTGCAGGCTCTCCGTATCTTCTGCACAATTTGCTTATCCGCTCAATTTAGTATCATCAGTAAACGTAGATACACCACTCTCAGTCCTTTCTCCCAGATCGTGAATGTGTATCGTGAACAGTTTGCCGGAACAGCACCGACCCACACGGCACACCGCTCATCACTGATTGCTCACCAGAGTAACACCCATGAAACCCAGCTCTCTGCTTTCTATTAGTTAACCAATCATCTATCCACGCTCATACCTCACCCGCAACTCTATGCATCCTTATCTAATGGATAAGTCGTTTATGCAACATTTTATCGAACGCCTTCTGGAAAACCATGTAAATAATGTCCATCTGTTCCCCTCTATCATGCTCTTTTCTTCAATTTCTCTACTCCCTCCTCCTTCCCCTTATGTTTAAAACTCATTCTTCATTCCATCCTTCACTTTTGCTCTCTGTTCCCCTCTCCCCTTTTTGTACATCCCAAACTAGAACATGTTACAAGGGCAGGCCCTTCAGTCCATAAAGTTGTACTGTCATAATTGCATCCCGAACTAAACTAGTACCTAATCCACATGCACCCAGTGAGGAAGGCAGACTCTGGTGGGACAGCACCTATCTCACTGGGGGCTTCCCAGCTTAAGGTAGGAGGTAGCTGTCTAGTGAGATCCAAGAATTTCTTCCACCATTGGAAGCAACCCTTGCCGCCACATTCTACGAAATTTGAGCATAGTGGCTTATAACTGGTAACCGCTGCTTCTTGAATTGTGTCAATGCCAGAGTGTCCTCTCTTGAATTGTGTCAACACTACAAAGTGAAGTCGATACTCAAGATAATTCACAAGCCAGGGCAGTACAGTAGGCAGACCAAGCATTTTGCAGGCTCCCCCTCTCCAAGCAGCTGATGAATCCAAAGGAACACCACAGACCAATACAGTTTGGCACCAGTAATGTTGAACTCAACATAAGGCTGCCTTAGGGACTCCAGCACTTTACTAAGCTCCAGACTTTGATCCTGAAGCCTTCCCCATGAGTGGGTATGGCCACAAGACAGCAGGGGTTTGAGATCAGAGTTTTCTTTCTCATAGAGGAGTTACCAACCATGACTGATGAACCCCATCTGCCTGAAGCGACTGGTTTTAAGGCACCAGTAACCCACCTTTTCCCCTTCTCCAGCATGTAGAAACTGTTCCACCAGGCCTAGTAGCAAAGTCACATGGGAAGGCCAGGAGCTGGACACTGCTATCAGAGGCTATTTGAGACACTAGCCATTGGGAGTATTTGGGAGTAGGAGCTTATCACCCCGGCTATCACAACCTTAAGGGATCTTACCACACGAGTCTGGGAGAACTCCAAACTCTCAGTCAAATCAAATGTGGGAATGTGCAATGCTTGTGTCACCAGCACACCGCTGTAAAGGCAATGAGACCTGGGCAACAGACACTAAGTAGGGAGTAGGCACAGCACATTCCTTCGTCACATTTCAGGCATCTTCTGCAGAGACAGTATAGCCAAAGCTGAGGTTCTCTCTTATGCTGACCTCCCTAGTGTGTACACCCTGCTCAGGCAGCATAGGCTGCGCTGGCCACCCGCAACTGCGCTACAAGGATGTCTGTAAGTGGGCTGGGAAGGCACTGGAAATACTAATTGTGTCTTGGGAGGACCTTGCAGCTGACCGCACCAGGTGAAGAAGCACCCTGAAATAACACCTTAAGTCAGGCAAGGAAATATTCCCGAAAGCAGCAGAAGACAAACGGGCCCTAGAAAGGAACATTGCATCTCCAGTAGAGTTGAGACCACTTATAAATGCGGCCTTTGCAACAGAGACTGCCATTCTCACATTTGTTTCATCAGCTGCAGAAAGCGCTGCACCAACAACATAGATAGCTAGGGCCCAACGTCCAGGATCGATCTAGACCAATGGAGAGCCACACACTCTGACTAAGCTAATTGCTTCTGCCTTCATAATGTGCATATCCCTCCATTCTCTGTCTACTCATGTGCCTATCTAAGAGCTTCTTAAAAGCTTCTGTTATACTGTATGTGTCTCCATTATTTCAAGCACCATACTCGCTGCGTAAAATAAACACTCCTTCAAACCTTAAATGCATGTCCTCTAGTACTAGACATTTCAACCCTGGAAAAATGATTCTGGCTATCTAGCCTAGCTATACCATCATAAATTATGAACTTCTTTCAGGTCTCCCCTCAGCTTCCACTGCTCCAGTGAAAAAACTTAAGTTCATCCTTATAACTCTCCTTGTAATACCCTTTATAAAATCCATTTAACTTCTGGATTAATGTTCTGCATTTCTTTAACCTCAGAGGTCTCCAACCTGAATTCTGTTTCTGCTTCTGAAGATGCTCCCTGAATCATACAATATTAGACATCTGTTGGATTCAAAGAAGGAGTCTGAGAGTCTGAGTGGGAGTGCCGAGAAAGACATTTTTGAAATTTTCGTTATTTTTTTTCTCCAACGACGTTCTGAGAGGCGACACTGCGCAGGCGTGTGACGTCGGGCAGTGCAGCGCGGCAGATTTAAAAGGGCAGACATCCTGCTTCGGGTTTGATTCAAAGAAGGAGTCTGAGAGTCTGAGTGGGAGTGCCGAGAAAGACATTTTTGAAATCTTTGTTATTTTTTTTCTCCAACGGTGTTCTGAGAGGCGGGACTGCGCAGGCGTGTGACGTCGGGCTGTGCAGCGCGGCAGATTTAAAAGGAACAGAGCCTCATAGAGCGGGCAGCGTAGTTTGCGGGCTGCGGAGTGAGCCGGAAGCAGAGTGAAGACTTAAGGGCTTCGGCTCAACGGGCTTAGGTGGAAACAGACGAGGAAGGTTTGGCATTCATTTTCTGTTGTTATTTGAGGAGAGGGGCAGTATGAGTGTGAGGGCAGTTTGCTGTTCTCGGTGTCGGATGTGGGAGGCCCTGGAGTCTCCAAGCCTCCTGGACGTCTACATCTGCACCAAGTGCATCGAGATGCAGCTCCTAAGGGACCGCGTTACGGAACTGGAGCTGCAGCTCGATGACCTTCGTCTGGTCAGGGAGAGTGAGGAGGTGATAGAGAGGAGTTGCAGGCAGGTGGTCACGCCGGGGCCACGGGAGGCAGACAAGTGGGTCACGGTTAGGAGGGGGAAGGGGAAAAGTCAGGTAATAGGGAGTACCCCGGTGGCTGTGCCCCTTAACAACAGGTACTCCTGTTTGAGTACTGTTGGGGGGGACAGCTTACCCGGGGGAAGCGACAGTGGCCATGCCTCTGGCACAGAGTCTGGCCCTGTAGCTCAGAAGGGTAGGGCAAGGAAGAGGAGGGCAGTTGTGATAGGGGACTCGATAATAAGGGGGTCAGATAGGCGATTCTGTGGACGCAGTCCAGAGACCCAGATGGTAGTTTGCCTCCCTGGTGCCAGGGTCCGGGATATTTCTGATTGTGTCCCAGATATTCTGAAGTGGGAGGGTGAGGAGCCAGAGGTCGTGGTACATATAGGTACCAATGACATAGGTAGGAAAAGGGATGAGGTCCTGAAAGGAGAATATAGGGAGCTAGGAAGGGAGTTGAGAAAAAGGACCGCAAAGGTAGTAATCTCAGGATTACTGCCTGTGCCACGCGACAGTGAGAGTAGGAATGCGATGAGGTGGAGGATAAATGCGTGGCTGAGGGATTGGAGCAGGGGGCAGGGATTCAAGTTTTTGGATCGTTGGGACCTCTTTTGGCGCAGGTGTGACCTGTACAAAAAGGACGGGTTACACTTGAATCCTAAGGGGACCAATATCCTGGCAGGGAGATTAGCGGGGGCTACTGAGGTGACTTTAAACTAGAATGGTTGGGGGGTGGGAATCAAATTAAAGAGGCTAGGCGTGAGGAGGTTAGTTCACAACAGGGGGATGGGAACCAGTGCAGAGAGACAGAGGGGTGTAAAGTGAGGGTAGAAGCAAAAAGTACTAAGGAGAAAAGTAAAAGTGGCAGGCCGACAAATCCAGGGCAAGCATTAAAAATGGCCACTTTTCAGCATAATTGTATAAGGGCTAAGAGAGTTGTAAAAGAGCACCTGAAGGCTTTGTGTGTCAATGCAAGGAGCATTCGTAATAAGGTGGATGAATTGAAAGTGCAGATTGTTATTAATGATTATGATATAGTTGGGATCACAGAAACATGGCTCCAGGGTGACCAGGGATGGGAGCTCAACGTTCAGGGATATTCAATATTCAGGAGGGATAGACATGAAGGAAGGGGAGGTGGGGTGGCGTTGCTGGTTAAAGAAGAGATTAACGCAATAGAAAGGAAGGACATAAGCCGGGAAGATGTGGAATCGATATGGGTAGAGCTGCGTAACACTAAGGGGCAGAAGACGCTGGTGGGAGTTGTGTACAGGCCACCTAACAGTAGTAGTGAGGTCGGAGATGGTATTAAACAGGAAATTAGAAATGTGTGTAATAAAGGAACAGCAGTTATAATGGGTGACTTCAACCTACATGTAGATTGGGTGAACCAAATTGGTAAAGGTGCTGAGGAAGAGGATTTCTTGGAATGTATGCGGGATGGTTTTTTGAACCAACATGTCGAGGAACCAACTAGAGAGCAGGCTATTCTGGACTGGGTTTTGAGCAATGAGGAAGGGTTAATTAGCAATCTTGTCGTGAGAGGCCCCTTGGGTAAGAGTGACCATAATATGGTGGAATTCTTCATTAAGATGGAGAGTGACATAGTTAATTCAGAAACAAAGGTTCTGAACTTAAAGAGGGGTAACTTTGAAGGTATGAGACGTGAATTAGCTAAGATAGACTGGCAAATGACACTTAAAGGATTGACGGTGGATATGCAATGGCAAGCATTTAAAGGTTGCATGGATGAACTACAACAATTGTTCATCCCAGTTTGGCAAAAGAATAAATCAAGGAAGGTAGTGCACCCGTGGCTGACAAGAGAAATTAGGGATAGTATCAATTCCAAACAAGAAGCATACAAATTAGCCAGAGAAAGTGGCTCACCTGAAGACTGGGAGAAATTCAGAGTTCAGCAGAGGAGGACAAAGGGCTTAATTAGGAAGGGGAAAAAAGATTATGAGAGAAAACTGGCAGGGAACATAAAAACGGACTGTAAAAGCTTTTATAGATATGTAAAACGGAAAAGACTGGTAAAGACAAATGTAGGTCCCCTGCAGACAGAAACAGGTGAATTGATTATGGGGAGCAAGGACATGGCAGACCAATTGAATAATTACTTTGGTCCTGTCTTCACTAAGGAAGACATAAATAATCTTCCAGAAATAGTAGGGGACAGAGGGTCCAGTGAGATGGAGGAACTGAGGGAAATACATGTTAGTAGGGAAGTGGTGTTAGGTAAATTGAAGGGATTGAAGGCAGATAAATCCCCAGGGCCAGATGGTCTGCATCCTAGAGTGCTTAAGGAAGTAGCCCAAGAAATAGTGGATGCATTAGTGATAATTTTTCAAAACTCATTAGATTCTGGACTAGTTCCTGAGGATTGGAGGGTGGCTAACGTAACTCCACTTTTTAAAAAAGGAGAGAGAGAGAAACCGGGGAATTATAGACCGGTTAGCCTAACGTCAGTGGTGGGGAAACTGCTGGAGTCAGTTATCAAGGATGTGATAACAGCACATTTGGAAAGCGGTGAAATGATCGGACAAAGTCAGCATGGATTTGTGAAAGGAAAATCACGTCTGACGAATCTCATAGAATTTTTTGAGGATGTAACTAGTAGAGTGGATAGGGGAGAACCAGTGGATGTGGTATATTTGGATTTTCAAAAGGCTTTTGACAAGGTCCCACACAGGAGATTAGTGTGCAAACTTAAAGCACATGGTATTGGGGGTAAGGTATTGGTGTGGGTGGAGAATTGGTTAGCAGACAGGAAGCAAAGAGTGGGACTAAACAGGACCTTTTCAGAATGGCAGGCGGTGACTAGTGGGGTACCGCAAGGCTCAGTGCTGGGACCCCAGTTGTTTACAATATATATTAATGACTTGGATGAGGGAATTAAATGCAGCATCTCCAAGTTTGCGGATGACACGAAGCTGGGTGGCAGTGTTAGATGTGAGGAGGATGCTAAGAGGATGCAGGGTGACTTGGATAGGTTGGGTGAGTGGGCAAATTCATGGCAGATGCAATTTAATGTGGATAAATGTGAAGTTATCCACTTTGGTGGCAAAAATAGGAAAACAGATTATTATCTGAATGGTAGCCGATTAGGAAAAGGGGAGGTGCAACGAGACCTGGGTGTCATTATACACCAGTCATTGAAAGTGGGCATGCAGGTACAGCAGGCGGTGAGAAAGGCGAATGGTATGCTGGCATTTATAGCGAGAGGATTCGAGTACAGGAGCAGGGAGGTACTACTGCAGTTGTACAAGGCCTTGGTGAGAGCACACCTGGAGTATTGTGTGCAGTTTTGGTCCCCTAATCTGAGGAAAGACATCCTTGCCATAGAGGGAGTACAAAGAAGGTTCACCAGATTGATTCCTGGGATGGCAGGACTTTCATATGAAGAAAGACTGGATAAACTGGGCTTGTACTCGTTGGAATTTAGAAGATTGAGGGGGGATCTGATTGAAACGTATAAGATCCTAAAGGGATTGGACAGGCTAGATGCAGGAAGATTGTTCCCGATGTTGGGGAAGTCCAGAACGAGGGGCCACAGTTTGAGGATAGAGGGGAAGCCTTTTAGGACCGAGATTAGGAAAAACTTCTTCACACAGAGAGTGGTGAATCTGTGGAATTCTCTGCCACAAGAAACAGTTGAGGCCAGTTCATTGGCTATATTTAAGAGGGAGTTAGATATGGCCCTTGTGGCTACGGAGGTCAGGGGGTATGGAGGGAAGGCTGGGGCGGTGTTCTGAGTTGGATGATCAGCCATGATCATAATAAATGGCGGTGCAGGCTCGAAGGGCCGAATGGCCTACTCCTGCACCTATTTTCTATGTTTCTATGTTTCTATGTTATTGCTACAGACTATTTTACAGTCTTTTATAATCTGTTGATAGCTCCAACAAGTCACTCAATTATTGTGACTATCCTTAAAGAGAATCTGTACTGTGATTAACACTTGAAGAGTTTGGTCTTTTTCTATGAAGCTGAAAATAAGATCTTATAACACATGAAATGTCCTTGGCAAATTGTCAGTCAGATTATAGTTTCCTTTTGAAATGTGCTATTCCAGATTCAAGCCTGACTTGAAAGAATATCTCTATTGACTAGCGAATAATGCACCTGCTGTGACAGATAAAATAATATCACATCAGGCAACAGCTTTGGGAACAGGCAGATGACTCATTTACAGAACTGTAGCACACTTTTGCAAAAGTCACAAGGAAAGAAGAGATTGTTTTTTACTATCCCTGCCATTCCAACAACAACTTGCAGCAACCAAATGTGACGAGGTGTGGTAAATGTTTGGGGATGAGGATTAAAGATTACAGATTAGCTTTATTTGTCATATGTACAGAGAAATGAGTCACTTGCATCAAATGAAATCAGCGAGCATTGTGTTGGACAACCCACAAGTATAACCACAATTCCAGCACCAACATAGCAGAGCACAACTCATTAACCCTAAATGTGTGTCTTTGGGATTAAAACAGTTCTGTTGATTCCTGTCTGAAGAAATATTAAAATATCATTTCACTTCACCTTAAAACCCCTCTGTACCAAGATTTTATCTAATGATGTTTTATCCCAATGAAGAGTCAAAGAAATTATTGATTCTCGCCTTCACTGAAATAATACCAAAGTGACTGGGAAGGTAGGAAAGTTGGCAATGCAGCAATCAACATTCGTCTGTTAAGTCTATAAGTTTCCAAGGCAACACTGTTAAATACCAGCAGTGAGTTGGACATCCACTCCAATGTGCTGTCTTCCCATTTGTATTCAACTATGTAATGATAAGACAGGTAATGAGCACTTCCACCTGCCAAATTATTTAACCGATCAAATTATTCCTACATATTATGACACAGGTTCGTGTTAGTTTCCAAAAATCTCATCAATGCCATTGGCCCCTCCTTAGTTCCTTGAATCCCTGTACAATCATACACCCAACAATAACCCTATACTGTGTTATTGCCTTGTCTATTGTATCGGTGATATCAAAATCTAGAGTGCATGAACCCCCAGGCTCAAGTACAGCTTGTAATTCACCTTTATTAGACTCTTGAACAGAACTCTCACACATTAAAACTCTCCTGATCTACCACATCATGCCACTAGCACTTTACTTAATGACCTACACTGTATGATCTCGGGAACTGTAACACTATTTTCTGCATTCTGTTTTCTTTTGATTAGTTCAATACAATTATGTATGGCATGATCTGTCTAGATGACAGACAAAAACAGAAGCATTACACTGTATCTCGCTACATGTGACAATAATAAACTTATTCCAATTACCAGTTCTTGAATTGATTATAAATCATGTTGTTTTCTTTTGTATAGTCCTTTTCTGATTAAAATCACATTAGAAAATCAGACAACCAAATAGTTGATTTTCCTACCAAAATTTACCCCTATTTTGTTCCAGAGGGAAGGGAAAAACAGAAACATTTCTGTGTTTTGGAAATCTCAACACAGTGGACTACTGCTAGGTGTGGGTAGTGTAAGCAGGGCACTTTTCCCACATTGAGATAGGTAACACAAGTGCACTAGCCAGATCAACTGACTGCTGGGCTGCTAGTCAGCTTAAACAGGACCCAAGGTAATCACAGGTCAAACTATTTGACCTGTGTGATTGTGATGTGAATGAGAAGATGAAAGGTCCAAACTTCACCTGCTGCGCAAGCCCTGTCTTAGCTAAGTGTGGCAAATGCATTCTCTTACCAGACCAGTCAGTGCCTCTAGCAGGACCATTAATGTGCAAGTCATGTCAAGTTTATTGTCATCTTTAAAATTTTAAATATTCAAAGACAAATTATGGTGCACATTATGGTGAGGTACAGATATAATGAAAAAATTGCTTGCAGCAGCATCGCAGGTATATAGATTCAGACAACACACAGAATGGTAGGGTACTGAGGAGTGCAATAGAACAGAGGAATCTGGGAACACAGATACATAGTTCCTTAAAAGTGGTGTAGCAGATAGAGGTCGTAAACAAAGCTTTCAGCATATTGGCCTTCATAAATCCAAGTATTTAGTACAGGAGTTAGGATGTTATGTTGAAGTTGTCCTAAGATGTTTGTGAGGCATAATTTGAAGTATAGTATGCAGTTCTGGTCAACCAACTACAGGAAAGATATCAATTAGATTGAAAGCCTATAGAGGAAATTTACAAGGATGCTGCTGGGTCTTGGGGACCTGAGTTATAAGGAAAGGTTGACAAGATTATTACTTTATTCCCTGGAACGTAGGAGAATGATGGGAATCTTGATTGAGGCATATAAAATGTGAAGGGTATAGATAGGGTCAATGCAAACAGGCTTTATCTACCGAGTTTGGGAGAGAACTAGAAGTCATGGCTTAAGGGTTAAAGGTGAAAGTTTAAGGGGAACATGAGCAGGAACTTCTTCACTCAGAAGCTGGTGAGAGTGTGGAACAAAATGCCAGCAGAAATGGTGAATGTGGGTACAATCTCAACCCTTAAGATGCATTTATATAAGTATGCGAAAAGGAGGGGCATGGAGGACCATTGCCAGGTGCAAGTCAATAGGACTAGGTAGAACAATAGATCGGCATGAGCTAGATGGGCCAAAGGGCATGTTTCTGTCCTGCAGTTCTCTATGACTCTATAACATGAATAATACATAAATTATGTGTAATATAACTAACATAAAAATGACTGCAAAACGAGACATTAGTACAAAAATAAAACAAAATCAGTGACAAATCCATGATAGGGCCAAGAGATGGTCTGTTTTGTTCTGGTACTGGGGTAGGGTTGGTTCAAAGTCCTGATAGTTAAAGGAAAGTAGCTGTTCCTGAACCTGCCGATGTGGGACATCCGACTTCTGTGCCTCCTGTACCATTGGTGGGATGCACTATGATAAATTTTGCCTTCTGAGGCAATGCCTCATATAGGAGTTGTCAGGGGTGAGAGGACTGTCCCTGTGATGGACCAGAATGCGTGCACTACTATCTGCACCCTCTTCTATTCCTGCACATTGGAATTGCCATGCCAGACCGCAATACAACCCATCAGGATACTTTCAACAGTGCATTTATTGACATTTGTGAGAGTATTTGGTGACATGCTGGATCTCTTTAAGCTTCCAAGAAAGTTTAGGAGCTGGTGTGTCTTCATGATTGCATCAATGTGCTGGACTCAGAACAGGACAGAGAGCTTGCAAATACAAAACATGGTCACAGCCACTCATGGTCCTTATGCCCACCTGGTGTTACTCCTACTCGAGTGATTGTCCAATGTAGGGTCACTCTATCCACCAGCAAACTGTCCATCCAGTGCTGATTGGCAGCTGAGCCACTGGCTGTCCTTGGCCAATGAGTGTCAACAGCAGGTACACTCTCAGTG
Organism: Mobula birostris; assembly: GCF_030028105.1. Lineage (NCBI taxonomy): Eukaryota > Metazoa > Chordata > Chondrichthyes > Myliobatiformes > Myliobatidae > Mobula > Mobula birostris. The sequence continues at coordinate 122,135,590 of NC_092370.1, read as the reverse complement.
GACCAGAACCAGTAGGTAACTTGAAAGGTGCAACCAGCCAAGAAAACAGAAGTACAGCTAATATAGCTGTTATTTCACAACTCAAGTCACCTCTGCTTCAATCTCGACCTCAATTGTTACCTATGTGGAGTTTACATATTCTCTTTGTGATCACAAGGGTTTCCCAGTGGCTCTCCGCTTTCCTCCCACATCCAAAAGGTGTGTGGGTTGTTGGGTTAATTTACCCTTGTGTACCTGAGGGGTAGAAACTGGGGGAGTGGGGTAGTTGATGGAAATGTGGAGGAATGAAAGAAAAAGGATAGTGTCAGATCAATATCAATGGGTGCCTGATTGTTGGCACAACCTCAATGGGCTGAAGGGCTTATTTCTGTATTGTATGACTCAATGAGAAAGGAACCTTCAGACATGGATGCTAGACACCGTGTCCCCAGGACTGAGTGAGGGCTCGGCAATAAAGCGGTGACTTCCTGCAGGAAGGTGAGGCAGGTCAGACGCACTCACTCAGAGGGAAGAGAACCTTTTCTGCACACTCTTCAAAGTCTCCACTTCATTTCTTGCAATGAAGTAACCAGAACTGCACACAATACTCCATAAGTGGCATAACTGAAACTTTATACAGATGCAATGTGATTTCCCAACTTTTATGCTCAACACCCTAAATGATGGAGGTCCATATGTCATATGCTTTTTCAACCACCATCTTTACTTGTGGTGCCACCTTAAGGGAATTATCGACTTGGACTCCAAGACCCCTCTGTGTCAAGGAATGTCGACCAGACTTGACCCAAAAGCAAAGCAGCGGAGATGATTTAGTGGCAAGTGCTAATAATAATCCATGAGAGGGCACAAAGAGAGAATAGATACTTAACACCAGTAGGCAACAAGGTAACTGTAGGTACCTTCAATCTAGTGAGGCTTTATGGGTAGAACTGAAAAATAGGTATGAACACATTAATAGAGTTCTATTATAACCCACCCAATGGTCTCTGGGATTTAAAGGAGCAAATTTGTAGAGAGAGATCGTAGACAGTTGCAAGAAACAAAAGGTTGTGATAGTAAGTAATTTTAACTTTCCACATATTGACTGGGACTCCCACACTGTAAAAAGGCTGGATAGGAAAGAGTTTGTCAGATTTGTTCAGGAAAGTTTCCTTAATCGGTATATAGAAGTACCAACTAGAGAGAGTGTGATACTAGATCTCCTTTTTGATAATGAGACAAGGCAGGTGACAGAAGATTGTGTGGAAGAAAACTTTGCATCTAGTGATGATAATTAGTTTCAAGGTAATTATGGAGAAAGATAGGTCAGGTCCTAGGGTTAAGATTCTAAATTGGAGAAATGCCTATTTTAAAGGCATCAGAAAGAAACCGGCAAGAGTCAATTGGGAAATGTTGTTTTCCGGCAAAGGTGTGCTGGTAAGTAGGAGGCCTTCAAAAGAGGAAGTTTAAGGATACACCCTCTAGCCAGATGCTTTCCCCTTCCTGCCCTTTTATCCTGTTATCTTCCTCCATCCTGTGAATAGTGGCGTGCTGTAGGGATGGCATTGGGTCCATTGTTTTCAGTCCTGAAGAGAAGTCATATAGAGTTTATCAGGGAAATTACTAGGAAAATCGATGAAGGCAAGACAGTGCATGTTGTCTACATGGATTTTAGCAAGGCTTTAACAAGGTGGTCTCGCATGGGAGGGTGGTCAAGAAGGTTCAGTCGCTTAGCATTCAAGATGAGGTAATAAATTGCATTAGACATTGGCTTCACAAAAGAAGACAGAGAGTGGTTGGAAATGGTTGCTTCTCTGACTAGAGGCCTGTGACTAGTGGTGTGCTGCAGGGATCAGCACTGGGTCCATTGTTGTTTGTCATCTGTATCAATGATCTGGATCATAATGTGGTAAACTGGATCAGCAAATTTGCAGATGACACCAAGATTTGAGTTGTAGTGGACAGTGAGGAAGACTATCAAAGCTTGCAGTGGGATCTGGACCAGCTAGTAAAATGGGCTGAAAAATGACAGATGAAACTTAATGCAGTCGAATGTGAGGTGTTGCACTATGGGAAGATCAACCAGGGTAGGTCTTACACAGTGAGTGGTAGGGTACTGAGGACTGCAATAGAACCAAGGGATCTGGAAATACAGATCCATAACCTCTTGAAAATGGTATCACGGGTAGGTAGGGTTGTAAAGAAAGCTTTTGGCATGTTGGCATTCATAAATCAATGTATTGAGTACTGGAGGTAGGATATTATGTTTAAGTTGTATGAGACATTAGAGCAGCCTAATTTAGAGTATTGTGTGCAATTTTGATCACCTACCTACAACAAGAAAGGTGTAAATAAGATTGAAAGAGTGCAGAGAAAATTTATAAGCATGTTTCTGGGCCTTGAGGACCTAGGTATAAGGAAAGGTTTAATAGCTTAGGATTTTATCCCCCAGAACGCAGAAGATTCAGGGGAGATTTGATAGAAGTATACAAAACTATGAGGGTATAGATAGGGTAAATGCAAGAAAACTTCTCCCACTGAGGTAGAGTGAGACTACAACTAGATGTTGTGGGTTAGGGATGAAAGGTGAAATGTTTTAGGGGAACATGAGGGTGATCTTCTTCATTCAGAGGATGGTGCAAGTGTGGAATGAGCTGCCAACAGAAGTGGTGTATGCGGGTTCGATTTCAAAATTTAAGAGAAATTTGGATAGGTACATGGATGGGAATGGTATGGAGGGCTATGGACCAGGTGCAGGTTGATGGGACAAGGCAGATTAATGGTTTGGCACAGAATAGATAGGCAAAAGGGCCTGTTTATGTCCTTTAGTTTTTCATGACCTTATGACTGTATGAGGCTATGAGCAACTGGTTGAGGCTGGCTGTTTTGATGGGTGAACAATGACGGTGGATGAGATCTGGGTTTAAATAGGCTGCAGGTGATGAGTTGGAAATGAGTGGCAGATGACTCATGTTAGCTGGGTGGAGATCAGGAAGTGCCTGCCTGTGCAGGCCTGACATATTGTACAACAAGGTGGATGACAGATGGTAAATGTAGTTCCTGGATCTTCGTGATTTTTATAAATGACTTGGATGAGGGAGCAGAAGGGCGCTTCAGTAAGACTGCAGATGACATGAAGGTTGAAAGTGTTGTAAGTAGTACAAATGGTTGTCATGGGTTACAACAGAATAGACAGGATACCGAGCTGGCTGGAGAAGTGCCAGATGGAGTTCAACCTGGAAAAGTGTGAAGTGTGTTACATACCTCATGGGTATCTTGTGACTGTCTTATGACCATGATGTAATTGAGTATTTTGTGAGCATGATGTAATGGTCTTGTGATGGTGGGGTGATGTAATTTTCCCGCCAGTGTGAGGTTACGTGATGACACGTTCTCAACAGGTATATAACGGGAAACCCCTGTTGTTACACAGTTGATTTGTTGTTTAATTAATCAGTTACTCCGGTATGCTGTGTATTCGCGTCTCATGACGCAGTTTTGTTTTAAAGTGGAGTTTTACTTTCTATTGTAAGTCTAGTATTGGAGAGTGAAGACCTTACTAAAGTATGGGAACCTGAAGAATTGAGTAAAGTTGGTGTCATTCAGCAGTTTCATAAAGGATTGACCTTATTGAATCTTCGTTCAGAAATAGTGACCTGCATCTGAGATAACCACTGTAAGATCGGGAAGGTTTGTGCAGAGTTCATTCACCAGGGGAAAGGTCAGTTCCTTTAAGCCATTTTATTTCATTCATCGTGAATCCTTTGGATAGAATCAGCAGTAACGTCATGTCTTCGAAGAAATCCGTTTCCAGAGAAGTCTCTCCTTATTGACTGTGTAAATCACTTGGACTTTCAAATTTACCATTGTAAGACTGTGTTTGAATTTACCACTTTAAGAACTGTTCCAGAGTTGCCGTACAGCAGTAAACTTCTGGTTAAGTTAGTCATTTCTCTATTGTTTTCTTTTTGCTATTTTTGAGCAGAGTTTAATAAATGTTTATGTTTGTTTTTAAAACCTGACTCAATTCTATATTCATTGTTGCTGGTCATGTGACAAGTGATTCAGTTTGGAAGATCAAACGTGACGGAAGAGTACAAGGTCTTTTATGAGAGTCTTAGACGTGTGGAGGAACAGAGGGATCTTGGAATCCAAGTCCACATATTCCTCAAAGTTGCTGCATACTTGATAGGTTAATTAAGAAAGTGTATAGTATGCTGGCCTTCATTAGTCAAGGGATTGAGTTCAAGAACTCTAGATTATGATGCAGCTGTATAAAACTCTGATTACATCACACTTAGAGTACCCTGTTCAATTCTGTTTGCTTCATTATAGGAAGGATGTGGAAGCTGTAAAAAGGGTTCAGAAGAGATTTATTAGGATGCTCCCTGGATTAGAGGATATGTCTTAAGAGGAAATGTTAAGTAAGCTAAGGCTTTTCTCTTTGGAGCAATGAGGGATGGGATGCTAATTGATAGAGACGTATAAGACTATGAGAGGCATAAATAGAATGGATAGCCAACACCTTTCTCCCAAGCAGCAAAAGCCAATAGATACAGACATGAGAACGTGTATTTAAAATGAGTGGATGCAAGAAAAAAGGAGAATAATGGGCTGCGCACACAAAAAATGCTGGTGAGCGCAGCAGGCCAGGCAGCATCTATAGGAAGAGGCATAGTCAACGTTTTGGACCAACACCCTTTGTCAGGACTAACTGAAAGAAGAGATAGTAAGAAATTTGAAAGTGGGAGGGGAGGGAAGATCCAAAATGATAGGAGAAGGCAGGAGGGGGAGAAATGGAGCTAAGAGCTGGAAAGTTGATTGGCAAAAGGGATACAAAGCTGGAGAAGGGAGAGGATCATGGGACAGGAGGCCTAGGGAAAAAGAAAAGGGTGGGGGGGGGAAGCCCAGAGGATGGGCAAGGAGTATAGTGAGAGGGACAGAGGGAGAAAAAAGAGAGGAAAAAAAAGGAAAAGAAAACAATAATAATAATGAAAAATAAATAGATAGACAGATAAATAAATAAATAAGGGATGGGGTACGAAGGGGTGGTTGCACATTAACGGAATTTAGAGAGTCAATGTTCATGCCATCAGGTTGGAGGCTACCCAGACGGAATATAAGGTGTTGTTCCTCCAACCTGAGTGTGGCTTCATCTTTACAGTAGAGGAGGCCGTGGATAGACACATCAGAATGAGAATGAGCGTGGGTGTTCAGCGAAATGATCTCCCAGTCTGCGTCGGGTCTCGCCAATATATAGAAGGTCCCATTGGGAGCACCGGACGCAGTATATCACACCAGCCGACTCACAGGTGAAGTGTCGCCTCACCTGGAAGAACTGTCTGGGGCCCTGAATGGTGGTGAGGGAGGAAGTGTACGGGCATGTGTAGCACTTGTTCCACTTACAAGGATAAGTACCGGGAGGGAGATCGGTGGGAAGCGATGGGGGGGACGAATGGACAAGGGAGTTGCGTAGGGAGTGATCCCTGTGGAAAGCAGAAAGAGTTGGGGGAGGGAAAGATGTGCTTGGTGGTGGGATCCTGTTGGACGTGGCGGAAGTTACAGAGAATTATATGTTCAACCCGGAGGCTGGAGGGGTTGTAAGTGAGGACAAGGGGAACCCTATTCCTAGTGGGGTGGCGGGAGGATAGGGTGAGAGCAGATGCGCGTGAAATGGGAGAGATGCGTCTGAGAGCAGAGTTGATGGTGGAGGAAGGGAACCCCCTTTCTCTAATAAATGAAGACACATCCTTCATCCTGGAATGAAAAGCTTCATCCTGAGAGCAGATGCGGCAGAGACGGAGGAATTGCAAGAAGGGGATGGCATTTTTGCAAGAGACGGGGTGAGAAGAGGAATAGTCCAGGTAGCTGTGAGAGTCTGTAGGCTTATAGTAGACATCAGTAGATAAGCTGTCTCCAGAGATAGAGACAGAAAGATCAAGAAAGGGGAGGGAGGTGTCATAAATGGACCAGGTAAACCTGAGGGCAGGGTAAAAGTTGGAGGCAAAGTTAATGAAGTCAATGAGCTCAGCATGCATGCAGGAAGCAGCGCCAATGCAGTCGTTGATGTAGTGAAGGAAAAGAGGGGGACGGATACCAGTATGGGCTTGGAACATGGATTGTTCCACAAAGCCAAAAAAAAGGCAGGCATAGCTGGGACCCACAGGGGTGCCCATGGCTACACCTTTAGATGGGAAGAAGTGGGAGGAGCCAAAGGAGAAATTATTAAGAGTAAGGACTAATTCTGCTAGACAGAGCAGAGTGGTGGTAGAGGGGAACTGGTTAGGTCTGGAATCCAGAAAGAAGCGGAGAGTTTTGAGACCTTCCTGGTAGGGGATGGAGGTATATAGGGACCGGACATCCATGGTAAAAATAAAGCAGTGGGGGCCAGGGAACTTAAAATCATTGAAAAAATTTGGAGCGTGAGAAGTGTCATAAACATAGGTGGGAAGGGATTGAAGAAGGGGGGATAAAACCGTGTCGAAGTATGCAGAAATGAGTTCGGTGGGGCAGGAGTAAGCTGAAATAATGGGTCTACCTGAACAGGCAGGTTTGTGGATCTTGGGTAGGAGGTAGAAACGGGAAGTGTGGGGTGTGGGAACTATAAGGTTGGTAGCAGTGGATAGGAGATCCCCTGAACTGATAAAGTTGGTGATGGTGTGGGAGACAATGGCCTGGTGCCCCTTAGTGGGTCATGATCAAGGGGTAAATAAGAGGAGGTATCCGCGAGTTGTCACTGTGAGGATAATGGGCTATGTAGGAAGGAAGGATGAGATTGATCGTGAAGTGAGTTTATAGAGGTTGGCACAATATCCTGGGCTGAAGGGCTCATACTGTGCTGTACTGTTCTATGTTCTACCCTGCTAAGATTCCTGCCATTTACTGCATACTTTCATTTTACATTTGATCTCTCAAAGTGCAGTATCTCAGACTGTCCAAATTTAATTCTGCCTTCCATTTCTCTTATGCTGTTTCCAATGCTTTGTAATGATCTGCTCGAGTGGCATGCAAATCAAAGTTTTTCACTGTACCTTGGTACATGTGACAACAATAAACTAATTAAACAAATAAAATTTTACAGAAAAAAATAATAACTACCTGAACCTGAGAGCCTTTTCTGATCCTTTTGCTAATTCCTTCCTTGTAAAACCATGTTCCGTCTGCAATATTAGTCTTTACATTTTGCACAGAGACACAGTAAATACATGCCTAGGAATTAGTGTCAGTCTATAAATTACATGCTGTTGACCCTAAGGAAATGAAAGATGAATTTTATAAGCAAATCCTTTAATTATATGATACGGAATATTCCAAAGGCTATTAAATGTGTTACGCACCAAAACATACACAACAATATACAGTAGCTGTGGAAAAGTTTGTGAGAGCAGCTGGCATGTCAGATAAATGTGAGGTTCAGTTCTGTTCTATTTAATGAAGAGATTAAGTGAAATCACTATGTTGCATTGAGGGGTATTGGAATAATGCCAGGACAGTGGTGCAAAATGTTCTAATTTTAGGGAGCAGAGTGCTAATTTCTGCACGCAGAGTCCTCCACTCTCTCTGTACCAATCCCAATGTTACCGTCAAATCAGTAGGCAAAGTGGGTGCTGTTGTACTCTGGTGCACAGACCTCTACCTTGCTGAGGCCAGGTGGCAACTCTCAGACACCTCCTGATACCAAACCCTTGAAGAGGACCCTCACTCCTGACCATCAGAAAACTGCCCTCGACACCATCACTGACCTCATCAATTCTGGAGAACTTCCATCCACTGCCACCAAACCCATTGTACCCTTACCCCGCATGGCTTGCTTCTACCTCCTATCTAAGATTCACAAACCTGACTGTTCAGTAGGCCTATTGTCTCTGCCTTCTCCTGCCCTACTGAACTCCTGTCCTCATACCTCAACTCTATCCTATCCCCCTTGGTTCAGTCCCTTCCCAGCTACATCCGTGACACTTTTCATGCTCTTCATCTCCTCACTAACTTTCACTTGCCTAGCCTTGATCACCTCCTTTTCACTGTGGATGTCTATCCCCCACCAAAAGGCCTTAAAGTGCTCCACTTCTTTCTCGATAAAAGAACTAACCAGTTCCCCTCCAACACCATCCTCCTCCATCTAACAGAACTGGTCCTCAACTTCACCAAATTTCCTTCGGCTCCTCCCACTTTCTACAGATTCAAAGGATAGACATGAGCACCTACATGGGCCCCAGCTATGCCTGTCTTTTTGTTGGCTACATAGAACAGTCCATGTTCCTAGATTTCCCCAGTAATATTCCACAGCACTTCCTCCACTACATTGACGACTGCATTGGCGCTGCTTCATGCAGCCACTCTGAGCTCATCAATTTCACCAACTTTGCCTTCAATTTCCACACTGCCCTTAAATTCACTTGGTCCTTTTCTGACACCACCCTCCCCTTTCTCAACGTCCCTGTCACCATCCCTGGAGACAAACTGTCGACCGACATCTTTTATAACCCTACTGATTCCCATGGTTGTCTTGACCACACCTTTTCACAGTCTGTCTCCTACAAAAATACCATTCTTTGTCTCCCCTGCACCTGTTCCCAGGACATGGCTTTCCTTTCCAGGACATCAGAGATGGCCTCCTTCTTTAAGCAATGGGGCTTCCCTTCCTCCACCATTGATACTACCCTCACCCACATCCCTAAATTTTCTAAATGTCCGCACTCACCCTATCCTCCCCCGCCTTAACAGTGATATAGTTCCTCTTGTCCTTCCCTACCGCCCTGTGACCCTCCACATCCAACATATCATTCTTCACAATTTACGCCATCTCCAAAGGGATCCTACTTCTAAATATATCTTCACCTCCCCCCGCTCTCTCCACTTTCCGCGGGGTTCACTCCCTTCGTGATTATCTTGTCCACTCATCCCTCCCCATTAATTCCCCTCCTGGCACTCATACCTGCAAGTGGCCAAAATGCTACACCTGCCCATTCACCTCCTCCCTCACCTCCATTCAGTGCCCCAAACCATCCTTCCAGGTGAGACAACACCTAACCTGTGAATCTGCTGGGGTTCTCGATTGTGTCCAGTGCTCCCAATGCGGTCTCCTCTACATTAGTGAGACCCATCGCAAACTAGGGAACTGTTTCGTCAAGCACCTCTGCTCCATCCGCCAAAAGCAGAACTTCCTGGAGGCCAAGCATTTAAATTCCGATTCCAGTTCCTATTTCGACATGTCAGTCTATGGTCTCCTCTTGTGCCATGATGAGGCCAATCTCAGGGTGGAGGAGCAACACCTTGTATTCCATTTGGGTAGCTTCCAAGATGATGGCATGAATAATGATTTTTCCTTCCAGTTAAAAAAATTCTTTCCCTCTTCTTCTAACTCTCTACTCTGGCCCCTTGCCTCTTCTCACCCGCCTATCACTTCACCCCTAGTGCCCCTCCTCCCTCCCTTTCTCCTATGGTCCTCTTCCCCCACCTATCAGATTCCTTTCTCTCAATCCCTTTACCTTTCCTACCCACCTAGCTTCACCTGTCACCTTCTAACTATCCTCCTTCCGCTACCCCCCACCTTTTTATTCTGTCATTTGCCCCCTTTCTTTCCAGTCCTGAAGAAAGGTCTCAGCCTGAAACATAGACTGTTTATTCATTTTAAAAGATGCTGCCTGACCTGCTAAGTTCCTCCGGCAATTTGTGTGTGTTTGCCTTGCTGTTCATATCACTAATTGTTTCCCACTTAATAGAAATATCAACAATCAATTTACATTTACAAAATATTCCTGACATGGTAAAAGGTTCTCAAGCACTTAGCAGGAGTGTTTTCAAACAAAATTTAACACTACCCACGTAAGTATTTTAAACAGAGTGCTGGGTGCCTGGAATGCACTATGAGAGAGATCTGGTTGTGGAAGCTGGTATAATAGAGATGTTTAAGAAATTGTTACATATACACTTGAGTATGCGATGGTGGGGTCTGAACATAGTACAAGGGCTGATTGATAAGTTCATGGCCTAAGGTAGAAGCAGTTGATTTTAGGAAACCTAGCACATTTAGTTTTCAACATAATCCCCTCCTACATTTACACACTTAGTCAGCGTCTTGGACCTCTAGAAGTGGTCCACAGCAGGGGTGATTGATAAGTTTGTGGCCTAAGGTAGAGGGAGATGAGTTATACAGCTCTTGTTACATGCACGTGCAGCTCAACTCTTTCAGTGATTATGCAGAAGGTTTGAAGTTAATAACTCATCTCCTTCTGAATCCTAAAGATGCTGGGATTCCAGAGAAGCACACATAAAATGCTGGAGTAACTCAGCAAGTCAGGCAGCATCTATTGAAATGAATAAGGGAGTCAGCATTTCAGGCCAATACACTTCAACAAGACTGGAAAGGAATGGGGCAGAAGCCAGAATAAGAAGGTGGGTAACACACTCAAAATGCTGGAGGAACTTGATGAAGAGTCTCGGCCCGAAACATCAACAGTACTCTTCTCCATAGATGCTGCCTGGCCTGCTGAGTTCCCCCAGCATTTGGTGTGCTTCAATTTCTTCCAGCATCTGCAGATTTTCTCTTGTTTGTAATAAGGAAGTGAGTGTTGGGGGAAAGAATACAAGCTAGCAGGTGACATTGTGTTCAGGTATTGTACTCTTCTAGCTTCTAACTTCCATTCAGCTGTCTCCCCCTGATTCTTTATGCTGCAGTTTTGAGTCTCAAGCTGATAAAATAACTTTCTTTGTTTCTTTCCTTTCCTGGATAGGTGCATATGAATATGCCAAAAATAGAAAGATGCAGACCAGGCACAGGAAGAATGGATTGGATGTCAGTAGCTTAATTAGTTCGGCCCAACATCATGGGGCAAAGAGCCTCTTCCTGTGCTGTGCTGCTTTATGTTCTAAATAGACAAGAGAGCAAAAGAAAACTTGGCCTTGGAACTTAGAGTTTCATAGTTTCTAGTTGTGTTCTTCTCGGCTAATATCTTGCCTTGCAGTCTTTTTCTTCACTATCCTGTCTATCTTATGTATAATTCATGCTCTGTATGTTGTCTGCAAGCAACTTCTTCATGTATTTGTACCTCATTGTACTTGTGCATAAAGCAATAAATGTAGCTCAACTGTTAAGGAGGAGATGGAGAGACTGAGATGTATATTGAGGAAATTCCAGAGTTGAAGGCGTACTTGTTGACAGTAGAGAACTAGAAACCAGAATTGTGCAGAGGTGAGTTGGAAATGGAATGCAGAGGGTTTGATGTACTGAAGAATGAAAAGGAGAGAGAAATGAGACTTTGGAAAGAAGGGTGAGTCTGGTAGGATGAAGTAGTATCCCAGGTTGTCCAATTAAGCAGTAGAAGAAAAAATTGATCCAAAACAGGTTCTGGCATTATGAATGTGAGTCCATCCTGTAATATTAAGGATACAAGTGCATCAAATTCCAAATTTGGCAAGTTTAATGTGCTGTGCACCACTGCATTTGAGGGATTCAAAAACAAGAATGGGAATGAATAAACTGAGTTGCTTCTGGACTGAGAGCTATGGGTAAGCCTAGGTAGTGCTAAGGTAAGGACATGTTTGGCACAGCTTTATGGGCTGAAGGGCCAGTATTGTGCTGTAGGCTTTCTATGTTTCTATGAGAGCCTGTGTAGATTGAATTGAGGTAATGCTGTCAATCATTTTAAATCTAATTAGATGAAGTGAGATAATGGTGCAATACATGAATCTGTTACAATTCTCATACTTTTATTAAATGATCAGTTGATTGAAGAGTAGTAAGTGTTTCTCATTGTTCAAAACCATGGGCTTCCTGACGCATTGGGAATTGATTTATATTTGTCACATGTACTGAAGTACAGTGGAATATTTGTGTTTTTCTTGTCATTTATATTGATCATTTCATCTGATCAGTACATCAAAGAAGTACAAGGGAAGAGCAATAACAGAATACAGAATAAATTGCTACAGTCTCAGAGAATGAGCAATGAAGGCATACAAAGAAAAGTACAAAGCCAAACTGAGATAGATGTGACATTAAGAGTCCATCTTCTCGTAAAGGTGTTACATTCAGAAGTCTTATAACAGTAGGACAGAAGCTGTCCTTGAGTCTGGTGGTATGAGCTTTCAAGCTTTTTCTGCCCAATTAGAGGGGGGAGAAGAGAGAATGTCCATTGTGGAAAGGGTCTTTGCCAAAGCAGTGAGAAAAGTGGACAGAGACATATAAGGGAAGCTGGTTTTCATGATGTGCTGAGTTGTGTCTGCAATTCATTGCAGTTTCTTATGGTTTTGGGCATACCAAGCCATGATGCATCCGGATAGGATGCATTCTACAGTATGTCTACAATGAAGATTTTCACGAAGAGTGAAGTTGCACGGAAGAGTCTCAAAGCTGACAACTACAGTTTTGACCCGTGACATGGGGAGGACTTATTCTTCTCTCAACTGATTATTTTATCAAAGTATGAGAGCTACTACAAATTCAAATGCTGTTATTCCTGTTCAACTTCATCTTCTTCACCTAATCCTATCAACATAATCAAGGCCTAATCAATTATCTCAACAGTGTTTTTAGGAGACTGCTGTGTAGAGAGTGATTGCATTTCCCTATCTTACAGCATTCAAACATAAACTCATTAGCTATGAGATGTCCCAAGGCTGTGAAAGGTCTGTACAAATTCAAGCTTCTCATTATCAATTGAAGGATACTCTGAATACTCATAATGCAGAGGCCTGAACTAGTGATCAGGAAGTCAGGAGAACTTCCACTGCAGCAGTAGGGTTTAGATCTAATATAATGGTGACTTTGATACTGTAAGTTTGTTGTTAAAATCTACCATTTTTTCCTAATATTTTGCAAGGAAAGATACTTGTCATCAATCTAGTTAAGTGACAACAGACTGCACATTGAGTGCTACATTACCTGTGAAATCCAAAGGAAGTAGAGAATGGTCCAGAAGCGCAGACTTATTATGAGCACACCAGGAAGGAAGTTAGAATTAGAAACTCAAAAGGTGGCAAGGTAGCACGGCTTGTAGAGGCTCTGTCTTACAGAGTCAAAGAATTGGGCACAATGTCAAACTCATATACTGGCTGTGTGAGTTTGCACATTCTCCAAGTGACTGCATGTGTTTCCCGATGTACACTAGTTCCCTCTGGCATCCTTAAGTCATGCATACTTGTAGGTTAATTGGCTGCTGTAAATTGCTCCAGGTGCGTAAGTGAGTGGTAGAATATGAGGAGAGTCAATGAGTATGTGGGGAGCTTAAAATGGGATTAATGTCAGATCAGTGTAAATGGGCAGTTGATGGTCTGTATGAAATTGATGGGCTGAAGGGCCTGTTACTGAACTTTTTTAAACAACAGAAAAACTGTCCTCGTTGTTGGGACATTAACAAAGACTCCCTTGACGGTGCTCCTGTAAAAATTGGTTAGAATGTGGTGATGGAGCCTCACTCGCCTCATTCTCCTCAGAAAGTGGAGACACTGCTGTGCTTTCTTGACCAAGGGGTGGTGTTGAGAGACCAGGTGAGATTGTTCATTATGTGTACTCCCAGAAACTTGGTGCTCCGAACACTTTCCTCGGAAGAGCTGTGTACGTGCAGTGAGGAGCGGTCAATCTGCACCTTTCTAAAGTCCACAATCATCTCTTAGGTCTTGTCCACATTGAGACACCATTCTACCAGCTGCTCTGCCTCCTCTCGATACACCATCCTCTCAGCATTGCTGATGAAGCCAACCACTGTTGCATCATCGTTGAACTTGATGATTCAGATTGAACTGGACCGTGCAGTTCAGTCATGCAACAGCAGCGTGAACAGCAGACGGCTGAGCACGCAGCGACGGAGAGCGAAAGTGCTCGGTGCGATGGAGCTAGAGATGTTTCTGCCACCACAGACACACTGTGACCTTTCTGTCAAGAAGTTCAGGATCCAGTTATAGAAAGAAGTGTTGAGCCCCAGTGAGGACAGTTTACCCACCAGCTTCGGAGAGATGATCATATTAACTGCTGAGCTGAAGTCAATAAACAGCATCCTGGCGTATGAGGCACCATTTTCCAGGTGGGACGGAGTGCAGAGGCAGTGGCATCATCAGTAGACTGATTTGAACAGTAAGCAAACTGTAAAAGGTTCAGTGTAACAGGAAGATGGGACTTAATGTGATCTATAACCAACTGCTCAAAGCACTTCATTATTGTTGAGGTCAGTGCCACTGGACGGTGGTCGTTTGGAAGGTTACTGTCACCCTCTTGTGCACCAGGATGATGATGGCTGCCTTGAAGCCTAAGAGGACAGTGGACTATTCCAGAGATATGTTGAAGATGTCTGTCAGAACTTCTGCCAAATGGGCTGCACAGTCCCTTGGCACCTGACCAAGTATGTTATCAGGCCCCACACTTTTACATGGGTTGACCCTGGCTATGGTCTTCCTCACATCAGATATAGTCAGAGAGAATGACTGCTCCTCAGGGAGACGGGGAGGTCTTCCTTGCCAGCACATTTCTCCATGCTGCAAACCAAGTGTAAAAGATGCTCAGCCTATCTGAAAGAGAAGCATCACTGTCACTGACACGCAGAATGAACTTTGTAGTCCCATATGGTCTGAATGCCCTGCCACGTGGACCTCATGTCCCTGGTGTTACAGAAGTAGCTGTATGTTCTCTGTGAGTGACGCTGGAGTGGCCGCTATGACTGGACACTTGGAAAATAACATCTTTCTCAAAAGCCATGACATCTTTCATATAATGGTGTGACCAGAAATGAATGAAACTCCAAATGCAGTTATCTAAAGTTTTGTAAAGCTACAACATAACTTCCTGACTCTTGAACTCAGTTCCTTGATATCATGTCTATTTTAACATGCTATCAACCTGTGTCGGCACATTCAGGGAGCAATGGACTTGGACTCCAAGATCTCTCTGCACTTTGTTAAGATCATTGTTAAGGTTCTTTCCATTTACGGTATTCTGTCTTTTTATATATCTGAGCTCCCACATTTGGCCAACTTAAATTGCGATACCTATATCCAGCTGTATCCTTTGATTGTCTCCTATGCTATCCAGAACACCACCATTATTAATAGAGGAGGAGAAGATGGTGGCACGACAACAGCGTGCACAGCCTCTCCTGTGATGAATATCTGTTATCTGTCAAGTAGGGGACCGTGCACAATTCTGATTTGATGGAGACGGACATGAGAGTACGGAGGAACATCTGGGAAAGTTCTGAAATGCCCGCTTTGCTGCAGCTGCTACTGTGGTAACCGGAATCTCCGGAGCAAAAGGCCCCAAAATCCTCGGCTTTGCTTGTTTCAGCGGCCGCAGCTAGGTCGAAGGCGCTTGGGGGACTGTATCGGAGGGGCTGGTCAGAGGCTCGAAGTTTTTGGACGGATGGACTCAGTTTCGCTGCTTCCAAGGCATCGGCAAGTTGATGGTGCCTGGAGGTTTATGGCAGGGAGTTTCTCCCTTTTGCCGCCTGCTATCGGGGACTCGGGAGTTATCGACTTGGGGACCTTTGAGACTTTTTTTTACAGTGCCCATGGTTTGTTCCTCATCAAATTATGGTATTGCTTTGCACTGTTGTAACTATATTTTATAATTATGTGGTTCTGTCAGTGTTAGTCTTTGGTTTGTCCTGTTTTCTGTGATATCACTCCAGAGAAACATTGTATCATTTCTTAATGCATGTATGCATTTCTAAATGACAATAAAAGAGGACTGAGTGTTCTCATCATCTAAATTATCTTCAAACTTACCAACTCACATATTTACATTTTCATCCAGGTGATTTATATATATCACAAACGCTATTGATCACTATCTTCTGCCTTCTATGAGCAAGCCAATTCTGAATCCAAATGGCTAATTTGTCATGCATCTTAATCTTCTGAATGAGCCTCCCATGTGGGAACTTGTCAAACACCTTACTAAAATCCAAGAAAAAAAACATCCACAGATCTTCCTGCATTAATCACCTTTGTCACTTGCTGAAAAACTCATTCAAGTTTGTAAAACACAACATTGCCCACACAAAACCATGCAGACAGCCGCTGATTAGGCATGGTTTCCAGATGCTCATAAATCCTATGCCTTAAACACTGCTTCTGCATCTTATTGTCAAGGGACAAACCATTCCATGATTTCTGGGATTATCCCTAATCTCCTTCATGAATACTGAAATACCAGATACCTGCCAAAACCTCTGGGGTCTCCTTTATGGCTAGAGAGAAATCCTTCATTTAAGCCAATGCAGGCAAACTTCCAGACCAAAATGCACAAAGTTCGCCATGCAACCAATCAGTGACAAGACCCCCTCCCTATGTCACAGCTGAGTTTCCATAATGACAACCAATCAGTTGATTAGTAAGTAAGAGACACCAACCATTCAGAGGGCATGTCCAAAAGTAACACTTGGCTCCTTGTGTGGATACAAAACATTTGCAAATGGACTGCCAAGATCAGAGGGCAACTCAATATGACCATAAACCACCTAAACTACATATTTTCCAATTTATTTCCAGAGAACACGATGATATTAGTCAAGGCCCCAGCAATCTCATCTTTTGCCTCTCTCAAGAATATGAGGTATATCCCTTGTTCAGTATGTTTTGGATATGTTTTTTAACTTCCTAATCCAAAAACCATAAGGATTGGATTGCTCTCTGATGCTTAGGGAGACTGTGACAAGGATGGTTTTTTTTGGTGTATTATTGTCACATGTACCAAGATGCAGTGAAAAGCTTGTCTTGCATGCTGCTTACACAGATCAAGTCATTACACAGTGCATTGAGCTGGAATTAGATAAAACAATAGCATGCAAAAACTACTGAGAAGGTATTGTCCAGGTAAGCAATAAAGTGCGAGATCATAATCTCCTCAGAAAATTTCAATCTGTTCTATGTATAACACCCAACAAACAATGTGGCTGACTGCCTGCTTCGTTAATGACCACTTAGGGATGGGAAATAAATGTTGGTAATGTCAATGATATTACATCCTATGAAAAAGAGTTAAAGTCAAAGGCAAGTTTTAGTCATATGTATAATTACACATATGCACAGGTACAATGAAATAAATCTTACTTCGAGCAGCATTACAGACATATAGCATTATACAAGCAGTATTCACAAGAAAAAAAAACATAATTTACACATAATTAGATCATTTCCAATTTTTACTGGAAGGTAAATCAATCAGACTACAAAAAAAGCTTCTTATAAGCAAGTTCCAAAGCCAATTCTAGAGGCCTTTTTACTTTATTTGGTTAACACATTCTAAGAAGAATTTGTAGGCTTTGGACAGGGTACTGAAGAGGGTAAAGAATGATGCCTGGATTTGAAAGAATGTGCTAGGATGAGAGGCTGGAAAATGTGCATTCTTCTGTTTGAAGAAGTGGAGGCTAAGGGGAAACCCGAAAGAAGTTTATAAGGTCATGAGAGGCATAGATAGAGTGAACAGCCAGTATCTTTTTCCCAAGATCAAAATGTCTAATACTATGGTAGAGGCAAATACAATACAGACATTTAAGAGCTTGTTAAATAGATAGGAAGATGAATGTGCAGAGAATAGAGGGATACGGATGTGTAAGCAGAAAGGAGTAGTTTAGTTAGGCATTTAAATTAATTCGTTTGATTAGCTCTGCACTACATCATAGGCTGAAAGCCCTGTTCTGTGCAGAACTAGAAACATAGAAACATAGAAAACCTACAGCACAATACAGGCCCTTTGGCCCACAAAGCTGTGCTGAACATGCCCTTACCTTAGAACTACCTAGACTTACCCATAGTCCTCTATTTTTCTCAGCTAACTGTATCCATCCAGGAGTCTCTTAAAAGACCCTATCATTTCTGCCTCCACCGCCACCATCGGCAGCCCATTCCACGCACTCACCACTCTCTGCGTAAAAAAAAAACTTACCCCTGACATCTCCTCTGTACCTACTTCCAAGCACCTTAAAACTGTGCCTTCTCGTGCTAGCCATTTTAGCCCTGGGAAAAAGCCTCTGACTATCCACACGATCAATGCCTCTCCTCATCTTTTACACCTCTATCTGGTCACTTCTCATCCTCCATCACTCCAAGGAGAAAAGGCCGAGTTCACACAACCTATTCTCATAAGGCATGCTCCCCAATCCAGGCAACATCCTTGTAAATCTCTTCTGCACCCTTTCTATGGTTTCCACGTCCTTCCTATAGTGAGGCGACCAGAATTGAGCACAATTCTCCAAAGTGGGGTCTGACCAGGGTCCTATATAGCTGCAACATTACCTCTTGACTCCTAAACTCAATCCCATGGTTGATGAAGGCCAATGCACCGTATACCTTCTTAACCACAGAGTCAACCTGCGTAGCAGCTTTGAGTGTCCTGTGGACTCAGACCCCAAGATCCCTCTGATCCTCCACACTGCCAAGAGTCTTACCATTAATGCTATATTCTGCCATCAAGAAGCTATAGTGAAACCACATTTGGCGATGTGCAACATGGCTGTTGATTGGTCAAGGATTTGGCAGAGTGTCAGTAATGGAAGAGGATATATGTGCACATCACTCTGTTCACAATGATATGTCATTCTGATTCTGATCCATATGACATGTACATTGGAAGAGATAATGTTCTTGTAAATCTACTGCATGTGTCCATGTAGGTCATCGTGGTTTAAAGTATCAGAGATACTGTGAGAGGACTCAGTGATCTTTTTTTACGAGAACACATTTCATCCTAATCCCAGTGTCAAGAGGTCTACTTTGCCCTGGCTAGAGTTCAGTTTCATGCTTTGTCAGAGAAGAATAGTCCGAGGCTTTTTCCCAGGGCTAAAACGTCTGACTTCTGCTGAAACGGCTGAAATCCCTGACTTCTGTTTTACAGATGGTGATAAGGCCTTGGGAATCACTCATCGTTCATAGCTCAAGCTTAATTGTCATTCAACCATAAATGAATACCCTTGAAAACAGTCAAGCTAAACAGTGTTACTCTGGGGTCGAGGAGCAGAGCACAGTACCAACAGTTATGCATAGCACAAGGAACATATAGCATATAAAACATAGCAAGCGCATGTAAGATATCAGTGGAATGGTCACACAAAAAATAGTCCAAGACCCTGAGTCCATGAACATTGCAGCAGTCTGCAGCTGAACACAATACAGCTTGTCTTCTGCCAGGCAAACACTGGAGTGCAGTACCGACTCCATCTTGGATGCTATGTCATATGAAAGCTGCCTCACACTACTTTTCCATTGCCATTTCTTCTCAATCTGTAGTAATGAGTTCAGGAGGTGGAGCACAGTGGCCAGATATGGCAGGAAACTTATAGTAATTGACATCATAAAAAGGACCACAACTGTAATATGTCCTTTGGCCTTGGGGCATCCACCACTGATTGGATCTTCTCAGAAAAAAAATGTATAGAACTTGTGCATCAATGGTGTGTCCACAGTAAGTAAAGCTTTGTTTAAATAATTCAAACTTGTTGTGCCATGATCCAAGCCGCTAATCTGTTATTATTTAACAGCGTTGTGAGATTTTGGAGATGTCCCTTGTCACCTTCACTGGTAACAATTATGTCATCCAACACTGAGTGCCTGGGCAGCTTTGCAACACCTGGTCCATAGCTTTCTGCCAGAGTGCAAATGATAAAGCCATTTGTGAGTGTTTATGGTGAGAAACACTTTAGCCTCTTTTTCCATCTTTACCTGTAGGTAGGCCTCAGCTAAGCTCACTTTGCTGAAGTGTTTTCCTACAGAAAGATTTTCAGAAATATCCTTTATTCTGGGCAGAGGGTATTGATTTATTTTGGACTGATGGTGACCTTAAAATCACCACAGGTTCTAACAGAAGAATCCTTCTTGGCTACTGGGATCACTTGCGTGCCCCATGCATTTCTCTCCACCTTGGAAAGAACTATTTCATCCTCCATACGAAGGAGCTCACTGGCTACTTTATCATGGATGGTTTAAGGAACCAGAAGGGCTTTGCATAACTTGGCCCTGGCATTGTTATTTAACATTATTTTACCCTTGATATGTTTGAGTTTTCAAATGTCATGACTGAACACTGTTGTAGCATCATCCAGTACCTTTTTTAATTCACTTCAGTTGACTCTACAGCAAGGGATGTGGCTGCAAGTGGTGGATGGATATCCTACCAAGTTGTAGTTGTCTCAGCCAATCACAGCTCCACAATGCGGGCCCTCTTGTTTTTACTACATAGAAACCCAATGTTTGTTGGTTGTTGTATTTCTCTGCTGTGAATGTCATTCTCACAGGAGCTATCTTTTCTCCAGTACAAGTTCTTAGTTGGATATCTGTAGGCTTCAGTTCAGTATCTTTGAAATACTGTTCAGACTTATTTTGTGGAATGACTGAAACAACCGACCTAGTGTCCAATTCCATTTCAATTAATTTGCCATTTACTTCTGGTGTAAGCCATAATGTTTGTCTATTGTTAGTTTTCATATTGTAACACTCAAGAATACTCAGTCCTGTGTCCCTTTCATCATAATCAGGTTTCTCATCAACAGCATGCAGATTAGTTTTCTTATTGAAACTGCAACTTGACTTTTTTTTTTCTCTTCCCCATGCAGTCTGTTTATTTTTTTGTCTGCCTGACAAGCTTTTTGTATGTCCTACTTTGTTGCATTTTCTGCAAGTTTCACCTTTAATCCCCCATTGCTCTGGTGTATGTGAACTCCTGGCACAATGGTAACACAATTTGTTTGGACTTACAGATTTCTGTTTAAAAGTTGAAGTTCTATTCACACTCACTTTCATTCCTAACTGCAACTCATTTGTGTCTCTGACTGCTGTTTCCATTGATGCAATGATTTCAACTGCTCTTTTAAATGTGAACTGTGCTTCAGTTAGGAGCCATTTTTGAATGTTTTCTTTTAAGATTGCATAATCTAAATGATCTCTCAGTACATCATTAAGTCCATCACTGAGCTGAAGGTGCTTGGACAATCTCTTCAATTCAGCCACATTAGATGAAATGGACTCCCCTTCCTTTTGAATCTGCTTATGAAACTTAAAGTGTTCTGCAATCAACAATGGTTTCAGTTCTAAATGTTCCTGCATTATGTTCACAATATGTTCACAAAGTTAATTTCTGCTGGTTTGGTTGGAGTAGTTAAAATCCCAAGAAAACTGTATACTTTTCCACCTATTGATCTCAGTAACACTGGCAGTGACTTTTCATTGGCTATTTCATTTGCTTCAAAATAGTACTCAATTCTTTCAATATACATCATCCAGTTATCTGTTGTATTTTATTTATGATTTTCTACAAACTACAGCATAGAAGAAAAAATATCAATAGTATAAATAGAAGGATCATTGCAATACAGACAAAAATAGCAATAATACATATCTTAACAAATGAGCAAGTCACCCATATTAAAAATGGAAAAATAGAAAGGAAAGCACCCAACCCACCCACTATCCAACTCCAAGCCAACCATTACATTATAAGTATAAATATTTGAAAGAACATTTGATATAAACTTTTATCACCCCAGAGCTATATATTGTAGTAAAAATAGAAATGAATAATAAAAAAAGCAGCCTGCTACCTAATCAAAAAATCAAAGAAAGCTGGAAATGCAGGATCTGACTATCAAGGGAAGAAAAAAAATATACCTGTCCGTCTAGGTGAGAATTATGAAAATATTCACGATAAGGTCCCCACACCTTATGAAACTTTATGTCCGAATTAAAAAGTGAATAATAAATCTTTTCAAGATCTAAACAAGACATAATATCCCTAAGCCATTGAACATGGATAGGGGGAACTACATCTCTCCACTTAAGGAGTACTGCATGTCTAGCTAAAAGAGAGGCAAAAGATAATGTTCGTCATTTAGCCGGGATCAAATGCTTCTCAGAGTCTCGAGAAATACCGATAAGAACGATCAAAGGATCAGGTTCCAAATGACAATTTAATATAGAAGATAAAGTTAAAAAACATCTTTCCAAAACTTTTCCAAAGAAGGACAGGCCCAATACATATGAATAAGTGAAGCCTCATCCCCTTTGCATTTGTCACACAAGGGACTAATATCAGGATAAAACTTCTCCAGTTTGGTTTTAGACATACGAGCCCTGTGGACAACTTTAAACTGCAAAAGACAGTGATGAGCACATAAAGAAGTTGAATTGACTGACTTAAGAGTTTAATCCCAAAGCTCATTGGACAAAGAAAAACCAAAGTCATGCTCCCAAGCAGTTTTAATTTTATCACAAGGGGCTCATCTGAGATTAATAAATTTGACACGAATAGTAGAAATTAAACCTTTACCCAAGGGTTTCATTTAAAGAAACAAGTCTACAACATTTTTATCAGATTGTTCAGGAAAATGTGGTATTAAAGGGCTAATGAAATGTCTAATTTGTAGAAATCTAAAAAAAAATGAGTATTCAGTAAATTAAACTTTGTAGACAACTGTTCAAAAGTCGCAAACCGATTGTCCATAAAAAGATCTTCAAAACACCTGATACGTCTCCTACACCAGTTTTGGAATGTGGAATCCTGCACAGAGGGTTGAAATAAAGGCTAGTATAGAATAGGACTAGAAAGGGAAAAACTATAAAGGCCATGATGTTTTCTAAACTGAGCTCATATTCTCAGTGTATGCCTGATTACAGGATTAATAATAAATTTTGGCAAGTGGCAAGGAAGTATAAATCCAAGTAAAGCTGGAATAAATAATTTCTTCTAAGCATTCAATTCCATTGCCACCCATGTTGGACAAATAGACTGATTATAAAAGTAGGACCAAAAGATAATATTGTGAATATTGACTGCTCAATAATATAAACAAAAATTAGGCAACGCCAAGCCACCTTCTCTTTTAGGCCTTTGAAGATGAGCTTTATTCAGTCTAGACTGTTTACTCTTCCATAGGTACGACGAGATAATAGAATCTAAAGAATCAAAGAAAACTTTAGGAATAAATATGGGTAAAGATTGAAATAAGTATAAAAATTTAGGAAGAAATTACATTTTAATTACAT
This sequence comes from Mobula birostris, assembly GCF_030028105.1. NCBI lineage: Eukaryota > Metazoa > Chordata > Chondrichthyes > Myliobatiformes > Myliobatidae > Mobula > Mobula birostris. Next base: position 122,112,649 of record NC_092370.1, on the reverse strand, counting down.
TAATTCACCCATATATTTAAAAAAAGAAGTTATCTGTTGTGCAATCGAATGTGTCTTTTTTTCTGGTGTAGCCAGCCATTTCTGTTTTATTTATTTATGATTATTAATATCCGGTACTCATTGTTTATGAACCCATGGCCATAAATGTTGCTCGTTAATTTCATCTGTATTCTGCCTTTTTTTAACTCGACCATCTCTCTCTCCCCTTCCAGAGAAAAAATGTGCTGCATTTCAACAGCTAGCTAATTGTCACGGGCTAATTTTCAAACCTACTCATCACCACTATTATGTTTGGGAATTCCAGAAACTAATCAAAAGAAAAAACACACAAGCCCTGAATAATGGCCTACTTACTTTTGTTTTATTAGTGAGGTGCTCACATAAGACACAGTGGCATAAGGACATACTGTATGTCATTCATGTACTTCTTACATAGAATGCATAGTAAACAAAGAATGTCTAATCAGAAAATATATTTACAATGTAACTCAAATATTACTGGAATACTAAAGACACTACATTTTATCCAATCACTCTCCATAACTTAAATCCTTGAACTCAAGCAGTACCCTGGCGAACCCCCAGTTGAGTTTGTAATCAGTGGCGCTCCCTTAAACATGGTTGATACATTTTGTCTGGCAAAACATCTGAGGATTTGTTTTATTCATCATATGTACATTAAAACATTGAAACATGCACCATTTGCATCAATGAACAACACCCTCTGAATTTGTGCTGGCGGCTATTCTTCCTTTATCATTCAAAATTCAGTTGTTGCCTGTGTTAACTGGTACTGAGAACCAAACACCAGTCCACATCAGTGAGGAGTCCCTTAAGTGCATCAGTGAGGAGTCCCTTAAGTGACCTTAAGCTAGGTGGGAAATCATTCACAAAGTAACTGAAGATAGTTGGTCCTATATTTTGCCCTTAAGCCTCTGCCTGTGATGCCCTGCAGCTGGAATGGCTGCCCGGCAACACCTTTACTCCCTATCCTTTAGACTGTAGTTTGAAGCTTTGAAGCTTGAGAACATGAGCATGGAAAGAAATAGGAAAATTTCTACAAGAAAGAGTTCAACAGAATTAAATGTCAAAGTCTAGGAGAAAGTGGGATTATTTTAGAATATCAAAAGTACCGCCACTTGCCAGTTCATTAATTTATTTATGCTATCTTCAGACTGAAATGTAAATGCTTTTTCCTCTCTTCACAGATGCTGCTTGACCTGATGAGTGTTTCCAACATTCTTTGCTTTTGTTTCAGATTTCCAGCATCTGCAATTTTTTAGGTTAGTCAGTGGGAATAAATAACTTACTGAACAAGTGAAAGAAATAAAGACATGTTTACAATAATGAATGATGTGATCATAAATGTAGTCTTTCTTCACATCTATCACTATTAAGCTCTAACACCTGCAAATTAGGCAACAGCTTGGAATTATGCTGAGCTAACATCAATTATCCATTCCATTTTACACTTTGGCTTCACTGTAGATGCCACTGGGAAAGTAGATTTGAACCGTGCAACAAAATCTGCCTTTGGTGATGGAAGCATTTGGCCAAATTATTTTAAAAGTTAGAAACGTTAGAACAGATGATCACGAAAAATCATATTATTTTGTTTCAGACTATGTGAAAAGCTTTCCATTACATCTAAATATAATTAAGTTTTCATTTTGGACAATGCTTGTTGAAGTTTAGATTTTGCTTTCATGGTTTTAGACAAGCCATGTTCAAGGTTCCTCAAATTTTGATGCAGGAGAGCACACCGATTGATAACAGCTTGCAGATAAATGCGCTGCTGCTCACTCCTTTCCTGATTACGTCAATAAACCTGAAGCATTTTGTAAATTTTTGACTTCATTAATTGGTAAATTGGTTTATTATTGTCATATGTATTGAGGTACAGTGAAAAACTTTATTTTGCCTGCCATCCATAAAGATCATTTTATCATATATAACAATAAGACATATGCAGAGAACTAGGTCTTTTGGCCCATTAGGTCTGCTCCGCCTTTGGATTACGGCTGATTTATTTTCCCTCTCAACCCTATTCTCCTCCCCTCTCTGCATAACCATGAGACCATAAAACGTACGAGCAGAATCAGACTTCTCGGCCCATTGAGTCTGCTCTTCCATTCTATCATGGTCATAGCCTTTCTCCTGTAACCTTTGATATGCTTACTAATCAGGAACATATCAGCATCCGCTTTAAATATACGCAATGACTTGACCCCCACAGCTGTCTGTGGCAGTTAATTCCACAGATTAACCAAACCTCTGACTGAAGAAATTCTGAGACTGCACCCTCTGGTCCTAGACGCTCCCACTATTGGGAACATTGTCTTCAATTCCAATCCATGTAGGCCTTTCAACATTCAATAGTTTCAATGAGATTCCCCACCCCCACCCCATTCTTCAAAGTTCCAGAGAGCACAGGCCTAGAGTCATCAAACAGTCCTCAACATTAACCCGTTCATTCCTGAGATCATTATTGTCAGCCAACTTTAGCCAAAACTTCTTTACTCAGCTATTGGGCCCAAACTGCTCACAGTACTCCAAATCTGATCTAAAGTATAATCATTACATCTTCACTGTTATATTCTAGTCCTCTGGAAATGAATGCTAAAATTGCATTTGCCTTCCTTACTACTGACTGAAACTGCAAGTTAACATTTAGGGAATCCTGCATAAGGACTCCAAAATCCTTTTGCTCCTCTGATTTCTGAATTCACTTCCTATTTAGAAAATAGACTGTACCTCTTGTTCCTTCTATTAGACTGATGATATACACTTCCCTATGCTGTATTCCAGCTACCACATCTCTACCTAATTTATTTTAGTCCACTGCAGACTCCCTGTTTCCTCAACACTATCTGACCCTCCATTTATCTTCATATCATCCACAAACATGGCCACAAAGCCATGAATTCCATCATCCAGATTATTAACATATAATGTGAAAAGTCACAGACCTAACACCGACCACTTGTCACTGGCAGCCAACCAGAAAAGGCCACCTTTATTCCCACTCTTTGCCTTCTGCCAATCAAATGGTTCAATTTAATATCAGAGAATGTATACAGAATACAACCTGAAATTCTTACTCTTCACAGACATCCACAAAACAAAAAAAGCAGCAAAGAATGCATGAATGAAACATCATAACCCCAAAGTCCCACCTCTCCCATCTCACTGGCAAATTGGGCAAAGAAATTACTTTATGAAATGAGAAAAGGTTTAGTGAGACAGGACAAATGGCAATGGTCAATCAGGAGATTGTGGACTATCAATTCATATTCTAATTATCCAATCATTACTAATTCTTTACCTGAGACAATGCCATTAGTATTGTTGCTTAGCAATACCACCTTCAATGAGCTAGAAACAAAGAGGAATTTACCATTAAACAGAAAATCCTGGGAGTGCAGCACCAGTGTAGCATTGTCGGCCAAAGGGCCAGTTCCAAAACTGTGCTGTCCTGTATTGCATTAACACTCAACAGGTAAGGCAGCAGAGAAAAATTGCTAATCTTTCAGGGTGAAGACCCTTTGTCAAAGAATTTTGTCTTAGGCTCAAAATGAACAAAGTGAATGTTAAATGCTTTATCAGTTCATTGAACAGAATTTGTACAAATATCCTGCCAACAATCTCAGCACCAGTCTCTTTACATCTTTGGGATATTAGTGCAAATCCCATTTCTTCCACCTGATTCATTGTCTAACACTTGCTAAGAGCAATGATTCTGCACAGGTCAGACTTGGTAAAGCCTGAGGCCAGAACCAAGTTCTCATTCCACTCTGGTTCTGCTAGATGGAAACTGTCTGCCTCTTGCATGTGGCATTAAGCTATTGTCCTATCTGATTGCTCAGGTGGGCGTGCTTTTCCTTTCCAGATAAGAGAAATATGGACATTTGTAGCACAGGAAGCTAGTCAGTTCATCAAGTCTATGCTGTTCAAATGTATGTTTCCATTTTCTAGCTCTGCATCTTTAACCCCGCAGGGTGCAATTACTCATCCAGGTGAGGAGAGGAAACAAAGTTAATGTTTCAGATTAGAAATCATTTGTGCTGTTAAAAGGTACACGACATTTGCCCTTATTAATTTTATTAGTGCACCATCCTAAAGCATTCTATTTGGATGCATAATGACTTGGTATGGCAACTGCTCTGAACATGAGCACATGTCACAGCTCAGCACATCATGGAAAACAACCTCCCCTCATGAACTCTGGCTACACTTCTCGCTGACTTGGCAAAGCAGCCAACATAATCAAAGACCTCACCCACCCCAAACATCCTCCTTTCTCCTCTCTTCCATCAGGCAGACGGTACCAGAGCCTGAAATTATCTACCACCAGGCTCAAGCACAGTTCCTGCCCTGTTGTTATAAGAGTACTAATAGGTTCTCTACTACAATAAGTTGGACTCTTAACCTCAAAATCTACATCAATGCGATCGTTCATTTTATTGTTTACCTGTACTGGACTTTTCCTGTAGCTTTTACACTTTATTCTGCATTGTTTATCTTTTATGTTGTTCTACCTTAATATACAGTGTACTTAATGTACTGCATTTGGCCCATAACCTCCTACACCTTTCCTATCTACATACCTGACTAAATGTTTCTTAAATGGTGTTAGTGCACTTGCCTCAAGTATTTCTGCTTGTTCCATGCATGGGCCACCCTCTTTGTGAAAAAGTTGCTCCTCGAGTCCCTTCTACTTTTATTTCAGATTGTGAGCAATTTTGGGCCCCATATCTAGAAAGAGTCCAGAGGAGGCTCACAAGAATGGTCTCAGGAATTAAGGTCTTAACATACGAGGAGCATTTAATGTCTTTGGGCTTGTGCTCAATGGAGTCCAGAAGGACTGGGGGGAGATCTCATTGAAACAAACCTACTGGACACTAAAGGGCCTGGACAGAGTGGAGATGGAGAGGGTATTGCCATTTAGGATCTGAGGCCACAGCATCAGAATAAAGGGAATCCCTTTAAAACAGATGAGGAGAAATTCACAGAAAGTGGTGACTTGGTGGAGGCCAAGTCATTCCCTATCTTTAAGGTTGAGCTTAATAGGTTCTTGATTGGTAAGCGGGTTAAGGGTAATGGGGAGTAGGAAGGACAAAGGTGTTGAAGAAAACAACTATGATTAAATGGTGGAGCAGATTCAATGGGCTGAAGAGCCTAATTCTACTCCTATATGTTATAGTTTTATTGTCTTATTTTCAGCATCTGCAATATTTTGGATTTTCACATCTCACCATATGTTCTCTCCAGGCTAGGGGAAATACAAGTTTAATTCCTGGAAACCATGATGAAATTCACATTCTTTTGAGAAATAATCTGTTTTCCATCTCCATTGATGTGCTTCATTATGTTAACAGCATCAGTGCACCAGAGAAGAGAGCATTCAGTGCCATTAGATTAAATGGTGCAATAACTTGTTCATAAGAGGACAATAATTACCTTGAATTTTTTTTGACATGTATAAACTTCAAGATGTGAATAGAGAAATCTGGGGCATGAAGGCAATGTAATTTCTGACTGGGCTGCATTTGCAATTAACGAAACTAGGACAGAACAGCATCATGTAACTGAGAACAACATCCTTCACAAAGTGCCAAAACTCACTTGAAACTTGTTAGATACAACATCTCCATTACAACTGTAATTGTAACTTGGAAATGAAACTGGGAATATTTTCTATCACTTTCTATGATCACAAAAAGAGCATTTGTCCATCTTGGAGAAACTTCATTAACGTCATGTTGTTTATTACAGTCTTTGCTCGTAAAAGCTCCAGTGAGTTCTACAGTGCCATTTTGCTTTTGTTAGGCATTGTTAACACCTTTTAAAATATCTACCTGTATTTTCTTTGTAAGACCTGTAAATCTTTATAATTCCTGTAAATGGGGTGATGCTTGAAGGAAAGCAATTTTTGCGTACAGAATGACTCTGAAAAAGGATGATTAACTGCAGTTTACATTGGCAATAGGAATAAAGGTCTATTTGTATGTATGAGTAACAGCCACATGAAGTTTTCTAACAGAATGGATGTGAAGGAGTTGTTTTTCCTTGGGGTAGACTCTTGAATTTAAAGACACCATTGCTCATCCCTTTTGTTTTTTTACAATTGCAAGACAGTGCTGGACGTTAAGAATATTAAGTACGCCAAGTCTACCCCACTAGTGAGTTGCTGGATGGCAATGGAGCACTGGGATGTAGCTACCTTAGCTGCCCTAGCGGTGTGCAATCCAACAAACAGTGGAAATGATTGGTTTCAACATTTTTCTTGTAATCACAAGACCCTTTTGGATATTTGTAAAGTTGAAAACTGTGAGTCCAATTCACTGATTCATTGGTGAGACCGATGCTGAAGGAGCCGCGTTGCCTCAGTTGTTGGAACATGGCTGAAAGAAGATTAACGCTGGGAGCTTAATGTCCAAGGATACACATTGGATCAAAAGGAAAAGCAGGTAGGCAGAGGAGAAGTGGCAGATGGAATATAATACCAGGAAGTGTATGGTCATGCATTTGTTAGATGAAATAACCATTTAGAACCTAACCCTCTGGTTGCTCTTTTTGGCACCTTGGGTGAAGTAAATATGCACTTGAGTCAAAATGCCAAACATTTCCTTTTGCCTCTCTTTTGGCTAGATGGTTGGTTCTTCTTAGGTGGAAAGATGTTGCCCCACCCACTCTCGCTCAATGGCTCAGTGATATTATGGCCTGTTTAGAGCTCGAAAAGGTTAATTATTCACTTCTTAATTCGGACATAAAGTTTCATAAGGTGTGGGGACCTTTTCTTGAATATTTTCATTGTTCTTCTTCAGGGTAAGTTTATCCTTTTTTTTAGTATGCTACAATCCCTTACTTTCAGCTTTTTTTCTTGAAAGTTATACTTTTTTTGTTATGAATTATATTATACTTTTGGTAGTTGGCATTATATTATTTTTTCCCTATATATATTTACAGTTCTCTGGGGTTGAATGTTCTGATTGATTTTTTTTCATATGTAAAGTGGTTGGCCTGAGTTTTTCTTTTTTTCAGTGGGAGGTTGGGGTGGATATTAATTTTACATATTTCTCTTTTGGGTGCTTTTTTTCTTACTGTTATGAATTACATATTGGATTTGTTTGTTTTGCACTGTATAAATCTCCATTTTGTTGTTGGGTTCCTCTTTGTAGTTTCACTGTAGAAATGCATAAAAAATTAATTTAAAAAAGAAGAAATAAAAACATAGACATAACAAAATAGTGTTTTGTCACACAAGGCAAGAAGCAAAAGAAACAATTGACCAATATTCTATCTGTCTGAGACGAGCTGCCCCAAAATGTGAATTCTCTAATCTTGCATAATAACTGAAAACTTGTGCACCCGAACAAGGTCATTGATGAATGCATAAGAAAGGTGGTTTGGTGAAAGCCCTTGATTAAAAAAATCCCATCATCTGAAAATACAGAAGACTGCAGATGCTGGAATCTGGAGCAAAAAAAAAAAAATAGACTACTGGAAGAATTCAGTAGATGAAGCAGCATTCGTGCAGTAAGGAGATGGTTGACATTTCAGGTCAAGGTTTTGCATCAGGATTGAGCGTATAGAGGGTAGATAGTGAGTACATATAGAAGTAAGACTGAGGGATGAAACAGGTTGGGAGGTGAAGAGTGGAAAATGGGTATGGGTGGGATAATGGACAGATGGAACCAGTTGGGGAGGGGATGGGATAGGTGAACCAAGGGAGCAGAAATCTAAGTGGGAGGCATGTGTCTGAGGGGCAGATTGAACCATACAGGAGAGTATAATGAGTCTGGGTAGGAGGGGTGAGGGAGGGATAGAAAGGGCGAACAAAGGGAGAGAAGCTTTGTTCAAAGCTGGGAAAGTGGGAATGGAAAAGGAACCCAGGAGGACGTAGGTTACCTGAAACTATCGACCTGGAGGATCTTCCAGCAGTTTTATTTGTTTTGTTTTTATTTATTGGCATCAGCTCGCCTGAGCTGAATGGGACAGCAAGTAGGAAGTAGTGGAGCTGGTATGGTAAAGCCATGAGTAGCACTGTGAATAAGACAATTGCTGATATCATCAACAAACTGCTAATATCAGTGAGGTAGACAGAGTCATTAATTGTACCATCATTGCAGCAGTATATGGCATACAATGAGAAAATAATGTAAATGCTGTAGAAAACTCAACACCCCCCCCCCACTCTACTCACTTTACACTTTACACTTAGGACTGTGTGGTTAAGCACAGCTCCAATGCCATTTTGAAGTTTGCTGGTGATACCACTGTCATAGGCCAAATCAAGGGTTGTGATAAATCCTCATTCAGGAGGGAGATTGAAAATTTGCCATAAAAACAACCTTTTACTCAATGTCAGCAAGACCAAGGAGCTGATTATTGACTTCAAGAGAAGGAAACCAGAGATCCATGAACCAATCCTCGTTGGAGGATCAGAGGTGGAGAAGGTCAGCAACTTAAAATTCTTCGGCGTTATCATTTCAGAGGACCTGACCTGGACCCAGCTCATAAATGCAATTACAAAGAAAGCACAGCAGCACCTCTACTTCCTTAGGAGTTTGCAAAGATTCAGCATGACATTGAAAACTTTGAGAAACTTCAATAAATGTGTAGTGGCATGTATATTGACTGGTAGCATCACAGCCTGGTATGGATTTACCAATGCTCTTGAATGGAAAATCCTACAAAAAGTAATGGATATGCCCCTAGTCGATCATGGATAAAGCTGTCCCAATGATTGAGCACATGTACATGAAATACTGTTGTGGGAAAGCAGCATCCGCCATCAGGGACCCCCACCACCCAAGATATGCTCTCTTCACGCTGCTGTCATCAGGAAGGAGGTACAGGAGCCTCAAGACTCACAGCACCAAGTTCAGGAACAGTAACTACCCCTCAACCATCAGGTTCTTGAGCCAAAGGGGATAGCTTCAATCAACTTCAATTGCCCCATCATTAAAATCTTCCCACAACCAATGGATTCACTTTCAAGGACTCTTCATCTCATGTTCTCGATATTTGCTGCTTATTTATTTATTATTATTATTTCTTTTTATTTGTATTTAAACAGTTTGTTGTCTTTTGCACACTGGTTAAATACTCATTAGTGTGGTCTTTCATTGATTCTGTTATGGTTATTATTCTATTGATTTGCTGAGTATGCTCACAAGGAATTGAATCTCGGGGTTTGTTTATGGTGACATATAATGTATGTTGATAATAAACTTTGCTTTGTGGAAGTTTGTCGATCAGTAAACCCAGTGTTGAAGCTAATGCAGAGATCAATAACATCTCAGCTGAATTTGAGTCCATGTTTGTTATTCATCACATTCATAATTCAACATTTGCAAATCACTTGTTGATGCAGGTGCTCAAGTCAAGCTGATCAACAAACACATTTTGAACAATTTTTGCCATTGTCCCATGAGGGATCAGTGAGAAAATGTAAAGGTTACTGCAGGTTTGACAATCCTGGGAGTGCACTTGCTGCTAATTGTATTGAAATCTGAAAGTACCAACACAACATTTGATGTAAACTCATATGTCTGCAATTTCCTTCTGAATGTTGGAGGTGGATCTGCCCTGCATTTTATGGATCACATGTAACCAACTCAGTACCCAAAAGTGAGCCAGTGAGTGAAGTCAAAGTGCAACAAAGCAAGATGTTAACCTCTCACTGCAAATGACATAAATGGAAACATTTCAGCGGTGATGCAGTGCGAAGTTTAAAAAGAGCTCTGATGCTTTCAGGACCATTTGATGGGCTGTAATCATAACAATCTATTAGGCACTCAGCAGGGGCCAATGAAAGGAACCAAGGTGTAAGTGGAGCAGCCATTGTGAGAGCAGCTATTGTATGAGTGGACAGTGCTAGAGTTGTCAGGCTTTGGCTCAATGGGCTTGGGCAAGCACAGAAGGAGGCTCTAAGTAAGTTTCTAGTCATTTTTTTTTCCTGTTAATCCATAGGTAGTGCACTGAGAATGAATTGAAGGTTAGTGGTGTATTCCCTGTGTGAGATGTGGGAACTTTAGGAGACCTCCAGTCTCCCTGATAACTACATCTGCATGAACTACATAGCTTATATCTATCTCCTCCACATTTTCCCAAATGAAATGAAGGCCAACTTGCTGCATCTCCTTAGAGACCATGTTAAGGAACTGGAGCTGCAGCAAGTTGGCCTTCATCTCATTTGGGAAAATGTAGAGGAGATAGATATAAGCTACAGGAAGGTAGTCTCCACTAAGCTGCAGTAGGTAGGTACCTAGGTAACTGACAGGAGACGGAAAGGGAATAGGCAGCCAGTGTAGAGTATCCCTTGGCTATTACCCTGAACAATAAGTACACCATTTTGGATACTGTTGGGTAGGGCAATCTACCAGGGGAAGCCACAGTGATCTCATCTCAGGCTCTGAGTTTGTCTATATGGCTCAGAGAGGAAGGGAGAGAAGATGGTGATAGGGATTCCATAATTAGAGCAGCAGACAGCAGGTTCTGTGTACATGAAAAAGAGACCTGGATGGTATGTTGCCTCCCAGGTGCCAAGATCAGGGAGGTTTCAGATTTGGTTCACAGCCTTCTAAATGGGAAACATGAACAGCCAGAAATTGTGGTATATCTTGTTGCCAATGACATAGATAGGAAAATGGAGGAGGTCCTGAAGGGAGAACATAGGGAGTTAGAAATTTGAAAAGCAGGGCCTCCAGGATAGTAACCTCTAGATTGTTGGCTGTGCCACACACCAGTGAGGGTTTGAATAGGATGATTTAGCAGATGAACATGTAGCTGAAGAACTGATGCAGGGGATAGGGTTTCAGATTTCTAGATAACTGGGGTCTCTCCTGGAGAAGGTATGACCTGTACAAAAAGGACAGATTACACCTGAACCCGAGAGGGACCAATATTATTGCGAGTAGCTTTGATAGGCTCCTTAAGGTTGTTATAGCCATGAATGGTAATGGGGACAAGCTCCCACTACCTATTAAATGCCCCAAAGGTGTGCGCCTCAAACAGCCTTTGACAACCAAGTCGAGCTCCTGGTCTTCATGTGTGTCTTGGATACTAAGCCCAGCGGAACCGTTTCTACTGACAGGAGCCTTAAATCCAGTCAATTCGGGCAGATGGGGCTCATCGGCCATGGTTGGCAGCTCACTTAGGAGAAGGAAATCTCTGATATCAAACCTACTGTGCCTTCAGCTATACCCACTCATGGTAAAGTCTTCAGGTGTAAAACCAGAGGGAAAATTCTGGAGCTGGAGTCCCTAAAGCCTTCCTATATCGAGTTCAGCACTGACCTGCAACTCCTGTAATGCTTCTCATACTGTACTGTATCAGTCTCTGCCGTTCCTTTGGGTTCATCAGATGTATGGAGACAGGGTGCTCGCTACATGGGCAACAGCTTACACTCCATAGCGTAGTGCATAGGCTTGCATATCTAGACAGGTAGGATGCAATATCCATGGTAAACTCTGACTGACAGAGGCCCTCAATTCTGATAGAGCTGTTGGGGAGGTTTTAACCCAAATTGTTAGGGGGATGAGAAGCAGAGTGATAAGGCTAATGATGAAGCAGTTTGTATACAACTTGATGCAGTGTATAGTGAGACTATGAAAAAGGACAGACAGGTGATTGGGCAAAATTGCAGGCAGTGGGATGAGTTAAAGAGTGACAGGGGGCCAAAATACAAAATAGGTAATGAATACAAGTCCAAAGGTGTTACATTTGAATGCACACAATATACAGAATGAGGTAGATGATCTTGTAGCACAGTTAGAGATTAGCAAGTATAATGCTATGTGCATCACTGAGTCATGGCTAAAAGAAGGTCATAGTTGGGAGTTTAACATACAAGGATACACATTGCATCGAAAGGTAAGGGGTCGCTCTGCTGGGAAAAAGTAAAATCAACTCCTTAGAAAGAGGTGACATAGGATTGGAAGATGTCGAATGCTTGTGGGTAGAGTTAAGAAACTGCAAGAGTAAAAAGACTTTGCTGTGAGTTATATACAGGCATCCGAACAGTAGCCAGGAAGTAGGTTACAATTTAAAATGGGAGACAGGAAAGGCATATAAAAAGGGCAATGTTGTGATAGTCATAGGAGATTCAATATGCAAGTAGATTGGGCAAATCCGGTTGGTGCTGGATACCAAGAGAGGGAAATCGTGGAATGAGTGTGAGTTGGCTTTTTAGAGCAGCTTCCAGTTGAGAGCAAGGGGAATGGCAATTCTGGATTGGATGATATGTAATGACACAGGTTTGATTTGGGAGCTTAAGGTACAGGAATCCTTAGGAGTCTATGATCATAATATAAAAGAATTTACCCTGCAGTTTGAAAAGGAGAAGTAAAAATCGGATGTATCAATATTGCAGTGTAGTTAAGGGAATTATAGGGGCATAAAAGAGGAGCTGGACAAAGTTGATCGGAAGGGGTCACTAGCAGGGATGATGGCAGGACAGCAATTGCTGGAGTTACTGCTGCAATTTGGAAGGTGCAGGAAAGATTCTTCCCAAAGAGGAAGAAGTATTCTAAAAGGTGGATGAGGCTGCCAAGGAAAATCAAAGACAGAATAAAAACAAAAGTGGGGGCATATTATATAGCAAAAATGAGTGGAAAGGCAAAGGATTCAGAGACTTTTAAAACCAAAATAAGGCAACTAAAAAAAGCAGAAAGAGAGGAAAGATGATATTCGAAGATAAACTAGCCAATAATATGAAAGAGGATGCAAAGAGTTTTTTTTTTCAGATACAGTATATAAAGAGTAGAAGACGGATGAGAGTGGATATCGGACCACTGGAAAATTACGCTGGAGTTGCAGTAATGGAGGCAAAGATATGGCAGATGAAATTTTTCATCAGTCTTCACTGTGAAATGCCAGAAATGCAAGAGTGCCGGGGGCAGAACTGATTGCTGTAGCTATTACTAAGGAGAAGCTGAAAAGTCTGAGGTAGATAAGTCACCTAGACCGGATGGACTAAATTCCAGGGTTCTGAAAGAGGCAGCTGAAGAAATTGTGGAGGCATTAGTAATGACCTTTCAAGAAACTTTAGATCCTGAAATGATTTTGGAGGACTGGAAAATTGCAAATGTCATTCCACTCTTTATGAAGGGAGGAAGGCAGAAGAAAGAAAATTATAAGCCACTTATCCTGACATCAGTGGTTGGAAAGATGTTGGAGTGTATTATTAAGGATGAGGTTTCAGGATACTTGGAGGTACATGATAAAATAGGCCACAGTCATCATTTTGTGTGTGTTGGTTCGATTTCCAGAATCTGCAGATTTTCTTTTGTTTGTACATAGTCATCATGGTTTCCAGAAGGAGAAATCTTGCCTGACAAATTTATTGGAATTCTTTGAGGAAATAACAGGCAGGATAGACAAAGGAGAATCAGTGGATGTTGTTTATTTCAATTTTCAGATGGTCTCTGACAGGGTGCCGCACATGAGGCTACTTAACAAGATCAGGGCGCGTGGTATTACAGAAAAGATACCAGCATGGATAGAACATTGAACGACTGACGGAAGGCAAATTATAGGAATAAAGGGAACCTTTCCTGGTTGGCTGCTGGTGACTAGTTGTGTGCCACAGTAGTCGGTGTTGGGACAGCTTCTTTCCATACTATATATCAATGATTTGAAAGAAGGATTTGATGGCTTTGTGGCCAAGTTTGCAGGTGATATAAAGATAGGCAGAGGGGCAGGTAGTATTGAAGAAGCAGAATGCCTGCAGAAGGACAGATTGGGATAATGGGCAAAAAAGTGGAAGATGAAATATTGTGTTTGGAAGTGCATGGTCATGCGCTTTGTAGAAAGAATAAAGGTATGGACTATTTTCAAAATGGGAGAAAGTTCAAAATTCAGAGGTGAAAAGGGACTTGGGAATTCCCTATGGGTTAGCTTTCAGGTTAAGTCAGTGGTAAGGAAGGCAAATACAATGTTAGTATTTATTTTGAGAGGATTAGAATACAAAATCAAGGATGTAAGTCTGAGACATTATAAGGCAATGGTTAGACCGCACTTGGTGTATTGTGAGCACTTTTGAGCCCTTTATCTAAGAAAAGATGTGCTAGCATTGGAGATAGTCCAGAGCAGGTTCTCAAGAATTATTCCAAGAATGAAAGAGTTAATGTATGAGGAGCATTTAATCACTCTGGCCTGTACTCAATGGAATTTAGAAGAATGAAGGGGGATCTTATTGAATACTATCGAATATTGAAAGACCTAGATAGAATGGATATGGAGAGGCAGCTCGCAGCGGCCACTCCGGTGGTGATGTCTGTTATTTGTCAAGTAGGGTGCCGTGCACAATCCTGATTTGATAGAGACGGACATGAGAGCATGGAGGAACATCTGGTGAAACTTCTGAAATGCCTGCTTCACTGCTGCTGCTACTGTGTGGCCCAGAATCTCCAGAGGAGAAGGCCGCAAGTCCTTAGCTTTGCTTGTTGCTCGGCGGCCGGGACGGAGTCAAAGCGCTTGGCAAAGGATGGTGCTTGGAGATGCTGTGTCGGAGGGGCTGGTCAGAGGCTTGAAGTTTTCGGACGAACTCAGAGTCAGCTGCGGTGAGGTGCTTCCAATGGTGCTGCATCAGCAAGTTGGCGGCGTTTGGAGGTTCATGGCAGGGAGAGTTCCTCTCTTCTACCGTCTGCGTGAGATGATGAGTCTATCAGGACTTTGAGACTTTTTTTTAACCGTGCCCATGGTCTGCTCTTTATCAAATTATGGTATTGCTTTGCGCTGTTGTAACTATATGTTATAATTATGTGGTTTTGTCAGTCTTAGTCTTGGTTTGTCCTGTGTTTTCTTGTGATATCATTCTGGAGGAATATTGTATCATTTTTTAATGCATGCATTTCTAAATGACAATAAACGAGGACTGAGGGTCCTCATAATCTAATCTAATCTACCTGTATATATTTCTTATTGTAATTTATAGCTTTTATTATTGAGTGTTGCAATGTGCTACTGCCACATAACAACAAATTTCTCAATATATGCCAGTGATATTAAACCTGATTCTGATGCGATAGACATTACTTACAGAAACTAAACACATCTCTAAAGGAGAGGGGGCAAGAATACATCTCTTGGATGAAAACATAATGTCTTAAAAGCTGAGCAACCTCAGTGACATCCCCTCACAAATCACTGGAACCAATTCAGTGACGTTGTCCTCAAGAGTGAAAGAAATTTATAAAACAATGATTGGTGTGGATAGGGTAGACAGCCAGAACTTCCCCCAGGGTAGAAATGTCAATTACTTGAAGATATGCCGTAGTGGATGAGATTGCAAAGTTGAAGCAAGATGCACGTACCATGATTTTTGTAGGTGTCTTGAGCAGTCTGTGAAGGGTGGTGATGGAAGTAGATATGATAGTGCCATTTAAGAGGCTTTTAGATATACACACAAATATGCAGGCAAAGAATGGATATGGATCATGTACAGACAGAAGAGATTTAGCCTAAGTTAGGTTGCGTTTCCTTCAGCAAAGTGGGCTGTAGGGCTTGTTCTTGTGCTGTATTTTTCTACTTATGTTGTGATTTCTATTTTATTTTCACTGTTTGGCAAATTCAAAGGTACAGTCTAAACATTACAAACAGAAGTGAAGTAGAAAACTCTTCTACAGACAAAAGGTAAGGAACATTTTCAACTATCCTATAAATAAAAAAAAATGATGCTGGGTCCAATGTTCATTTTAAATCTGCATTGTATCAGTCAGATTGTGTTATCCAGATGTGTTTGGATTGAGAAAGTTTTGGCAAGGTACAGAATTAGGTCATAAGTCAGCTGTGATCTCACTGAGTGACTAAACAATCTACAGTGGATGATTGCCTTGCTCCGTAACCAAATGTATGAATTATTATACTGAGGATTTCTTCAATAACTCTATTCTGGTAAGGGATCATAACTGAAGTGATAATCTGCCTGTCCTTGTTATAAATGCTGCCAGACCTACATTATTTCCAGTCTATACTGCTTTTTTGTTGTATATGGGTTATTTTGAAAAAATGTTTATTTGTAAGATGTGAACAAAGTTAATTCCTCATCCTAAGAGCTCAGTGGTGACCTTGTCTTTGAATCACTCTAATCTTTTTGATGTTGGCATTCCCCAGTTCAGACGTATTCCAGGATATGGAAGCAATTCCATTAAGGGCTCCACAGCATTTATCCACATCAAAATGCCATGTGGTTTGAAGAGGAAGTGGGTGATGATAGTATTCCCAAAACATTACTACTCTTAGTCTTCAGGGCGAGACATATCTTTTGAAAACTATTCTTATAACCTCTGTTGTTACTACCAGTTACTGCTGAACTCCTAAGGTCCCTTTGGAGGGTTATGGTGATCTGCCTTAAACCACTCTGCTCCATATGGTGAAGACACTTCTACAGTGTGCTTAGTTGGGTAGCTCCAGGGATTAGACCTAAGCAGCAATAAAGCAATGGTGGCATAGAAGCAAATCAGGAGAATGTGTGATGTGGAGGGAATGGTGCTGTCCTTATTGAAAGAGATATGTGTTTTGCAATGTTTAAAAAAGAGTTAAAAGAGAAATAAAGCTGTTAATACAACCCTTGGATGAATTCCTATATGTACACAATCCTTCATTAACTATTTACTTACAGGATGAGGGCTCAGCATTCAGCATTTATTATCCATCCCTAATTACTCATGGAAATAAATGTTTTGCCAGGTTATTTATATGATTAGTTAAGAGCCATGCTGCTGGATCACACCTAGGCCAGATAGTGGTGTATTACCTGCTTCAACTGAGTTTGTGAATCAGGATCTGGAATTTCATGACTATTATCACTAACAGCACATTCAAGATTCAAGATTCAATGTATGCAGTACGCCACCCTGAAATTCATCTTCCCAAAAACAGCCACGAAACAAAGAAAAGCTATGAAACTCATTCAAAGAAAATCATGAAACCCCCAATGCACAAAAAGAGAACAAACTGCCCAAACGGCAAAAAACAAGCGAAAAACACAGAATATAAAACATCAAGCCACAAGGTTATCAAAACAGTCCAGGAATGTTCAGTTTAGTGCAGTCCAGTTGTGTCACTACCCTCGGCGAGGCCGCTGGTTCATGCCACTTTGCTCAGAGCGGACACTGGGTTCGAGTCACTGCGTCAGAGAGGCCAGTGGTTCATGTCACTTCCCTCGGAGAGGCTACTGGCTCATGCTGCTGCCCTTGTGTTGCTGGGTCCCAATGCTCTCAAAGATGTTATCAAACTTTTGTGATTTATGGATTGGACTGTAGTTCATATTGTCCTCTTTCAGTTCTATTTCTTTTCTGATGTGCTCATTCATTCTTTCTTTTTGCTGATTGGTGGGCTGGAGGTTTGGCGTTTGATGATCTAACTGTTTTTTCTCCATGTAGGTGATCTGTTAGTTTTTGTGTGAGGAAAGGGTTTGGGGTTTTGGAGTTTTTTGTCACATTTCTTTTCATGCCCTGGGAGTGATTACAACTAAAGTGTGAGGGGGGGATTGGTGTCTTCCTTTCAACTACTTGTATGGTTTTCTGTATTTTATGGCTATCTGGAGAAGAAATTCTCAAAGTTGTATTCTGCATACATACTTTGATAATAAAATGAACCTTTGAACATTTTCAGTTTAACTTAGCGTTGTGTCGTTCATTGACCGCAGGCTGCAGAGCCAGTTTGATCCAGTCAAAATTGCATAAAATAACAATAAACAAAGAAGCAAGCAGAAAGCAGAAACATATCATAACATGAACAACAGAGACCCATCCACAAACTGCGTTGATTAAATTTCACCCAAGATCTGAGACTCGGCACCATCCTCTGGCAGCATAGAACAAGAGGAAAAGAGAGACCGATCGAACGCTGGCACCTTCCTCCTGCAGCAGTGTGCAAGAGAGAGAGAGAGACCGGTCAAACACAGACAGTTGTCGCTGAACACCCGCCCATCTGCTGCCCTTGTCCTCATTGGATTCAATCTTCCTCATTGCTTAATTAGTGAGATCAGCAAGAAATGGACTCGTGACCCAACTCCAGGCTTCCTGGAGACTCAGGCCACGCACTTTGCTCAAAATCTCAGCGAGCTCCCTCAGAGGCAGCAGAGCTCCAGCTCACTCAACCAGCCTGAAAACATACCAGCAAAATGTAAATCACCTGCTCCAATAGTAGCAGAATCATATTTGAAAGAAGAAGAAGTGCATGAAGTGAAAGAAGTTGTCTTGTGAGGTTTCTGAAGGATGTCACCTTTGGTCGCATTGTTCACTGGTGCCATCTTTTTTTTTGTAATTTATTTTTTATTGAATTTCATCATCAAAGAAACATTTCCATAAGATGTATTTCAGATACTGTACATATATATCATATAATCATATTTGTCACAAATCTCCACATAATATTTATCCCTGGCTGTTGCATGTCACCCTATATAGACTCATTCAATGAGTTCACAGCTGACCTATGACAAATTTTGCGCACCACTTTTCCTGAGGAGACATTGGATTACACAGAATTAGAAAGATGGCAAGATCCAATTAAAAAGAAGTTAGGTTTAATCAGAGCAGTCATTGTGTGAGTGGGCCAGTGTTAGAGTGGAGA
This sequence comes from Mobula birostris, assembly GCF_030028105.1. Taxonomy (NCBI): domain Eukaryota; kingdom Metazoa; phylum Chordata; class Chondrichthyes; order Myliobatiformes; family Myliobatidae; genus Mobula; species Mobula birostris. The sequence continues at coordinate 122,094,061 of NC_092370.1, read as the reverse complement.
GTTGAGGCATTGTCTCTCAAGGTTTTGGCAAGGAGAGGCATAGATCGTAGACAGATTTTTTTCATTATTTATTCTTTCTTTCCTTCTTATTGCACAATTAGAGCAGTGGAGATGCCAGAGAGGATAGTCGAATGCTACTGTTGTGGAATATAGGAAGGCAGGGAGATCTCCAGTGCCTCTGATGACTACACCAGAGAAAGTGCATCCAGCTGCAGCTTTTAAACAGACCATGCTGTGCAGTTGGACTGGAACTGGTTGAACTCCGGATCATCTGGGACGCTAAAGATTTGATTGATAGGACATCCAGGGAGGTAGTTACACTCAAGGTGCAGGACAAATGTAGCTGGGTGACTGCCAGGATTAGGCAGTCATTGCAGAGCACCCCTGTGGCTGTGCCTTTCAACAACAGGTACACTGTTTTGGATACCGTTGGAAGAGATGACCTAGCAGAGGAAAGCCACAGCGGTCAGGTCTCTGGCACTGAGTCTGGCTCTGTGGTTCAGAAGGGAAGTGGGGGGGAGGGGGAGAGGCAAGCTGTAGTGATAGGGAATTCATTGGTTAGGGGAACAAGAAGGAGGTTCTGTGGCTGAGAACAAGATTCCCAGATGGTATGTTGGCATCCTGGTGCTGGGTTCAGGGAGATCTCAGATCAAGTCCACAGCATCCTTAAGTGGGAGGGTTAAGATATTGTAGTGCATGTCAGTGCCAATGGCATGGGTAGGAGAGGTGATGAGGTCCTGCAAAGTGAATTCTGAGAGTTAGGTTTGAAGTTAAAGGGCAGGATCTCCAGGGTGTGATCTCATGATTGCTACTCATGCCATGTGCTAGTCAGGCCAGAAAAAGAAAGATCCTACAGCCTAATACATGGCTAAGGAGATAGTGCAAGAGGAAATGCTTCAGATTTTTGGATCGGGAGTTCTCTTCCAGGGAAGGTGGAACCTGTCCAGAAGGGATGGTTTGCATCTGAACTTGAGAGGGATGAATATCCTAGTGGGGAAGTTTGCTGGTACTGTATGGGGTGGGGGCAGATACTAAATTCTAAATTCTGTAACTTGCCAAATCTTTCACAATCCAAACATTTCAGCTTAACAAGATTTGAGTGATGCAATGCAGATTTAAAATTAACATTTGACCCAGCATCAATTGTTTGTGTGTAAGATAATTAAAATGTACCCTACCCTCTGTCTGCAGAAGTGTTTCCTGACTTCAATTCTGTCTGTAATTTTTAGACTGTGCCTCTGAATTTCCAACCAGTAATCTACCAGAGCAATTATCTAAGCTTCCAGTAATAGTCCAGTCACTTAACCATTATGCCCTAAGTGCCCTGAGGATGGAGGTACAAGAGATTGTAGAGCAAAAAACAAAACACTGGTAGAACTCAGCAGGCCAGGCAGCATCTGTGGAGAGAAATACACAGTCAATGTTTCACGGTGAGCCCATTCATCCAGATGTTGCCTGACCTACTGATTTCCTCTAGCAGCTTGTTTCTGCTAGGGATGGAGTTTGTAGGTAAAGTCCATTAGACAGATAAACCATTGATAATGATGATAACGAGACTCGTGTTGTTTCAACCCTGACCTAAACCAGGGAAGCTACTGATCATTAATCAAAGTGCAAGAGAAACACAGCAGGTCAGGCTGCATCAATGAAAACAAATGGACATTCGATGTTTTTGTTGAGATTCATGAATTTCCAGCTAAAGGGTCTCAACCTAAAATATCGACTGTCCATTTCCCTCCATGGTTGCCTCCTGATGCTTTGAGTTCCTCCTGTGTCTTGTGTGTTATTCCAGAATCCTGCATCTGCAGTCTCTTATGTCTCCGGTCCAGAGATCATCCTAGGGAGATAAGTTATTTGAGCAATTTGTAGAGCACTGGAACCTTTACCAAAGACATTCTGTTATCCCTGACATTACTTTTACCACTCTGAATCCCATAACATAACATTGAGTGCCTATCAGCCACCCAGTAATATTGTTTGCCATATTTATATAGGGTGTGGTAAATGAAGAGTTTGTTGTCGGTAATCCATGCTAAATTCATCTCCTGAACACACCAGGTTTGCTTAGTCCCCGAGATCACAATTGCACGTTTCAAGTGCAGTGTGCACTGCCTTGAATAAACTGCTCTGCTTTGAATGGTGTTGACGTCTCTTGCTAGCTCAACCTAATGTTGCCATCAGGCAGGAGAGAGCGGAGTCTCAAGGTTCAACAGCAGCTTCTTCCGCACTGCAGTCAGGTTCTTCAACCAACCTGAAGAGCCCTCATTCTACGTCAGACCACATTTCCCATGCCGTTATCTTTATTCTGGCACATATTGCATTGCAGGTTATGTATAATCTACGTTAATTTGTTTTTGTAATTTGTGTTTGCTATCTCTGTAATGTTCTCTGTTGCGGCCACAAAAGTTAATTTTCATGTCATTTATACCCTGGGTATGTGTGCATATGACAATAAAATTGAATGTGCGTACTTAGCAACAACATTTGGACATGTTAGCCTGCATCAAAGTCTTCCCTCAGACAGCTAGTGTACCGATAGTTTCCACCTGCTTGTTTCTAAATAATGAGAGCTTGAGAACTACGAATTGTGGTCTCTATCACTGTGATTTCAGATCATCTGTGACTGTATTAAAGCCTTTGAGGAAGGCTGTGTCACATGTGTACCAAATTATCATCCAAACTACATTTCTGTTCATCAAAGACATTGTGATATCAACAACATTTAAGCAAATAATCTCCTTATTGTACAAGATGTCAAATTCTCTCCATAATACAAATTTAAAACACTATCTGTGCATGCCATCCTGAAACTTGCCAATTTGAAGACTAGGTTGTGGATTGAAGCTGACAGTTAAGTTATTAGATATTTATTTGAAGCAGCAGAGTAAATCTTGCAAATTATGAAACAGTGAACACTCAAAATAAGGAATTGTCAGCTATAAAGACTAAGAATAAATCAGAAGTTTCAAAACTGTATTTGACAGGCTTGTTAATCATGGGAATGGAGAGAACTGCCAAGCAAATGGAGTCAGGAAACAGTGCAGAAAATATTTAATTAAATAAGGAAACTGATCAATGGGCCATACATACAAAATGCCTGAGGAACTCAGCAGATCAGGCAGCATCAATGGAGAGGAATAAAGAGTTGACGTTTAGGGTCTCGACCTGAAATGTCCATAAGTCCATAAGATATAGGAGCAGAATTAGGCCATTTGGCCCATTGAGTTCGCTCTTCAATTTCATCATGACTGGTCCAATTTTCCACTCAGTCCCAGTCTCTTGTCTTCTTCCTGTGTCCCTTCATGCTGTGACCAATCAAGAATCTATCGACGCAAACACGAGGAATTCTGCAGATGCTAGAAATTCAAGCAACACACATCAAAGTTGCTGGTGAACGCAGCAGGCCAGGCAGCATCTCTAGGAAGAGGTACAGTCGACGCTTCGGGCGGGGACCCTTCGTCAGGACTGACGAAGGATCTCGGCCCAAAACGTCGACTGTACCTCTTCCTAGAGATGCTGCCTGGCCTGCTGCGTTCACCAGCAACTTTGAAGAATCTATCAACCTCTGCTTCAAATATACATGGACTTGGCCTCCATAGTTGCCTGTGGCAAAGAAATCCACAGATTCACCACACTTTGACGAAAGAAATTCCTTGTCAACTCCATCTTAAAAGGACGCCTCTTTATTCTGAGGCTGTGTCCACTGGTCTATGTAAAAAAAACACAGACCCCAGTGGAACATCACTAGTCACTGGCAGCCAGAAAAGGCTTCCTTTATTCCTGCACTTTACTTCTTGCCATTCAGCTACTGCTTTATCCATGCTGGAATCTTTCCTGTAATACCATGGGCTCGTAGCTCATTAAGCAGCCTCATGTGTGACACCTTATCAAAGGCCTACTGAAAATCCAACTAATTCAACATTAACCAATTCACTTTTGTCTATCCTGCTTGTTATTTCTTCAAATAATTCCAACAGATTTGTCAGGCAAGATTTTCTCTTGAGGAAACCACACTGGCTATGGCCTATTTCATCATGTGCTTCCAAGTACTCTGAAACCTCATGTTTAATAAATAACTCCAACATCTTCCCAACCATTGAGGTCAGACTAAGAAGCCTACAGTTTCCTTTCTTCTGCCTGTCTCCCTTCTTGAAGAGTAGAAGGACATTTGCAATTTTCTATTCTTCCAGAACCATTCTAAAATCTAGTGATTCTTGAAAGATCATTACTAATGCCTTCACCCACCTCTTTCAGAATCCTGGGGTATACACCATCTGGTCCAGGTGACTTATCTACCTTCAGACCTTTCAGATTCCCAAGAACCTTCTCTCTACTTATGGCAACTTCAGGCATTTCATGCCCCTTGACACCACATCACACTGTTAGTGTCTTCCACAGTGAAGACTGATGCAAAATACTTATTCAGTTCTTCCGCCATTTCATTTCCAATTACAGGAAAGATGTCAACAAAATAGAGAGAATACAGAGAAGATTTACTAGAATGTTACCTGGGTTTTATCTCCTAAGTTACAGAGAAAGGTTGAACAAGTTAGGTCTTTATTCTTTGGAGCGTAGAAGGTTGAGGGGAGACTTGATAGAGGTCTCCCCTCCAAAGATGGTGTTTGATTTGTTCAGTTCCTCCAGTATTTTGTGTGTGTTGCTCCAGCATTATCCGCTTCTGTGTCTGCAGTAGCTTGATCTTGTGTACTACCCTGCAAATTCTATTCCAGCAAGGATGATCAAGAAATTATGATAGGACCCATGAGAACAAATGGAAATTCTGCTGCTTTCAGTTGCTTGAATTGGAAATTCTAAAAGCAATGATAGTTCCTGTACTTCTATGTTATATTGACTATCCTGTTGTACATAGTATTAAAAATTACTATAATTGCATATTGCACATTTAGACAGAGACAAAACATGAAGATTTTTACTCTTCATGTATATGAAGGATCTAAGTAATAAAGTCAATTTCGTCATTCATTCAAGTCAATTAGCCAGATGAAAAAGCATTAAGGTCAAATTCGAGTGATGAGGAGATTAGGAGTCTGTAATACCTTTAGTGTTGATACTTACAAAGAAAAATAAGATATAGAAGCAGGAGTAGGCCATTTGACCACTCATGCCTGCTCTCCCATTTAATGAAATCATGGCCACTCTGCCACATCAGTGCCATTCATGAGCTGACCACATATTCCCTAATTTCTGTTATATCCAAAATCCCTTTTTTCTCTGTCTTAAATAAATTCCAAAGACTCAGCTCCTTTTGAGTGAAGGAAAGTCTTCTCTTTTCAGTGCAGAACAGACAATCCCTTAGACCGGTGCTGGGGCCCTCAGTTCTAGACTCAGGAAACCTAAGCAAACATGAAATCCATATCTATCTAATTTAAGAGTTTTACAAGTTTCAATAAGACCTCTACTTATTTTGTTAACCTCCAAGAAGACCACAACCATGTTGTTCGGTTTGGAGGTTTGCATGCCTCAATGATCTGGAGAGCTATGTTGGCTGGGGTCAAGACTTTACACTTTTGCTCTTGGTAGTGTAATGCACTGGTTAAGATTTCTACTGCTGTGCTGTGAGGTAGTTTAAATTAGCAGTTTTCTGTGAAAGCTGTGTGCCATGCTGGAAAGTGTGTTTTGGCTTCGGCTGAGATAAAGACCCATGTTGTCCAACTTAGTAATGTGAGTCACCCAATCAGGATTGTGGGTTATGAGAGAAGGTTCTAGAGAGCTGCGGAGAAGAGTTTGCTAAAGGAGAGTAGTCTGGTTCGTGGTCTTTTGGTGGGAGATGCAGCAAAGAGAAGATCGGGAAAGGCACTCGTAGGATTCCAATTTGATGGGAAGGCATAACTGCAGGGAATGCTTCACAAGATGAAAGAGCCCAAGATGGGAAGCTCTACCAATGAGAATTCAGTGCCATGAGTAACAGTTATACCCAGCTTTTGGAAGAGACGAGCTCCAATGGTCATGTGCACATTTAGACTCATTTAATTGTAATGGGTCCTTTTATTTCTTTATCTTTGTTTTCTTTCCTTTCTCTTAGTAACTATTTGATAAAGTTGAGATTAGTAAATATGCCTTCTTTATAACTTTATGCGGTGTACAATCTGTTATTTCTTGCCGACCAATAATTAGGTATGGACAGTATTTACACAGCATTCACTCAAGTCAAGGTTTCTTTCATCAGAACACCACAACTTTGCTGTTTGGTTGAACCCCAAATCATACCGACCCTAGATGTATATTGTTTATGAAAGGTGCCCTTCTCACCACTAAGACTCGTGACTGTTAGCAGAGTTAGCCAATGAGCCAGGTCTATATATGAGCCCCAGAGAGAGGGTTACAGTAGGGTCACCCATGTGAAACAGATCAAAGGTTAGAAGTCAGACTAAAAGTGGTCCACCAGTTCCCCCAGTTCTGGGGGTTCTGCTCAGGGCTAGCAACCCCGACTAGTAAAACAAAATTGTTACCGAAATACAATGAAGAATCCTTCTCTATCTGCTACATCTGAGTACAACTGCATTACTGTGTCTCCAACCAGGACTTGCATGACTGACATCAGTGAAACATAAGGGAAAGCGACTGACATGATTAAGGAAGCTCCGCACACCACCAAAGTTGGAGGACCTTCATTGCAGCGCTAAGAGAATACAAGCCTTCTCTGCTTAACAAAGGTAGAGAAACGAACAAAATATCCTTGGTTGAAAGGAGTCATTTCTCAACTAATGGCACTATGTAGGAGAATGATTAATGGTAATGAGTAAACATAACTGTAAGTGGTTAAATCTTATTTACAAAAGAGGCAAAGAGGGACGATTAGTGGAAGTCTTAAAAACTGAAAGCAAACAATGTCAGTTTAGCAAGAAAAATTTGCTGTGAGAGTGCATAATTTGCAAAATGGTGAGTGATTGACAAAATGCAAGTTAGATCAAAATTAAATGTACGGTACTGAAAACAACTTTAAAACTCTTTTCAGGTAAATTAAGCTGTCAAATCTAGAAGAATGCCTGTCATAATTCATTGTATTTGAAGAAAAGAAAAACCAAGATTTGCTTTTATTTTTTGTAACAAACTGAAGTTGATTAACTAAATTTATTGACCTGAGTTCAATTCTAACCTTGTGCAGTTTGACGTATGTGTATAAATGACTACCAGGGTTTCCCTGTGTACTCCATTTGCTTTCCACACCCAAGTGATGTGCTGGTAGGTTGAGTGCCCATGGTAACTTATTCCTCATGTCAGTGAGTGGGAAGAGAATTAGTGGGAAGTTGATGACAAGCAGAAGTTGTCGCAGGAGAAGAAAAAGAAAAAGCCACCGTTGCTCAAACTTGCATTGAAATTATCTGTGTGGATAATATGTTAAATGAGTTTTTCACTGTACTTTACCCAATACATGTGACAAGAATAAACCAATTCAAGAGTCAGAATCCAGAACTCAATATTGAAGGAAAAGAAAATTTTGAATTTAGACTCTAGTAAGCGGGCCTTCAGGGTTCCAGGATCTCGTGGCTCTGGAGGCGAGCAGATGCGAGGTCAGTGCAATTTGTGGTATGTCGAATTACTGGGTGAATGAGTAGTCTTTGGGGTACTGCAAGTCTGTGTCTTTATTGATGCTTTGCTGTGTGCTTAAGTTCTTGGTGGGGGGGGTGCCGATGACTTTTTTGCTGGTGGGGGACGGGGGAGATCATTGCTTTGCTGCTGCTTATGCGTGGGAGGGGGGAGATGGGGGGTCTTTGGGGTTCTAACATTTAACTGTCATTCACTCTTTGGAGTATTCCTCTGTTTATGTGGATGGTTGTGAAGAAAAAGAATTTCAGGATGTAAAAAGAATCTTAAGAAAGAAATTAGAAAAGCTTAAAGAAGATATAAGGTTGCTTTGGCAAGTAAGTTGAAAATAAATCCCAAGGGTTTCTACAGTTATATTAATAGCAAAAGGATAGTGAGGGATAAAATTGGTCCCTTAGGGAATCAGAGTGGACAGCTATGTGTGGAGGCAAAAGAGATGGAGGAGATTCTGAACAATTTCTTTTCTTCAGTATTCACTAAGGAGAAGAATATTGAATTGTGTAAGATAAGGGAGACAGGTAGGAAAGTTATGGAAACTATGATGATTAAAGAGGAAGAAGTACGGGAGCTTTTAAGGAATATAAAAGTGGATAAGTCTCCGGGTCCTGACAGGATACCCCATAGGACCTTGAGGGAAGTTAGTGTAGAACTAGCAGGGGCTCTGACAGAAATATTTCAAACGTCATTAGAAGCTGGGATGGTGCCGGAGGATTGGCGTATTGCTCATGTTGTTCCATTGTTTAAAAAGGGTTCTAAGAGTAAACCTAGCAATTATCGGCCTGTGAGTTTGGCGTCAGTGGTGGGTAAATTGATGGAAAGTATTCTTAGAGATGGTACATAATATAGATAGACAGGGTCTGATTAGGAACAGTCAACATGGATTTGTGCGTGGAAGGTCACGTTTGACAAATCTTATTGAATTTTTTGAAGAGGTTACTAGGAAAGTTGACGAGGGTAAAGCGGTGGATGTTGTCTATATGGACTTCAGTAAGGCCTTTGACAAGGTTCGACACGGAAGGTTAGTTAGGAAGGTTCAATGGTCAGGTATTAATATTGAAGTAGTATAATGGATTCAGCAGTGGCTAGATGGGAGACACCAGAGAGTAGTGGTGGGTAACTGTTTGTCAGATTGGAGGCCGGTGACTAGTGGTGTGCCTCAGGGATCTGTACTGGGTCCAATGTTGTTTGCATATACATTAATGATCTGGATGATGGGGTGGTAAATTGGATGAGTAAATATGCAGACGATGCTAAGATAGGTGGAGTTGTAGATAATGAAGTAGGTTTTCAAAGCTTGCAGAGAGATGTAGGCCAATAAGAAGAGTGGGCTGAAAGATGGCAGATGGAGTTTAATGCTGATAAATGTGAGGTGCTACATTTTGGTTGGACTAATCAAAATAGAACATACATGGTAAATGGTAGGGCATTGAAGAATGCTTTAGAACAGAGGGATCTAGGAATAATGGTACGTAGTTCCCTGAAGGTGGAATCTCATGTAGATAGGGTGGTGAGGAAAGCTTTTGGTTTGCTGGCCTTTATAAATCACAGCATTGAATATAGGAGTTGGGATGTAATGTCAAAATTGTACAAGGCATTGGTGAGGCCAAATTTGGAGTATTGTGTACAGTTTTGGAAAGATGTCAAGAAAATAGCGAGAGTACAGAGAAGATTTACTAGAATGTTACCTGGGTTTCATCACCTAAGTTACAGAGAAAGGTTGAACAAGTTGGGTCTTTATTCTTTGGAACATAGAAGGTTGAGGAGGGACTTGATAGAGGTATTTAAAATTATGAGGGGGATAGATAGAGTTGACATGGATAGGCTTTTTCCGTTGAGAGTGGGGGAGATTTAAACAAGAGGACACGTGTTGAGAGTTAAACGGCAAAAGTTTAGGGGTAACATGAGGGGGAACTTCTTTACTCAGAGAGTGGTAGCTGTGTGGAATGAACTTCCAGCAGAAGTAGTTGAGGCAGGTTCGATGTTTTTGTTTAAAGTTAAATTGGACAGCTATATGGACAGGAAAGGAATGGAGGGTTATGGGCTGAGTGCAGGTCGGTGGGACTAGGTGAGAGTAAGAGTTTGGCATGGACTAGAAGGGCCATGACGGCCTGTTTCCGTGCTGTAATTGTTATATAGTTATATGGTTATACTGTGTACATTTTTCTGACATTAAATGTACCTTGCAAATCTTTGAGATGGAGGCCATAATGTTACCTACTGTTTGTTTATCCTCTACCTGTTACAGGATGTGGCTGTCATCGGCAATGCTATCATTTACTGTCCATTCCCAAATGTTAAAGATAGGAGAAACAATTAAAACTCAATCATGTTAATATTCCAGTCCATGCCCCTTTATTGGAAATAAAAGCAAGCAGCTCTGATGAAGGTCTTCAATCTGAAGCATTAATTCTTGTTTCTCTTTCAACAGATCCTGTCAGATCAGTTGAGTTTTTCCAGCACTTTTTGCTTTTATTTCAGACTTCTAGCGTTCACAAATGTCTCTTTTTTTAATTTTCACTTATTAATCAGTCAGGTAAGGACAGTAGTGAGCCAGATGGGTTCTTATGGCATTACTGATAACTTGATAGTTACCATTATTGACACAAGCTTTTTGTTTAAATTCTAGGTTTATTTAATTTCTTGACATTAAATTCCCCAGCTGTCACAGTGAGATTCAAACTGATTATTTCCAAATGCTGGCGATAAATTCAGTTGCTTAACCACGACACGACCACAGCCCAAACAGCAACTACGTCCAAGAATTTATCACACATGTATTCACTAATGAATTTCTAACCAAATGAGACTGGATTGAAATAACTGAGGATCATGCTTAAGATGCTTAGAAATTAGAAAATAAAAAGAAAGTTACAAAAAAAAACTCAGGAAAAATATTGTCGAGTTGCAATAGGGTACAAGGAGCCTGTGTCAACTTTTGGAATCTAATTACACCCACTCTCCTCCTCCTTCTCAATATCCCTACCCTTTCAAATAAATATCCGATGCTTATTGAAGGTAATTGGTTTCTTATTGCCAGCTGTCTCAAGCTACAATGAAAAGCTTTATTTTGCATGCCATTCATACAGATCATTTCACCACATCGGTGCGTTGAGGTAGCACAAAGTAAAAGCAATAACAAAATGCAGAATGCAGTGTTATAATTACAGTGCAGCAGACAATGTGCAATGGCATGACAAAGTAGTCTGGCAGGTCAACAATCCATCTTATCATACAAGAGGTCCATTCAATAGTCATATAACAGCAGGATAGAAGCTGTTTTTGAGCCTGGTAACATGTGCTTTCAGGCTTTTGTATACTGTCATCATGTACTCCAGCTGCAACAAATAAATTCTCCTCATCTTCCTCAACCCTATTCCCCTGCCATTTTAATTTTCTGATGAAATACTCTGAGACAATACTGGGAGTGGCCAGTAATGCTGAGGGAAACTAACTGGTGGGAGAGAAAAATACACGTATCCATTAATTTGTTTTTCATTACTTAAATCTGGTAGATGCACACTCAGAGTGAGTTTTAACTCTGGCAGTGTAATTGTAAGACTTGACTAGAAGATTGTGGTCCACCAGGCAGTGAACCCTGTCAACATGTTCCCTTCAGACCAAAAATCAGAATATCATGTTGCTTGTAGCTACTCTAAGAACAGTAAATACCATTTGAGAGAAGACAGACTTCTTTGAAGAGCTTTGTCTTCGCTAGTAGACATTTACTGTGCCTGAAAATTTGGGTGCACTGCTTCACAGTCTGATTTAGAACCGATCCTCCCATCTATTAGGTTGTTTTCAGTAGGAGAGAAGGATGTTGGTAACTGGTATATTTGTTGGTAATTTTTATTCATTTATGGGAGGGGGCCATTTTTGTTCATGACTGACTTTATTGCCAATTTCTGCTTCCTCTTCAACTAAGTGGCTTGCTATGCTATTGCAGAGGGAAATGAGAAAGTACAGGAGCATGGTAGTTAAGTTATTAATTGATGCCCAGTTTTATGAGTACAATTCCCACCAATGCAACTGAGAAATTTAAATCCATGTCATTATATGAGTAATAAAGCACTAGGCTCAGTAACTAATGGTATGATTTAAAAGCTGATTTCATTAATGCTCTTCAGAGGAGAAAGCCTACTACTCTTCCATGAACTGACTTATGTGTGATCCCAGATCCTGCAGTGTGCTTGACTTTCAATTCCCTCCTTAATTCAAAGGCAATTACGAATGTGCAATATGTGTAGTGACAACTGGTGGAGGGGATTCACATGTTGTCAGATCAGCAAGAGGGGTTCCTTCCCTAAGGGACTTTAATGAACTGAAAGGCTTTTTTGTTAGTCTAGAGATTCCATTAACATTTAGATTAGTTTTGTATTCCTTTAATTATTTAAGTGAACTTAACCCCCTCCCCCAATAAACACCCACACAAATTTAGGGAAGTTTAAATTCATTTCATATTTACAAACTTGCTTGCAACATAGATGGACATTATTTCAGCCCCATCAAGTTCCTATGCCAGCTCATAAAGCAATGCCACTTCCCCATTGTCTTTTTTCCCTTTAATCACACATTCCCATTGATGTATCTCTCTCCGGGTCCCACCACCATTAACCAAAAACCTACATCAAGACAATTTGCAGTGGTCAATTAATCCACCAACCCCACATATCTTTGAGAAGTGGGAGGAGACCAGAGAATGTGGAAGAAGCCCACAAATTCACAAGAAGAATATGTAGACTGCACACAGATAGCACCGGAGATCAGAATCAATTCTAAGTAGCTGAAGTAGCGTTCTACCGGCTGTGCCACTGTGTCATTCGATTATTGGTCCAGGTTTCTGTGCTTATAACTTCCACACAACTAAGTTTCAATTGGGTGGGGTTATAGAAAACAAAAGCACAGAAGAAAACAAATTGAGTCACCACATTCATGTTGTAGGATAATGTGCAGCATTGACGGATATGATGGTCTCTATATTTTCAAATTCACACCCTCAGTGCAGAATCCTCACATTCACACAAAGTGCAGATCTAGAGCATGATCAATTAGTGACAGAGTGCATAGGTCTGAAAATGAAAATAGATTAGCTAAATAGAAGGAAGAGCAATATTATTTGAAATTCAGTTGAGAATGAATGTAAATTACATCTTTGCATTAAGTGTCATTTTTCTGGGATTAGAATAGGCCCATACTTACCCAATGAATGGTGTAAAAACTACTAAGTGATAATGTTGTGACATTTGGCATCTTCTGTAGTCTCAATATAGAGTCTGGAATGCCATTGAGAGAGAGAGACAGTCAAAGGAAAAATCAATGTTGAATGCCATTGCTGAGCACTGAAATCCTCATTACGGAATGAGCCAGTTCATCCCATGATATTACAAATGGACCTTAGAAAGATCTCTTTATATAGTCCCATACCCTCAAAACCTTGTAAATGATCCCTGTTCATGCATTTACCTGATTCTTCTTTGAAAACTCTATGGGATCTACTTTTTCTGTCCTTCCAATAGTTCATTCAGGTCACGACCATTGGTACACAGTTCTATTGACCTAGGTTCAAACCTAACCTTTGGTGCCGTCGTGTGGAGTTTATACCTTCTCCCTAGGTCTGCATCAAAGTCATCTCAAGGTCATGTTGGCTGGCACATTTATTACTCTCTGTAAATTGCCCTTGCTGCGTAGCTGAGTTGTTGACAATCTGGGGAGAAATGAAGGGAATAGAACATAGAACAACACAGCACAGTAACAGGACCTTTGATCCACAATGTCTGCACTAAAATTAAACTAAATTAAACTAAATCTCTTCTGCATGCACATGATCCTTATGCTTCCATCCCTTGTATACTCACATTTCTAACAGTCTCTCAAATACCTGTTTTACCTGCTTTCACTACTACTCTGCAGCCTGTTCCAGGCATGTAGGGAATGTCGGGAGTATAAGATAGGATTAGTGTAGAATGGTAATTGATGACAGGCT